>NC_067482.1:25165510-25519677 GCF_947179515.1 Apodemus sylvaticus
GAAAGATAGGATGTTGGAGTCTTGACTGTACTCACCCCACGCCATCCCAGGGCAGGTATTAAGCAGTAAAGCCGCCCCAGTGACACTGATCTGGGGGTGAGGAGCACTGAGGTTCAGGGCAACTAGAGATGGGTCAGAGGTCCCTTGGCCTGCAGAGAGGCTGGGGCCATCATGTTCTCAGGCTCTCAGACACCCAGATGCCTCTGTGTGCAGTGGAAGAGCTGAGAATGGAGTGGGGGCCTGTGGGCTGGATCTAGCCCAGGGCAGGGGCAAACATGGGGGAGCTCCAGCTTCTGCAGGGAGAGAGTCCTTGGCTTGTCAGTGGGCAGCTATGGCTGAACTGGGAGCACAGAGAGGCCTTTTATGCTAGATTAGACAGTGGCTCCTTAGGCCAAAGCCTTCTCCACTGCTCCCGATGGTGGCTCTTGATGAAAAGAGGCAGTCCGTGGTTTCAAGGCATGTATTACCATGGAAGGAAGTGAATGAGTAAAACTGTACCCCTCTTCTCAGGGCGGGACTGAGGTTAAATACCTTTTGCCGGGAGAAATGTCTGGGAAGGAGATTTTATTGGCTAAGTCCTCCAGACCTCATTAAAATAGAAATCTGTCTAGAGGCTAAGGGACCACAGGTCACATTCTCTACCTGTGGAGGGACTTGGGGAGTTGCTCTTACATTACACATGAGCACAAATCTATGGAGGGCTGTGTGGGACTGTAGCTACAAAAGGGGAGCTCGGTGCTCAGGAGTGGGATGAAATGCCTTCCATCCCTTCAGGGTCAGCAGGGTTTCTAGCCTTTGCTCAACCAGGAACCAGGCTGCCTCTCATAGTCCTACTTTTTTGTCCCTGTATTTCTTTTATTCAGGAACAATTCTGGGTCAAAAAATTTGAAGGTGGGTTGCTGATCGCATCCCTACCCTGGGGGTCCTGTCTGTCTACTGGAGGTGGTCTCTTTATTTCCCATCTTCCCACTGTTGGTAATTTCAGATAAAGTCGGTCCCACTGAGTTCTGGGAGCCTCTCATATTCCAGGTTTCTTGGACTATCTAGAGCTTTCCCCTGTTCCCCCACCTGCAGTAGCTGCACATTTCTCTATATTCTCCTCATCCTCTGGGCTTCTCTGCCTTCTCCTTCCATACCTGATCTTGTAATCTCTATTTTTTAAGTTTCAAATAATATAATGTTGAAGTGGAAATTTCTGGTTTCTTTAACAACTCGGTTACATAAGGATGTTTACCTGGAAGCTGTCATGTGAGAGGGCATGTGATGCTTTGCTGAAAACAGGTACTTGAGAGGGTGCATGATGTTTAAGAGGAATATAAATGGACGCCCCAAAACAGTGAGAGGGCGCACTTGCATTGCTATGCTGTGCTATGCTTTCTTCTCTGGCTTTTAGTGGCCATCATTGGTCTTTGCTTGTTGTCTGGGATAGTTTTCACTTTGTAGAGAGAAAGGCATCTAAGAACTTCTGGTATCCCAGCTGATTGTGGCTGCCTTCTTTGACTCATGACAATTTGATGGAGTCTTGCTGTTGCTGCTAAAGTGGGCTGCCACTACTGACTCTAGTTTGGTATTTGCTATTGAACTGGACTGCTGGTATCTTTACAACAAACAGTCACCTGAAGAAATTCGGATGGCTGAGAAACACCTTAAGAAATGCTCAACATCATTAATCATTAGGGAAATGCAAATCAAAACAACCCTGAGATTTTACCTCCCACCAGTCAGAATGGCTAAGGTTAAAAACTCAGGAGACAGCAGGTATTGGCAAGGATGTGGAGAAAGAGGAACACTCCTCCACTGCTGGTGGGATTGCAATATGGTACAACCACTCTGGAAATCAGTCTGGTGGTGCCTCAGAAAACTGAACGTGACACTTCCGGAGGATCTGCTATACCATTCCTGGGCATATACCCAGAGGATTCCCTGGCATTCAATAAGGACACATGCTCCACTATGTTCATAGCAGCCTTATTTATAATAGCCAGAAGCTGGAAAGAACCCAGATGTCCCTCAATGGAGGAATGGATACAGAAAATGTGGTATATTTACACAATGGAATATTACTCAACAATTAAAAACAATGAATTCATGAAATTTGTAGGCAAATGGTTGGAACTGGAAAATAACCTCCTAAGTGAGGTAACCTAGTCACAAAAGAATATACATGGAATGCAATCACTGATAAGTGGATATTAACTAGCCCCGAAACTATGAATACCCAAGACACAAGTAGCATATCAAATGACTCCCATGAAGAAGTAAAGAGAGGGCCCTGATCCTGGAAAGGCCTGATCCAGCATTGTAGGGAAGTACCAGGACAGAGAAAAAAGGAGGGAGGTGATTGGAGAATGAGTGTAGAGAAGGCTTATGGGACATATGGGGTGGGGGAAACTGGGAAAGGGGAAAGCGTTTGCAATGTAAACAAAGAGTTTAGAGAAAAAAAAAACAGTGAAAATGCCCCCAAAGAACTACTACTAAAAGTTCCACATGCCCCTTTTCCTATGAGCCTTCTTTTTCCCCTACCTTTAGTTGGTGGACTAGAATGGAGGTTGAAGTGTTTAAGAAACCTAAATAAAGTATGTTGTCAAAGAAATCTATGCCTAGATTTTTATGATTTAATAATTTAATTTAATAATAGTATTAGCCTTGCTCACTATCATAATTGATTTTTAGTATAAACAAAAGAAAGTTAAAACTTGAGAAACAGTTTAATGTCACACATAGAGACAGAAAATGAAGAAATTGAGATGTCTATTAACTATAAACCCTATTAAAAAGAATAAAATAAAAAACTTCAATATTAATTTTAGTATTAATAGCAATCTCTTATATATTGGAATATATTAGATAGATTGGCTTAATGAAACATATTTGTATTTTATTTTTCCCATTTCTTTTCATTTTGAGATATGAATTAATGGGTTTTATAATTCTCATTTACATGACAGGTCATTACTAGCTCCCTATGAACCTGGGATTCCTGCGAAGATCAATAGAATGTCTTTACCAAGCAGACACAGTAAGGAAAAAGTAAATCAACATAATGATTGCTATATATGCAATAATTGTAACGGAGATGGTACTATTTCCTCACAGGGCAGATAGAGCTGTACGTAGAGTTGCCTGAATCCAACCTACTGTTCTCCACTGCCTCAACCTGACATGATGCTGGGGGTTAATATTGTATATAGCATATGGATATTTGAGTGAGAGTAGGACTTCAGTGTTAAAGCTTTCTTTTTCATTATGTTTTAGGAATCTCAGGCATGTGTACAATGGTATATGATCTATACCCTCCCATTTACTGCCAGCTATCCTAGATTCCTTCAACACCTCTTTATAACTTGATTTCTTCTCCTCCTCTTAATTAATTAATTATTATTGTTTTTGTTGTTACTATTATTATTTCATTTTCTTCTCACAATTATTTCTGTCTTCTATTTCATTTTCAGCTAAGTCCAATGGCTGCTCCCCATATATGCTTTGGTATGGTGTTACCTAAGGGAGCAAAAGAAAATTGTCAACTATGCTCAGATGGGAATTTTTTAATGATGTGAATATTTTGAGTTCCCTCTGATCCTGTATGTAACTTCTTATCATGGTCTTGTAAGTAGCCCTCATTGTTTCACGGATATGGAATCAGTTTTGTTTGGTTGTTGGAGTCTAAATTGCGAGTAAATAGATATGTAAATGCTAAGTCCATTTAGTGTCGTTCAAATGCATATATTTGTAGAGCTGGTAACTTGATATTGGAAAATCAATCTGATGTTTCATCCCTGGGCAAGCGTTCTCCCTCTCTTAAAAGTATTCATTGATTGTAGCTCTTCATGTAGTCTGTCTCTTGGGGAAATTATCCCACCAGGTTTACAGGATAATTGGTGTCCATATGTAGACTTTGTTCAGACAGCATATTTTTGAGATTTCATGTGTACATCTGCCCTTTCATATAAACATATATTCTTGTAGTAGACACCCTGGTCCTCTAGATATTATATTATTTCTCTCCCTAATTTGGTAATTTTCTCTTTAAGTTAAATATATGATAGGAATTTTTCATTTAGTAACTAGGGAAGAACAACCCATTCTCACGGGTTCTTCTCTGTATCTTGGCAAGTTATCGCTTTCTGTACTTGCCTCTGTATGCTGCAAAATGAACTGTCTTTCATGAATATTGAGTTACAATGATCTTTTGGAATAATAATCAGAATAAGAATTAAAGTTATTGTTTAAAATTATACTAGTTTAGGTAAGTGAGGTAGTATGTTATCTTCTAGGCTCTATGACCAGTATTTATCTATGTTCTAAATGTTCATAAAACTCAGTTTAAAAATTGAGAGGTGAAACTTTATGAGAAGACCAATTGGTTGCACAGTGCCTGAAAACATGCATAGGATAACATTACAAAACTGAGAAGATTATGTTTAAGATATTAGTATATGTGTATATCTATATATATTTGTGTGTGTATGTGTATATGTATGTATATGTATATATATGTGTATATATATATATATATATATATATATATATATATAATCAATCACTGAAAAAAAGAACACAAACTGAATATGAGCTTGAGGGATGTATGGGAGACTTTGAAGGAATGAAATGAAAGTGAGAAATGTAAATATAATCCCAAATAAGAACACAAAATTTAAAAAAAAATACCTGATTTAAATAGAATTACCTGTGTACACAAACCAAGTAAAATTTCCCAGGAGTTTTATAGGACTTCCTAGAGAACTTCAGAAGCAACTGGAATATCAAATTAAAGAAAGTTGCCTATTTTGACTTTATCTTCTATATCCATTGCATCTTCAGCTGAAGTCAGAATTCCCCAGAATGTCACAGCAGCATTGGCACTGAGACTGAATACATACTTCTGCTTAGTAGCATTGCTGTCAATCACAGTAAAGGAAAACATTCATCTCTCATAAAACTTTCCATAGAGCTCATCTCCCTTGGCTTTGCAAGTCTGTTTCTAACTCTCTTGCCAGACACAAAGCTCATTATTGCTTGCTATGATATAATTTTCAATATAAAAATCAATCTTCCATATAAAGCTGCCAGAGTATTTATTAAATTCATTGCACTTAAGTAAGATAAAAATAGTATAATCCTTGAGGGAGAGGGTAGAGCAAAACCTTCACCTAACCCTTGTTATTCATAAGAACTCACTGATCCTTAGGTAAGGCGGCATATATGGTAGCTCTACAGACTCTCCCTCGAGTAACTGTGAATTTAAATAGATATGAGAATGATGAATAGTTACAGGTGTCTCTAGTTGCCTATGAATAGAATTTCCTGTAATCTCTCATTACTTCCTGCCAGAGTAGTTCAGAATACAGAAAACAATGATTCACAAAAGACAATACGGTAGTTAAAAGCAAAACTGAGACAACAGCATTCTCATTGTCCCAAGTCTCATCCATGGGGACTAAAATTGATACTTATGAGGCAGTGTAATCTATCCACAGATGTAGAACAGAACACATAAAATCAGTGTGCTCCCTGCCAACAACATCTCTATCTTTGCATACCCGAATAATAATTCAATTACCAGCGGCAGAAGCAGCTTTTTTATCTCTGACTGGCATGCCACCCTTTCTCCCCCTCCTCATCAGTGTTGTCATGCACAGTGTTGTGATGTACACTCACCCATTTATTTCCAGTCACACGGAGTATCTTTGTTTTCATTGCATTCCAAATAGACCTCCAATCCAATGTTCAGTGACACGTTTTGTGGATAACTGTGGTTTTTCCTCAAATGACTGTGAGTGAAAAGCAAAGGGAAAATACCAATAAAGAAAAAAAAATAACACAACAAAACAAGTGCCCCAGTACAAAATTGCCAACTGTATGTTTTATGTCTCTTTTCAATTTAAGAATTTAAGAACCTAGTTTTAGTAGCATGAGCCATATCATTCTGTTCCCCTACATTTTGAATGACAAATTATTTGCATATTAGATGAAGACAAAATGGCAACTTTTTTGTAGAATTTAAATTTCTGTTGTGTTTCAACACAGAGCTCTCGTCAGCCTTGGCTCCACTCCAGATTTTAATCTAGCAAACACAGAAATGCCATTGGCAATCATGACATAGTCCAATAAAGGTGAAAGAGAAGGACAATACTGATACCTACCCTTTGTCTGTGTTCTTCAGAGCATGAAATAGACACGAATCATTGGTTTAATGTTATGTCTTCAGCTAATGATGGAATTAAACTTAAGATACCCTTGAGGTAAGAAGATAACAGACTGCATTTTTACAAGTTCATTGAAAATATTTATTGTAGGGTTGGAACAAAAAATTCACAGTGGGATGGCAGTCAGTAATGCTCTACTAGTGCATGGCAGAGACCAGACCGTAAGTCAGACATGTTATCTTTTTACAGGAAAGGACAAGACAAAAACAGAAAGAAAGAAAAAAGGAAAAAAGAAGAAAAGAAAGAAAGGAGAGACAGAGAGACAGAGAGAGAGACAGAGAACAAACAAAAAATAGTGATGGTATGAACATGTCCCTTCCCCCACAGCATTGAGCTGGACTTCTCAGCGACCTCATTCAAGCTATGACATTCCTGGCTGCCAGCGCCCAGCCTTCTGCTGGTGTTATCTCTGGCCTTTGTTCTGCTGAGAACAATATGGCTGTTCTCACCTTGACAACCAAGGCTGCCTCAGGGCAGTCTCACCTGGAGACCAGCAGAGACCTGTGAGACTTGAACTACTTTCCCAGCAGGCGACCCACTGAGAAGTGGAGCAAGGGAGTTCTCTGCCTTCTTCTTGATGCGAATGTGGGGGGGGGGGGGAGGGGGCAGGGTTGTTTTCTAAAGACTATATATATTGGCTAAATAATAGTAAAGTCAGTCTTGATCAGCAAAATGTCGTCCTGACTCATTTCTTTTTAGTCGCCTTCCCGTTTTTCCCCAGAATTCTCTTTCAGGTCTCCAGTTCACAAGTGGCCGCGGGCGGCTACATGAACACACTTCATTTTCAGTTTTATTTTGTACATATTTACTTTACCTCCTGGTTATTGCCCCCCCCATCCTTCCTTCATCCCTCCTCCCCTTCTCCTCTGAGCTGGTGCTCCCTTGGGCATCTTCCCAACCCTGACATGTCAAGTATCTGGGAGGCTAGGCTCCTTCTCTCCCACTGAGGTCAGACAAAGCAGCCCAGCTAATAGAACACCTTCCATTAATATGCAGTTGCTTTTGGGATAGTCCCTGTCCCAGTTGTTCAGGATCCTCAAGAAGTCCAAGCGGCACATCGGCTACATATGTGTGGGGAGCATTAGGTCCAGGATGTTTATCTTTGTTGTTGGTCAGTCAGCCTCTGATATCCCCAAGGGTCTTGTTTAATTGACTCTAATTGTCTTCCTCTGGAATTCTTAGCCCCTTCTGGGCTGGCAATCCTTCCTCCCATTTTCCCATAAGAGTCCTCAAATTTAGTCTACTGTTTGGCTGTATCTGTGTGAGTCAGCTGCTGGGTGGAGCCTCTCAAAGGACAACATGCTCCTGACTACAAGCATAACAAAATATAATTAATAGTGTCAGGGACTGGTGCTTGCCCATAGGATGGGTCTCAAGTTGGGCTGGTTATTGGTTGGTCATTCCCTCAGTCTCTGCCCCATTACCCAACTCTGCATTTCTTGGAGACAGGATAAATTTTGGGTTAAAAATTTTTTGGGTGAGTTGGTGTCTCTATCACTCCACTGAGGCTCTGGTATGAACATAATTTTTAATGATTGAAGCTGACTCTCACCATTAGAAAAGTAAGCCCAAATAGATTAATGAAAGACATGTAAGAACAAAATATGTGGATTTCCTAGAAGAAAGGATATAAACTACTTTAAAATATTCTTAGAGGAAATCATTTTATGGGTTAAGTTATCATAAAATATAGGATACAAAATTTAAAAATAGAGCTATCAGGCATATAACTTATTCATATAAGAATGGAATCTATAATATCAGAAATTTGACTATAACTGGAAGATACTACATCAAGTGACTTGAGCCTTGAAGAGAAGGTGAAAGGATTAATTTCGTAGATGGAAGCCTATAGAATAGTAGAGGCTAGAGGACTGGAAGTGTGGAGTGAGGGAAATGGGAAGAGCTGAAAGAAAAGAAACCAAACTACAGTTGATACAAAGAACTAACTCTACAGAAGTTAATTGCAACCTCACATTTTTCAAAATAGCTAAACTAGCTAAACTGGGAGAATTCAAAGAATCACAATATGAAAATAACAAATACGTCTAATTACATTCATCGATCATTACACAGTATATATGTATTGAATTAATCTGTACCTGATCAATATGAAAAACTATTGTTCAAGTAAATAGTATTTGATTATGCTATTTATCATACTTATTCAATAAAACATAATATATTTAACATACCATGCTTGAAATGTACAGATGATTTATTGGTATTGGAAAAGAAAATCTCTGAACCAATATTACTTATTTTCTCTTTTTCTATGTTTCTGACTTCTAAATTTAGAGGCATTATTGGGATTGATTGCATGATACTACTTCTGGTATGTGAGCTTAATACACTCTTATATCTGTTTTATAAGATAATCTTATGTGAGCTTTTCACAATCTTATAGTGAAACAAACTTGGATCATGAATACTTAAATAATTATTTTGGGATATTAAAAGCAATAGGATACATTCCAAAACATGAGGATTTTGAGAATGACCAAATAACTAAGAAATGATAATATTCTCTTTTAGTCTTCATTTCCTCTGAATCATGAAGTAACAACTAACATTGTTCATGTAGGATGCTTTCATACTGCATTGTTGGTTTCAGAGACCAGGAGGAAGATGTGCCCTATGCATACACATTTACAAATAATAAGCCCATAAAACATCACCATTGCCAAAGAAACAAAATGATGTGACATTTAGACTGTGAAGTCTCAATTTAGACACCACAATGATTAGAGTGCTTTAATATTATTATAACTGACAAATAGACTCTGTGTCAGACATTTTATTTCTTTTTATTCCAAACTCTTAGTCTGTTAAATTAATCATCCCCTTGGGTTACAATAGCATATTTCTAATTTAATCATAGAACATTAATAATGTAATGTTCTAGGGCATATTCCTTTATTTATGTTCTTTTATTTAATTACCATGCAGGTTTAAAAGAGTCAAAGGAGAAAGAAGGATATTACCTTGACACATCAAACAATGCAGGCAGATATGATATCATTCAAACCAAACTTTAAACAATGAATGATCACTGAAAATAAAATAATAATGTCTTTATGGTGTGGTCACCATGAGTCTTTCTGTAGAGAGTCAATCCTATTCTATGGATTTTTATTCCAAATCTGTCATATATCATGCACTGTAGAAGCAACTACAATGGAAAGAATGATTACCTCGGGACTTGTGGCAAATATGAAGGCTGTACAATGAGGTTATTTATATTTAAAATTTTAAGGCAGAATTCCCCATATGTTTTGCACTCTAAAGACTTCAAGTAGCAAAAATTCACTGACATGCCATTTTCTGGGAGTGCATGGTAAAGAAGAGGGCAGATACAAAATACACAAAAGAAAGTAAGATAGCTACCATCTAAGACTCAGTCTTATTTGGGATGAGTTGGGATAAAACAACCTCAGTTTGTCAGTTGGAAAATTTACCCATAATTTCTAAAATAAAAGGACAAGTAGAACAGGTGAAATGTCATAGTATGTTAAGACACTTGCCATTAGGCCTGGTGACCTGAGCTTAATCTCTGAAACATTCATGGCATTTGGAAACACACTAACTGACTAACTAACTAACTAACTAACTAACTACTAACTAACTAACTATCAAGTTGTCTTCTGAGCTCTGAATGCACATTCAAACCCTGAATAAATAAGTAAATTTAAAGTAAATCACAAATAATAAAATATTTGGTGGAAGCATTCAGAATGCCTAAGCAGTCAAAATGAGTATACACTGTCATCTCCAAGCAGAAGGCTCTACGGAGAGGAGAGGATCCACTGCTTTAAGAAAAGGAATGTAAAAATACATAATGTGAACACTTTAAAATAAATCCAGATTACTGAAGGTTTCTTATTTTTAAACATTTAATTTAATTTATATTGTGTGTGCATTTTTTGCCTGCATTGTTTCTGTTCCACATATAAGCACAGTACCCACTGTGGTCAAGAGTCTGGGCTTATGGATGCTTTTGAGCTGCCATGTGGGTGTTGGAAATTGTACAGTTGTCTTCTGATGGAGTGGACAGTGTTCTTTTCTACAGAGATACCTCTGAAATCCCAAGATGTTGAGTTTTTGTAAATAAAATAATTTAAGTGTTAGAAAGGAAATAACCCCTTTAAAGAAATGTTCAAAGTTCTTAGTGATCAGGGGAATACAAATCAAAACAACCTTGAGATTCCACCTTACATCGACCAGAATGGCTAAGATTAAAACCTCAGGTTTCTGAGGATGTGGAGAAAGAGGAAAACTCCTCCATTGTTGGTGGGATTGCAAACCGATATAATCTCTCTGGAAATCAATCTGGAGGTTTCTCAGAAAATTGGAAATAGATCTACCTGAAGACCCAGCTATACCACTCTAGGGCATATACCCAAATGATGTTCCACCATGCCATAGGGGCACATGTTCCACTATGTTCATAACAGTTTCATTTGTGATAGCCAGAGGTTGGAAACAAATAAGATGACCCACAACAGAAGAATGGATAGATAAAATGTGGTTCATTTACACAATGTAATACTACTCAGCTATTAAGAACAAGAATATAGTGAGTTTGGCAAATGTATGGATGGAAGTAGACAATATCATCCTGTGTGAGATAAATCAGACCCAAAGTACATGCATAGTATGTACTCACTAATAAGTAGATATTATCCAAAAAAGTACAGAATACCTAGTATACAATCCACAGAACTCAAGAAGGTTAAAGATAAATACTTTTAACAGTGGAACAGGAAGAGAAAAAATATAATTTTTTGGAGGTTGCAATTCTGATTCTTATTAATCATTGTCAAGGAAATGGATAGGATATAGCATTTAGGCAGAGAGTTCAAGATTAATATATCTGGAAGCTGTGCATCTAAAGTCCACTAAAATCTACTAAAATTTAACTGAGATCTATTCAGACACATATACATATATTCACTAGGTGTATGTTGACACATATCTCTGTGAATTGATTCTTTTTTAGTGTGTTTGTGTGTGTGTGTGTGTGTGTGTGTGTGCACGCGCGCGCATGTGTGGTCTGTCATCTGTATACCTCAGTGAGAGTAGAGAGGTAGAGGAGAACTCTCTATCATCAATTCTTTTTCATCATTTTGTAGGATCCAGGAATTACACTCAGGTCGTGAGGCCTGAGAAATGTCTCTGTGTACTAAGTCATGCAACTGAACCAAACTCAATGATTTTACCCTTGGACAATATGCAAATTGGCTAAACCAGTGAATTTGTCTACATAAATCTGCTATTTTGGCCTACAATACTGGAGTTTACAGAAAGCATCTGTTAATCAGGAAGGAAAGAGGTTAATTAGAAGATAAACATTACCTGGAACCCTAGAGAGTGATCTGGAGTCTATAAGGGTGGAACACAACATTTACTGGCCTATTATTTTTTAAGTATCCAACTCCTGAGAGGGAAATAATTTGAAGGAAACTATGGTGCCCTTCACCACTGAATCAAACACACTCCTTCCCCAGCAGGTGAAGTTCACAGAATACAAACAAGGAGCTGAAAGGGCTGTAGGATAAGGTGCTGATCTACAGACTTATAATAAGGACCTTGATTGTGTTGTCATTTGATGGTCTGTAACACCATTTTAAACAGGTAACATATATAGCCCCTGACATTCATTTGCAGCACATAGATGCTTCTCTGGTCCTTACATTCCTGGAACTCTTCTTAAGATTTCTGAGAAAGGCAGAGCCAACATTTTATCTATCTATCTATCTATCTATCTATCTATCTATCTATCTATCTATCTATCTATCTGTCTGTCTGTCTGTCTGTCTGTCTATCTATCTATCTATCTATAAACATATAAGTAATATATATGTGTGTATACACACATATGTATATATATATGTATACATATTTATATATACATAGAGAGAGAAATAAACATACATATATAGTTAAAAAATCATTTATTAAACTGATTGCTTCATGCAGCTTAAGAGGCTGAGAATTTGTATGACAGGATGATTATAGTTGAAGACTAGAATCCCAGAATCTAAGCACAAAGTCCAGAGAGTTTATTGGCACAATTGTGAAAGTTAAGGAGCTATGGCTTCATATTCTGGAAGGAGGGAGATCAAATTGCTGTTTTACGTTTATGTTCTTTTGGGGCTCCCAGTTCACTAGCTGCTGTTTATTCTTACCTACACACCATTGCTGATATATCCACTCAAATCTATGTGGAAATGTCCTCTGGAAACACATGGCATTGATTCCCTATTGCAATTCCCTCTTACTGAAGACATCAGTAACTTTGGACACAAGACTAAAAGGAGTCTAGCTGGGTCTGATCTGAAGTCTTAACCTAGAGGAGAAGCTTCTTTAGTATGAAACAGTGCTAGGAAGAACAGAGAAAACCATTCTTCTGTGGCTAGTATGCATTACAACAATGATCAGTGCAACATGATTTCTCTAAAGGTCCAATAGTTGGACTTGGCTGTGATCAATAGGTGTCGAATTTAACTGAAGGCTCACTGAATATGAGGGAAATAACGCCTGATTCTACTATTGTAGTGAATCATCCCTTGCTAGTGAGCTCATGTGTTTCAGAATATTATATACTACTGACACATTCCTAAACCAGTATAATTTATTTCTGCATTCGAATCTCAGAGATGTGTAGATCTTATGTCTTATTAAAGAAGGTGCTTTTCGCAGTAGACTGCGACAGTTACAGGAAACTAGAAGTGACCAGAATGCAGAAAACACATGACCACAAACTTTCCAGCATGAAATAGTACCTCCACAACATATAATCTACACCCACGACTCAGGGAACATAGCAGAAGAAGGGGTAGAAAGAGTGTAAGTGCAGAGCAGAATGTAAGCTGCAAGAATCTGCCTTCTTCATATGGCAGGGAAGGTAATTCTAGGAACATTGAAAACTATGGATGCCAAACCAGACATGAATGATGCCAACACAAGTTGATACACCAATGGAAATTGAGGGAAATCCTACAGAATATCATACCTATATGAAAATGTATGGAAAATTAATGACCACTGAGATAGAGAGAAATAGTTTTAAGCATGGATGAGCCCCATAATTACATTTGCAATACTAGGTGGTGAGTATTAAAGCATATACATACATTTGAGAACATTAAATAGTGACTACATTTTCTAAACTATATATTTACTCATATATGTGTGTGTGTGCATATGCCTGTGTGTATGTATGTGTGTGTATGTGTATATTCATGTACCTATGTTGTGTACATGTGTATTATTGTGTGTACATATGTACAACAAAAATAATCAAAGAAAAAGAAGTAGTGGATTTGATAGAGTATGAAAACACTGTAAAGTTAGAGGAAAGGAAAGGACAATGTTAATACAGCACACACACACACACACATGGGAAATAGAGAATTTTAAAAATAAATTTAATAAAACTAATTTATTGCTAATTCTTCAGGTATACTTTAATCACATGAATCTGACACCAAAATTATTATTTATGCAACAGGGACTGAAAATCTCTAAGTATTCTGAAAATCATGCAGGCATAAATGGTCAATCAGAGCCATGTTCCGTTGTTAGAAATCAGGAGATACATAATGTCAGTTCTATTTAATAATTTATTTTAAAACATCCTTTGTATCATTCATTCAAGATGTGTTAAAAATCTATATCATGACTTTTACAGGATATTTGTAAGTCATGTAACAGGGCCAGTGAGATATCTTAGTATATAAGTGTACTTTTTGTCTAGCCTAATCTGTGTCTCCCATCTAGAACCTATGTGAATGAAGGTAGACAGAGATAACCAACTCATGCAAGTTGTTTTCTGGACTTCACACATGACCATATTGATTTTAAAAGGATCACACATGTGAACATTCTCCTAATCTATCAGAATAGCTGCAGAAAACATGGTGGACACACAGTAGCCCCCAAAAGTTAGATGTCCCTTTTCTTCAGTGCAGTTACATCAGTAACTCATTATACACAGCATCCTTTATTACCACACTATTTATTCTTTATTTTCTGAAAATCACCTGTAGAATTCTCTGAGATATTTATTTTCCTCTGAAGAAGGCTTACCTCTTTCTCTACATATGCACATAATTATATTTGGCCCCAAGACAAAAATCATTTAGCATTATATGTGTCATCTGTCTGAGTCTCCTAACAGGATAGCAACCAATTGTAGCCATGATAAAACAATTTCACAATTTGAAACACAGATGCTAAGTCAAAAATTGAAATTAGCAGGCTTATTTAATAATGTAGCTCAAAGATACTATTAAAAAACACATCCTTCAAGTTCAGAAAATAAACCAGTCCTATTTTGTATAGACAGATGTCTTGTGTTCCAACAATAGCTTTCATATGTTCATAATACAACAGTTGGAAGTACAGACATTGGTGCTGTGAAGACAGGCTGCTGACCCAAATGCCACCACTTTCACATTGCAACACCTTGAGAAAGTTACTGACATCTATATTATTTAATTCTTTTCCCATCGTTGTAGTATTTTCTATATTTCACTGGTCTATGAGGCTAAGGGGTATTTCCTTAAGTAAAGATATTGATGTGTAAATGTGAGAACCATTGCTTGATACCCAGAATCCATGTATGAATGCCAAGAAGTGTGATACACACTGGTATCACTCAAATTAGGATCACTGTGATAACAGGATCCTTGTGCTTGCTAAAGAGCTAACTTAGTCAGCTCAATGTGCTCCAGGCTTATGTTTATTTTTTTTTCCTTCTTTTTTTTAATTAGGTATATTTTTTTATTTACATTTCAAATGATGTACCCTTTCCTGGTTTCCCCTCCCCCGAAAATCCCATAAATTATCTCCCCTTCCTCAATCCACCCTCCCCCGCTTCCCTGTCCTGGTATTCCTCTACACTATAGCATCAAGTCTTTCCAGGACCAAGGGCCTCTCCTCCCTTTGGTGTCTAACAAGACTGTCCTCCATGTGTCTGGAGTCATGAGTAACTTCATGTATATACTCTTTGGTTGATGGTTTTGTCCCTGGGAACTCTGGGAGTACTGGGTGACTTATACTGTCGTTCTTCCTGTGGTGCTGCAAACCTCTTCAGCTCCTTGAGTTCTTTCTCTAGCTCCCTCATTAGGGGTCCTGTGCTCACTTTAATGGCTGGCTGAGAGTGTCCCCCTTTGTATGTGTGATGCACTAGGAGAGCCTCCCAGGTGATAGCTATACCCGACTCCAGTTAGATAGCACTTGTGGGCATCCACACTAGTGTCTGGGGTTTGTAACTGTATATAGGATGCATCCCTGGGTGGAGTAGTCTCTGGATGGTCTGTCCCTTAGACTCTGCTCAATGTTTTGTCTTTGTAGCTCCTTCTGTGGGTATTTCTTTCTCTTGCTACAAAGGACCCAAAGAATCTGAAGGATGGCCCCTGAGGAACAATATTAATTCTGCTTCCTTAATAAAGTCTACTTTCATATCTTGAATTATTTTTAGATTTTTAGTCAAACATTTGCATTTTTATTAAGGCATGTATTTGCATCTCTTTAAATTCCTTGAACACATTCATTATTGTTATTTTGGTACCTTGTATGGTACTTCACCCAAATTGATTTTGCAATGTCTATTACAATAGGGTAACTGGCCTCTGGATGTGACATAGGTTTTGGTTATTCATGTTTGTGTTTTTGCACCGGAATCTAGACACCTGGATTTATGGTGTTTTGAATGATTTTTTGGTATAGATATCTTCCCTTTCCTTTGTTGAATGGGTGTTCTGTTCTTTGGCTTCCATTGCTCTTTCTTCATAGGCTAGCAGGATGATTGTTAGATCCTTGAGTTCCAGCTAAGCTGTGGGTTCTTTGTAGAGATCCATTCTTCCTGTCAGCAGGAGGTCACACAGGAATGATAAAATGGGTAAAGGGAGTGGATGATAAGGTGGAAGGGAAGAGATAGGAAGAGAGGAATTAGGGATCACACCTAGAGGCCAAATCCCAAAGTGATAGAATTTTGTTGGAAGGAGGACTAAGGCAGGGTTATGGCAGTAAGTATGGACAGACAGAATAAAGACAGGGAAGCCAGGGTTGGGGGTTTGGGGGGTGAGCAGGGGGAGGGGCGATGGGATAGAGTGTTTTGGAAGGGGAAATCAGTTAAGGGGATAACCTTTGAAATGTAAATAAAGAAAATAAAGAACTAGACAGGAGAAAGGCAGTTGCCTGATTGAGCCCCAGTTCAGTGTCCATAGGAATCTTCTAAACACATTTTCAAAGAAGCAAATATTTGCTTAAATTTGCTCTATTTGCTTTATTCTTTTAGTTTTTCAATCAGTATTTACTTTCTTGGTAAGGATTTATTGACCATGTACCATTTTAGAGGTGGTGCAGCCATGATTATGTCTTAAATATTTCTCTATTTCTTATGACATTTTTGATGTGCTTAAAGTATAATTCATAGAACCAGGAAACATGAGTTCACATGATCAGGTTACTTTGCCTTCTATAAATTATAGCACATTCTTACTCTATCTAATTTTTGAACTTCCAGAGTCAAAGATAATCATTTTGTATAGTTGTCTGCCACAACAACTCATTTAAATTAGGATGATACATTTCTTTATGAATTAAGCAGTGCTTGCTATACAGGCATACTATATTCCTTAATCTATCTAATCATTTATGATGACTATTTTGAGCCACATATTCATAAAAAATTTGTGAGGTTTATCAACTATAAAGCTCCATTTCCTGTTTTGAATGAATGAATAGTTGGCCGTGATGTACGTGCTGACTATGTCAGTGCAGTTATTTTCTTAAAGGTTCTACTTACTCTTTTAGTTTCTACTTAATAGGAAGATGGAAATCTTTAAAAAGTGAAAAAAAAAAGCCTGAGTTTTTATTTTCTTCATTTACTTTGTCAACAAAGTTCAAACAGCACTTCTATTTCCATTTGTTTGCAAAGAGAGAAAGGTGGATTTCCCTTTAAAAATGCACCATGACAGGAAAAACGCAGATGAAGGCAGAGAAAGTTGACTAGAAACAGGGAGTCTGCACTCAGGAAGCAGGGGTGAAAAGGAAGGGGTGCTGACTATAAAGCCCCAAGATCCACTAATAGTGACTCAATCTCCCCCACAAGGCTCTATCTACCACAGGCTCTACAACCTTTCCAAACTCTATCACAAACTGGTACCAAGTGTTCAATTCTGAGAGTCTTTGGGAGACATTTCACATTCAAACACAGGACAGGTGGTCTGCACTGACATTAGATTGTCAGTAAATGTCCTTTTTAAACTGTAGTAGTTTGAGGCATGTTTCAATAAAGCCACCTGTACATGCACCTGTGTGGAAAGTTTGATCCGTCCTCAATGTACTTCTTAGCATCTAGAAGGAAGTCAGAGGGCCACTATGCATACTTTCAGGAACAAAAGAATAATCTAACCATAGATTGCTTATCAGTTTACTCTCTCCTGTAACTCAAACAATTATACATGACCAGGCCCGTACTGCCAAACACTCAGTAAACTAAGGTATGATAATCTGAAGTTTAAGATCTGCCTGGGCTATCATTAGTTCCCAGCCAACTAAAGAACCCTAATAAGACCCTGTTTTATAATTACATATTAATAATAACAGAGCAACGGGAGGACAATGATTGTAAATTAGTGATGAAAGTTTTTACTTTGCATTCTTGAGGCACTAAGTTCTGTTCCTAGTATAAAACAAAGCAAACAAAAATACTTTCATGTAGAAAAGCACCTCAATAGCACTGATCCTATGCCAAGTGCAGACCTAAGAATTTTGTGAGTGTCATTTTGTTCAATTCATTAATGTAGTCAATATCCCCATTCTACAAACAGAGAAACTAAAATATCAAGGGGTTAGAATCCTTAGTACCATGACAGCTTTGAGGTTTGACCTAAGTCAACTCTGAGACTTTTTTTCTGAGATTTTAATGTAATTAAATAATTTCTTGTTCTTATTTCCTTCAGACACTTCCACATGCCTCTTTTTGTTCTTGTTCAAATCAAAGGCCTCTTTTATTATTAGTTGTTTAAAATGCAGATATGTGTACTATGTATATACATATTCCTAAATATAATCTGTTCAGTCTATATAATGCTATTTCTATTATGTTTTCAAGGTTGGCAATTTGGTATTGGGTGACCTATTATGTTTTTCTCATCTGAAAGATGTTCCACCATACCACAACAACATGTGCTCCACTGTATTCATAGCAGCTTTAGTCATAATAAGACAGATATTGGAAATATCCTAGATGTCCCTTAGCAGAAGAATGAATACAGAAAATGTGGTTTATTTATACAATGGAATACTATTTCACTTTTTAAAACAAGGACATCATGGTCATTACAGGCAAATGGCTGGAACTAGAAAATATTTTTCTGAATGGAGTAATCCAAGTCCAAACTGCCATACATGGTATGTTCTTAACTAATAAGTGGATATCAACCATAAAATAAAACTACCCATGCTAAACCTCATAGATTCAAAGAAGCTTAACAAGAAGAATGGCCCAAGCTAGGATGCTTTAATCACACTTAGAAGGGGGAACAAATTAACCACAGGAGGCAGAATGAGGGAGGGAAGTGGGAGGGAAAGGATGGGGAGAGAATGGGGGGGGGGATCTGGTATTGGAAGAGAATGGAGAGAGGTCCAGAGGACCAGAAAAATGAACGGAAAATTGCAGCTGTTGATAATAAGGGGATGGGCAGAAATCTCTATAAAGTCCCAAAGAACTGGGATGGGGGAGGTGCCCAGTAGTCAATTTTGGTGACCTTAGATGAGATGCCTAACAGTAGTCACATGAAACTTGAAGAGGCCACCTCCTAGGGAGGCAGGATTCCCAGAGGAGGAATAAGGACACAAACTCACCTGCAAAATATCTAATGCAAAATTTGTCCTGTCTAAAAGAAATTCAGGGACAAATTGGAGCAGAGACTGATGAAATGACCAACCAATCGCTGGCCCACCTTGAAACCCATCCCACAGGCAAGCAATTTCTGATATTGTTTTTTGCAGAACGAAGCCTAGCATAATAGTCCTCTAATAGGCTCTACCCAGAAGGTGATTGAAACAGATCTAGATACCCACAGCCTATAGTGGACAGAATTTGGGGACGTTTATGAAGGAGTTAAGGCAGGACTGAAATCCCTGAAGGAGATAGGAACCCCAAAAGAAAACCAACAAAATCAATTTACCTGGTACCCTGAGAGCTCTCAAAGACTAAACCACCAAACAAAGAATATGCAGGAGATGGAATGTGGTCCCAGGCACATATGTAATAGAAGTGTAGCTCAGTCTTCATATGGACCCCCAACAACTGGAGTAGATGCTCTCCCTAAAGTTACAGCTTGACTATAGTATCAATTCCTCAATAGGTATGTGTTGTCTCAACTCAGTAGGAGAGAATGCACCTTAAACTGGCAGATATTTGATTCCAAGATTATGGGATAGCTAGAACAGACCCCATCCTCTCAGAGAAGAAAGGGATGCAGAGGGGCCCACAAGTAGAGAAGGGAAAGCTTGCTATGTAAATAAATAAATTTATTAAATAAAAAAATATGCTCCTTCTACACCTATGTTCTCTAGAACTTTTATGAAGTTATGTCTGATTTTGTCAAAGGCATCTTTTCTGCATTTATTAAAATGATAATATGATTTTTCTTGCAATTTATTTATTTATTTATTTATTTATTTATTACATTTATTGAGTTACCTATGTAGAACCATCCCTGCATTGCATATTACTTATGTAGAGCCATCACTGCTTTGCATTTCAGGGTTAGAAAAGACTTCGTCATGGTAGATAACCTTTTGGATTGATGAATTATTCTATTGAGAGTATTTTATTATGAATCTAACTTCATCAGTAATATTGTTGCCTGCAGTGTTTTTCACTAAGTTATTTATTTTTTCACATTGCATCCTGTTCACAGCTCCCTTCCTCCTATCCTCCCAACATGCATTCTCCATCCCTGCCTTCCTTTTGCATAAGAGAAGGGGCGTGCCTCACCTCATCCCACTCTACCTGCCTTGGCAGTTAAATCCAATGAAGACTAAGTACAGCATCCTCTCCCACTGAGGCCAGACAAGGTGGTCCAGATTAGGGAAAATGATCCAAAGTCAGGCAAAAGACTTTAAATCAGTGACAGTCCCTCCTCCAATTGTTGCATTTGGTAGATTTATTTATGTGTGTAGGTGTTTTTACCTGACTTTGGTATTAAGATGATATACTAAGTTCATAGCAGCAGTTAGATTGTGCTCCTCCTGTTTTAAGTTGTTGAATAGTTTAAGAACGTTTATCTATTCCTTGAAAATGGTAGAATTCTGCTGTGAAGTCATCTAGCCCTGGATTGTTAAGTATAAATCTTTTTATACTATACATTCTCCTCATTTCCTATGGGTTTGTCCTGGGACTTTTCCTTGGTTTAGAACAACAATAGCTTATGCTCTAAAATAAAGAATTGACAAATGGGACCTCATAAAATTGCAAAGCTTCTGTAAGGCAAAGGACACTATCAATAGGACAAAAAGGCAACCAACAGATTGGGAAAAGATCTTTACCAATCCTACATCCAATAGATGTATCTAATATATACAAAGAACTCAAGAAGTTAGACTCCAGAGAATCAAAGAAATCTATTAAAAATTGGGTACAGTGCTATACAAAGAATTCTCAAGTGAGGAATACCAGATGGCTGAGAAACACCTAAAGAAACATTCAACATCCTTAATCATCAGGGAAATGCAAATCTAGACAACCCTGAGATTCCACCTCATACCAGGCAGAATGGCTAAGATAAAATACTCAGGGGACAGCAGATGCTGGCCAGGATATGGAGAAAAAGAAACACTTCTCTATTGCTGGCAGAACTGCAAGCTGGTAAAACCATTCTGGAAATCAGTTTGGTAGTTCTTCAGAAAATTAGACATAGACCTGAGGACCCAGCTATACCACTTCTGGGCATATACCCAGAAGATGCTCTAACATGTAATAAGGATACATGCTCCACTACGTTCATAGCAGCTTTATTTATAATAGCCAGAAGCTAGAAAGAACCCAGATGTCCTTCAACAGAGGAATGAATACAGAAAATGTAGTATATATACATAATGGAGTACTACACAGCTTTTAAAAACAATGAATTCATTAAATCCTTAGGCAAATGGATGGAGCTAGAAAATATCATCCTGAGTGAGGTAATCCAATCACGAAAGAACACACATGGTATGTACTCCCTGGTAAGTGGATATTAGCCCAAAAGCTCGGACTACCCAAGATACAATTCACAGACTACATGAAACTCAAGAAGAGGGAAGACCAAAGTGTGGATACTGTGATCCAATAGAATGAGCATAGGGTCCCCCAATGAAACAGCTAGAGAAAAGATCCAAGGAGCTGAAGAGGTTTGCAGTCCCGCAGAAGGAACAATAATATGTACCAACCAGTACCCCTAGGACTGCCAGGGACTAAATCACCAACCAAAGAGTACACATGAAGGGAACCATGGCTCCATCTACATATATAGAAGAAGATGGCCATTTCAGACATCAGTGAGAGGAGAGGCCATTGGTCCTGTGAAGGCTCAATGCCCCAGAGTAGGAAAGTGTATGTATGTAGGGTGTGGGGGTTAGTGAGCAGGGGGAGGGGCAATGGGATAGGCCTTTTTAGGAGGGGTAACAAGGAAAGGGAATACCATTTGAATATAAATAAAGCAAATATCTAATAAAAATAAAGAAAAATATTAGTGGTTTTGTTGAATCTATATATTTATTCATGTTTTATTAAGTTTTCCAGGTTAATAAAATGTTATTTTTTTATAGTGTTCTTTACAATATTCAGAATTTCTTTGGTGTATATGGGAATGTTTTCTTGCTCATTTCTTGCTAGCTTAAATTGAGCTTTCCTTTTCTTTCTTTTGATTAGTTTGTATAGTTTGAAATTAACTAATATTAATGGGCTAAGTTTAATCTTATGTCTTTAATCCAATTAGTATATATTTTATGAATCTGGGTTCCCCAGGGTTTGGTACATATATGGTTAGGACGGCAATGTCTTCTTGGTTAACTATTCCCTTGATTAGTATGGCATCAGGTGTCCTTTCTTACTTATATCTTTTGATTAATTTTAGTTTGAAGTATATTTTACCCATGTTAGAATAGTTACAGCTGCTTGCTTCCTGGTGCAATCTATTGCAATCCTTTCACATATCCTTTTACTTAAAGGCAGTGCCTATCTTCAAAATGATGGACTGTATCTTTTAGAAAATAGGTAGATAAATTGATTTTTGATTTATTCAGTCTCCCCGTGTCTTTGATTGGCCAATTTAAGGTATTGATATTTAATTTATTATTGAAATATATGTATTAATTGTGGTCATTTCTTTGGTGATAGTGGTTGGTTCTATATTCTCAGTTGTAATTTGTGTTTCAATAATTATGGTTTCAGATTTCTTTCCACAGTCTTTCAGCTATAATCATTTCTCATTTCATCTGTAACATTGCTTCCTGAGAAACATTTTGTTTTGTCTAATATCTGTATTATCTATACTAGAATGTAAGCTTCAGAGGTGTTTGTTATCCAACTGTACTCTCATTTTAAAAATATAATAGCTTAAAATCAATAAGTAGATGACGCCTATTATTACAGGATTTTATAAAAAAAATTAGAAAAATAAGTTTCTTAAAGCCATATGATGGACTGATGTTATATATTCTCAAATTGTTTTCCTTGCATGTTCTATTTTCTTTGGTGGTGGTGATGGTGGTGGAGGTGGTGGTGGTGGTGGTGGTGGTGGTGGTGGTGGTGGTATGTGTGTGTGTGTTTGTGTGTGTTATTGTTGTTTTTGTTGCAATAAGGGGCATGATCAAAATTAATTTTGATTAAAATAGGCTACTGTCTTCTCTGTTATATAAAAACTCCCAAAGAACTATATTTCTCATCTGACAGACTGAAATTTGTGGTTGTGTGGTAGATGCTCTCTTCTCTGTTGTTGGATGATATTTTGGAGAAAATAGCAGAGCAGTGATTGTGAAGAAAGGCTTGCATTTTTTTTACACTAGGTGAGCAGGGATTTTTCATTTCATACATCATTACAACTTTCTCCAATGATTGGGCACCGATTTCATCTCACTCCATCATAAGTTCCTTGCATCAAGGCCAAGCTGTAGCAACCTGAACATACTATCTGTGAAACCTTGTAATTTCCAGCGTTCCTGAGAGAACCGCTTTGTTATGCATCCTATCACATCAGCATGTTACAATATACTATTAGACTGTGACAAAACTGTTACAAAAATGAATCAAGGAAAAAACAAAGTCACAGATCTTATCATTCTTTTTCTTTAGGGGGGCATATACTTTGCAAATATTACTTTCTGGTTTATTTTTAAAATTTTACTCATTGAGGAGAATTGACTTAGTAGATTTAGTTGATTAAGAATTAGTACCAAGCCGGGTGGTGGTAGCACATGCCTTTAATCCTAGCACTTGGGAGGCAGAGGCAGGCAGATTTCTGAGTTAGAGGCCAGCCTGTTCTACAGAGTGAGTTCCAGGAAAGACACGGTTAAACAGAGAAACCCTGTCTCAAAAAACCAAGAAAACAAAAATATGAGAATTAATACTGTACTGGCTAGTCTTGTGTGTCAATTTGACACAGGCTGGAGTTATCACAGAGAAAGGAGCTTTAGTTGGGGAAGTGCCTCCATGAGATCCAACTGTGGGGCATTTTCTCAATTAGTGATCAAGTGGGCAGGGCCCCTTGTGGGTGGTACCACCTTTGGGCTGGTGCTCTTGGGTTCTATAAGAAAGCAGGCTGAGCAAGCCAGGGGAAACAATCCAGTAAGAAACATCCCTCCATGGCCTCTGCATCAGCTCCTGCTTCTTGACCTGCTTGAGTTCCAGTCCTGACTTCCTTTAGTGATGAATTGCAACGTGGAAGTGTAAGCTCAATAAACTCTTTTCTCCCCAACTTGCTTCTTGGTCATGATGTTTGTGCAGGAATAGAAACCCTGACTAATACAAGTACCAAAAGCGGGGCCCTACATGAAGTGGTTATTCATTCTTAAAGTTTTCATTATTAAATAAAATTTCTATTCATATCAATCTCACTATATGAGTGGAACTTAAAAACAAACAAACAAACAAAAAATTGAAAAACAGTGTTTGAGCTTCTAGAGTTTTTGTTATTATTGTTTTTAATTTTATTCATGTATGCCTATTTGTTGTAGGATGCCAGGGGCAAAATGCTTAAAATAGCAGAAGTTTTAAGACTCTCTCAAATGTTAATACTAAAAGTGGTAGCTGTTGAAGAACTGCTCAAAATAACTAAATGAATCCCACAGTGACAGTCAGAGAGAGAGAGAGAGAGAGAGAGAGAGAGAGGGAGAGAGAGAGAGAGAGAGAGAGAGAGAGAGAGAGAGAGAGAGAGAGAAGAAGAAGAAGAAGGAGGAGGAGGAGGAGGAGAAGGAGGAAGAGGAGGAGGAGAAGAAGATGAAGAGGAAAACACATTTTAGGAGTAGATTTGCTATTTGCAAAACTGATGAGAAAGAGAGACAGCCATTATAAATTCAGACAAGAGAAAAGCAAAAGAGAGAGAGAGTTCCCTCACAGGGAAGCACAGTCTACAAAGGAATCTGGCTATAGCAGCAAACTGTGACAGTATGTTGGACGAGGGACATCATTTTTAAGAATCAAAGAACTTCACAGTGTACTCTTTTCATTTGAAGAACTTGATTTTTTATATGTGAATTTTAACAAGTACTTTCCATCTACGGTAAACAGAATTTATGTGAATGGGCAAAAGCCATGGTTGAAGACACTTCTAAAATTGATGAAAGATAGTGGCATCTTGATAAAAGATCTGTGGTATGTAGAAGGTTTGCAAGCTAGTACAAACACTCTGGAAATCAGTTCAGCAGCTCTTCAGAAAACTGGACATAGTACTACCTGAGGACCCAGCTATACTACTCCTGTTCATATACCCAGAAGATGTTCCAACATGTAATAAGGACACATACACCACTGTGTTCATAGCAGCCTTATTTATAATATCCAGAAGCTGGAAAGAACCCAGATGTCCTTCAATAGAGGAATGGATGCAGAAAACATGGTATATTTACATAATGGATTACTACTAAGCTAGTAAAAACAATGAATTCATGAAATTCTTAGGCAAATGGATGGAGCTAGAAAATATCATCCCAAATGAGGTAGCTTAATCAAATAGAACACACATGGTATGTCCTCACTGATAAGTAGATATTAGCCCAGAAGCTCAGAATACCCAGGATACAATTTACAGACCACATGAAGCTCAAGAAGGAAGAACAAAGTGTGGGTGCTTCATTTCTTCTGAGAAGAGGAACAAAATTCTCACAGAAACAAATATGGAGATAAATTGTAGAGCAGAGACTGAAGGAAAGGCCATCCAGAGACTGTCCCACCTGGGGATTCATCTCATATACAATCACCAAACCCTGACATTATCGTGAATGCCAAGAAATGCTTGCTGCAAGGAGCCTGATATGGATGTTTCCTGAGAGGCCCTGCTAGAGCCTTACAGATACAGAGGCAGATGCTCGCAGCCAACCACTGGTCTGAGCACGGAGTCCCCAATAGAGAAGTTAGAGAAAGGACTGAAGGAGCTGAAGGGGTTTGCAACCTCATAGGAAGAACAACAATATCAACAAACCAGACCCCCCAATGTTCCCAGGGACTAAGCCATCAACCAAAGAGTATGCATGGAGGTGTGTACTCTTGACTCCAGTTGCATTTGTAGCAAAGGATGGCCTTGTCAGGCATCAGTGGGAGGAGAGGTCCTTGGTCCTATGAAGGCTAGATAGATGTCCCAGTGTAGGGGAATGCCAGGTCAGGGAGGGGGAGTGGATGAGTGGGTGGGGGCACACCCCCATAGAAGGAGATGGCAGTGAGATGGGATAGGGTATTTGGGGGGGGGGAACCATGACAGGGGATAACACTGATATGTAAATATAATATCCAATTAAAAAAACAAACTCAAGAAAATGGCTATGGTGAGAATAACTTGACCAGTTCAATGCATATCCAATAAGTATGTGCTGAGTGGCCATTACACCTAAGTGTCACTTAAGGAGCAAGGAGTAAGGCCAAAGTGATAAAAGACTGTCGGAATTCATGATTGGGTTTGGGAAAACAGATAATTAGCAAATGAGGATGCAAACTACAACAAGTCTCCATATTTGACAATATGTCAACAGAAGATCGAAGTCAACTATGGATTGAAAACACGTAGAAAAGTTTGTGATGAAAACATACAACCTATATTTCTGGTCCTTACTCTCTAAATTCACACAATATCTATTTCCATAGACTTTAAATCCCTTTGACATTCTTAGTAATGTGGAGATAATTTAAAGTATTGAGACACAAGCACTTCGGCTACACGCCAATACTACTGCATTTTTATTAGGGCCCTTGACAAGCCACACAATTTGCTATCCAGATGATTTCTTAGAATTTGTGAAGTTTGGTTATCAACTAAATGCT
This sequence comes from Apodemus sylvaticus, assembly GCF_947179515.1. Lineage (NCBI taxonomy): Eukaryota > Metazoa > Chordata > Mammalia > Rodentia > Muridae > Apodemus > Apodemus sylvaticus. The sequence goes on from NC_067482.1 coordinate 25,192,250, forward strand.
GAAGCTCCTCATACAGGAAATAGAAGTTACATAATCAGAAAATAATTTGAAAATGGTTTGTAATAGGTAAGAATGGTGAATTTCACTTTTATATGAGGGAAAACACTAATAATGTAGAACTGGAGCAAAGAGTAGATGAGAAGCGGAAATCTGAAAATAACACTACAAAGTGGCAGTTTATGGAAATATCCTGAATGAATAAATATGGTAGCACTGGGGAGTTCTAGAGATCAGGTCTGTTTTGTAGAGTTTTTAAAGATTATTTTATTCAGTTCTCAACTCCATCCAAAATTGCATTCTCCTTAGGAATCTCTTACACTTGTCAAGGACTCTCTCTCTATCGTCTAATGAATTGCCATGAACTACCAATGAAAATGATTTTTGGTTGGTAATCAGCGCAACATGAGGAACTATATTAAAGGGTTTCAACATTAAGAAAAAGAATCACTGCTTGGGATGGCAGACATTTGGGTTGTAAAAGCTAATTAATTTTTAAAAAGAGCAAAGGGAATTGTTTCTACATGAGAAAGTTAGTTTCCCTGACATACTGCTGCTTTGCATGAAACATAGGTACCGTACGTACTCGTAAGATGACTAAGTAAGCACTTGCCTGTACAATTTTCTTTTAATAACATATAAAAAGCAATGTGCTATTTTTCTAAATATGTTCTAATGGCAAATGTTTATATAACTTCATCAATGAATCATTTTATATTCAATTACACAATGGATAATGGTAAAATCTATTTTTATATAGCCTATGGAAATGATGAGAGATGGACACAACTGATCTTTTTCCTTTAATTTTACGTATTTTTAAAATTTAGATACATTTTACAACCCATGTGCTATGTGTGAAATGGATTGTGCTATAATAGTGTTTGTGTTTAATCACTGTCGATGATAATAAATGAAGACAGAAAGCAATACTGTTTCTGACAAAATATGTACTAGGTAAATAAATGGACAAAAGTACAAAGGTATTGATACATGCTGAAATATAATTAGCCTGCCATATTAAAGGGAAAATAAAAGATTAGTATCCCTTTTATGTCTCTGTGTTTGAATCATTTCCTGTAAAACACATAAGTCAATACTGATGGAGTGTTGCCAAGTGGTACTAAAAGAGCACCTTTTTAAGTTTACTATTTAAAAGCAATTTATGAAAAATACAAAATGCAAAACTAAATCATAACGATTATTTGCATACATTTAAATATGTGTTTACTGTGTACTTTTTAATTCAAAGGGAAATTTACCTAAGCAAATATTGTCTTTGTTTTAACTTCTCACTTTTGTGATAAATAGCTGAAGGAAACAATTTAAAGAGAGCAAAGGTTAACTTTGCCAGTGATTTCTGAAGCTTTTGTGCAGTCGTTTTCACACTGTGAGTTGCAAACCCCAAAAGGGTTCAAATGACCCTTTCATAGAAGTTGGACAAGACTATTAGAAAACATAGGTATTTGCATTACCATTCATAACAGTAGGGAATTACAATGAAAATGTCTTATGGTTAGGGGTCCCCACACAATGAAGGACTGTGTTAAAGAATCCCAGAAGATGAAGGTTGACATTCACTGCTTGAGGGTAATGAGAGTTGGAGCCATTGTTTTGTGCCTGAGTCATGGTATCTGGTGACAACAGTATGGATACCAGGAAGAGAAAGAAATGAATGAAAAAGAGAAGGAGGGAAGGGGAAGGGGAAGTGAAGGAGAAGTGAAGGGAGAGAGAGAGAGAGAGAGAGAGAGAGACAGAGAGAGAGAGAGAGAGACAGAGAGAGAGAGAGAGAGACAGAGAGACAGAGAGACAGAGAGACAGAGATACTGAGATAGAGAACTAGAAATAGATCAATCATGGTAAGAGAGATTCTTAAAAATATTTTCTCTTTCAGTAGTTTCAAGTCCCACTCGTTCTTCAAATTTCAGATTTTTATTTAGTGATTCATATAATTCCATTGGGTAAATGTAACATTTCTTCATGTATACCATGTATCTATTTATTGATTTATAAATTTGTCAGGTGGCAGGACCCAAGATTTTCCTCCATTTCCTGTCATTGTGCATAGCGTAGGATTAAACACAGACATTAAGATGTCTCTGTCATAGAATAAAGAGGTTATTTGGTATATTCTCAGGAACTCTATAGCTGTGACATAATACTACAGTTTTATTAACTTTTAGACAATTTCATGATGGGGTCCACAGTGGCTATTCCAGTTTACATTCTCAATAGCAATGAATCCATTTTCTTTTTATCTCCACATGCTCTTTCTTTGTTTTTGTGACTGAGAATTAATCCCAAAGTTGTTTGGATTTCTATTTCCCTGGAGGCTAAGATTGTTGAATACTTTAAATGATATTTTTAAGATATTTGTATTTCTTCTTTTGAGGACTCTATTTACTTCCACAATACAACAAAGGGCCAAACTTTCACTTGTTGTAAAAAAAAATAATTGTAACTTTACACACTGAAACTGTTTAATCGTTAGCATCCTTTTTGAGCTACTGAGATTAAAATCATCCTTCCAGTACTTATATTTTGAAGTACACTCTTTACTTCTTTCTCTTACAGTTGCAGAATATCTGGTCTTAGGATGAGATCATTGATTTATTTTTTTCCTTCTTTTTTTTAAATTTTTTATTCGATATAATTTATTTACATTTCAAATGATTTCCCCTTTTCTAACCCCCCACTCCCCGAATGTCCCGTAAGCCCCCTTCTCTTCCCCTGTCCTCCCACCCACCCCTTCCCACTTCCGCGGTCTGGTTTTGCCGAATACTGTTTCACTGAGTCTTTCCAGAAACAGGGGCCACTCCTCCTTTCTTCTTGTACCTCATTTGATGTGTGGATTATGTTTTGGGTATTCCAGTTTTCTAGATTAATAACCACTTATTAGTGAGTGCATACCATGATTCACCTTTTGAGTCTGGGTTACCTCACTTAGTATGATGTTCGATTTATTTTTAGAGTTGGTTTCTGTCCAGGGTAAGAGCTAACTGTCTAGTTTCATCTTTCTAGATATACATATCCAGTTTCCCCAGCACCATATGCACTGTATTTGACACATGTTCACTAGTCTTCAGTGTGAATTTGAACGAGTTGTAAAAGTGTCATGTAGCGTAGTTGAATGGATGTGTGTCTAGGTCTTCAATTCCACTTAACTGGTCAATGTGTTTGTTCTAGGTCAGTCTCCTGTTAGATTTGCAACTATGACTCTGTAACATAATATGAAATCACAGACAGGAATTCTTCAGGTTTATCATTTTGTTCACAATGGCTTTGGTCATATTAGGTCCTTTGAGCTTACATATCTGTTTTCTCTATTTCTCTACAGAATGCTATTAAAACTGTAATTGCATATTTAATTAAATCTGTATGTTAGTTTTGGTAGAACAATAAACTTTACAATAGTAATATTTCCAATCCATGTGTAATGTGGTCTTTTCATCTTTTATCATAGTTTCTGTCTTCAAAGTTTAACTTTGCAGCTTAAAGGCTTTTAAGTTCACTGTTAAGGTTTGTGTCAAGGTAAAAATTGAAGCTACTGTGAATGATGGCATTTTCTGCAAATTTCTTTCTCAAACTATTTGGCACTGATATATAGAACAGTTAGAGATATTTTATGATGAGCTTGTATCCTGTAACTGTGCTGTAATTATTTATCAGATCTAAGAATATGTGTGTGTGTGTGTGTGGTGTGTATTTGTGTGGTGTGTGTGTGTGTGGTGTGTATTTGTGTGGTGTGTGTGTATGTGCGTGTATTTGTGTGTGTGTGTGTGTGTGTGTGATTTTAGGTCTGAAATGCATAGAATCCTCATTAACAAATAGGATAACTTTTCATTTATTCCTTTTCTCTTCTCATTTTTTTTCAGAAAATTTTCTATCTGTGTTTCTTATCTTATCAATCTACTTGTGCTTGAGTAGTGCATTTAATAGGACTGAATAGAGTAAATAGTCTTGAATTGTTTTCTCATATGCAGATTCTATATTCAGATATTTAGTTTTCTGTCTTTAATTTGGTATGCGTGTCAGTACAGGCCAGAGAAGAAGAATGTGTTGTGAATGGTGAAGAGAGAACAACAGCCACAACAAATACATCAACAAAACACATGTTTGGATGGGTGATTTGAAAGTTGAGAGGAAATTCTAGGCATGGAAATAGTCGGGATAGAGGGTGAGAGATGGGAGAAGGGCCAGGAAGTGGGTCAACAAAAACTAAACGTGCATGGCAACTTACACAAAAATCTATCATCTTTCCAAATTTTTATCTTTTATTTTTGAACTTAATGCTAATGTTTTATAAATGTTCTTAACGTTTACATTTTATTGTCCATTATTTGATCTTTATTTTGTTTCCTTCTAAAATTATAACAGCATTTTCCTGGATATATGTACTTAATTTTCATTCCCCATATTTCAATTACAAAAATCTGGAAAATAGTTTCATAAATTCATTTTTAAAATAATGTCTTTGTCTTCCTAGTTTTATTTATTGTTATATAATTTTAAATTTACAATTATTATATTATTTACTTCTGTGAAGATTTCTAATTCTTAAGGTTTATGTGTATATTTATGAAGAGGGCCACCTTGCTCATTTTAAATAAAGAGGCTATTATGTCAGCAATCTCTTGTAGTCACCATGAGCATTGATTTGCTTGCATATTTATTGAAGTGTTTCATTTCTGAATAGTGGTCAAAATTTTGGCATACAAACTCAGTTATTGATCATGAATGACAGAAAGCCATGAGCAGTAATGTGATTTGTCAACAACTACATGCAGACTTTAGTAATTCAAAAGCAGGTTACATATGTTATTTCTATATTCAATGAGTACAGTCTAACTTCACACATAATACTAAAAATATTCTGTGGTGAGCACTTTATGTCTTACTGATATTATTAACCTTCCTGGTATCGATGCTTAATGAATTTAAAGCCTCTGCTATTTTCTGGACTTCTTGCTTTGTGTAGGTTATTCCTGCAGTGCCCCATCTGGTAAAAGGTTTGAAATTTCATTAAATTTTCCATTGAACTTGTTTGTTCTGCATTCTCTGCTCCAGATCATAAATCATTTGCACTTTGCACTCTAAGGCTTCCAAAATCCTGCCAGAAGATTTACTGACTGGCCATCTTACTTAGTGATGGTTTACCATTATTTAGGACACAGTTAAACCTAAGAGGAAGGTGCTAGAGAGATTATCCATAGGTGTGAGCATTGGCTGCTCGACCTCTGGACTAAAATTCTGTCCTTAGGGTCTACATCTGGCCCTTAGCAGCTAGCTATAAATATAATTCTGGGGGATACAACAGCTTCTTCTAAACTGTGAGCCACCACACACATGAGGCCTACACTCCCACAGACATGAATATATAAAATAAAAGCAGCAAACCTTAAATCTAATTGGGAAATGAAAAGGAGACATTTTTCTGTAATAAATCTACAGTATTGTCCCCCAAATGATGATCTTATATACTTCATAATTTTAATCTACTCTTCATATGTTCTGTTTCTATTTGCTGTTGCTATTTTTATTTTACTTTTATCATCTATTCATTAGTCATTTTTGTGTCTTGTGGGTAATACTATTTGAATCGTTTTCATAATTTTTTTTCTGTAGAGCTTTCATATTTATGTTTAATGTTTTATTAATTTAATTTTTGTTTTGGAGGAATTTCATATATAAATTCTGAATTCACATCACTTTTCTCTTACCTTGCCCTGCTCCAAATCTTCCTGTTTCTCACTATTTCTTCTCATATTCATTAGCTTTTATTTTAAAATTATTATTATTAAACACACAGATATGTATACATATATCCACTAAATCCATTTAGTTTTTCTCATATGTACATACATTTAAGGATGAGTGTTTAAGACTGAATAATCTGCTGGTGGTCAGAAGCTTATCCCAGTATACAATTGATTCTCCCTACTTGAGCAGCCATAGATAGCCTAGAGTAATACATGTCAGATTGGGCTTGTAATTCTCTTTTCTATGTTGGCATACACACACACACACACACACACACATATACATATATATAATGCACATATATACATACTTATGCACATATATTATGTAAGAATTTAAAAGTAATATTATAGTATGATTTACTGTATAACCTTTCCACACCTCCTTAGTGTCATTTATCTGTCTTTTCTCTCTCTTCTTTTCTAACATCATCTTCATTCTCCCACTTAAGCACCCATCATACTTCCCCCCATTCAAAGCTTAGTCTTACTCATCTACTTTCATATTCCCTCCTTTTGCAGAAGCTACTCAAGATATATGCTCAGTGTTGAATATTTGGAGCAAGGACCCTCCAATAAGATAAAATTCTGCAGCCTTTGCATTTTTTGGGTATGGGATAAGAGGGATTTATGACTAGTATAATATTTTCTAGATCCACCCATGTACTGGCAAATTTCATTATATCCTATTTTTCTTTAGATATAATTAGAAAGCTATTGTGTATATATTTACCTTGAGTTCATTATATATACTTGGATTTTAATACCTTAAATTTGCTTACAATTTCTAGCTATTTTAAATATGGTAGCAGAGAATTTGGCTAAGCAAGTATCACTGTAATAGGATGGCAAATTCTTTACATATATGACAGAATAATAGAGGTGGGCTGTATGGTACACCTACTTTAAAGTTTTGAGAATTTTTCATGCAGACTCTCATGTTAGCTGTAGCATGTTGTAAATCCACCAATAAATGAGGGATTACGTTTCCAAGAATCCTCCTTAGAATTTGTGCTCAATTTTGTTGCTTTGCTGCTTTTGTTTTGTTTTGTTTCTTTCATTGATCTTAGCCATTCTGTCAAGGCTAAAGCAAAATATCAAGCCAGGCTTAATTTCCATTTTCTTAAATTTGTTCTTTATTATTTCTTTGCATATACTGATGATTCATTCTGTTTTGTTGTGTACCTGGGCAAAGTGCTCTCCCACTCTATGGGGTTTTGTCTTCACTGACTTGTTTTCTCTCGTTTTTCAATTGTTGGCCTTAGTTTTTGAGCAAATTGGGTAGGATTTCAAAAAGACGTTTCTACATCTAATGCCTGACATCTCACAGTTACCCAGGAAACAGCATTAAGAAATGTTCCTCTAATCTGGGAAGAATTGTGCCCCATCTTTTCGCCTTTCTGTGTTTTTATCATGGCAATGTAAAGGTTTAGTATGTAACCACAGCCGCAAAGGTAGGAATAGGCTAAATTTCTCTCCGTAATAATAGTTGTGTATTAAGAGTTAGATATAAACTTGTACTTGTCAGTCTTTGGCAAAATATGTATTAGTTCATTTATTGGAGCATTTAAAGTGATTCTAAGTACAAAGTAACATATACAAATTTTAAGCTATTATTGAAATCAATCTTTCAAATAATAGTTTCTTCCTTTTAAACAGAAGACTGTTGACATAGAGTTCCTTTATGACTCGTTTCATTCCATAAATTCATTCATTTTATTTCACATTTTTATTTTATTAACCACAATTCTAGTTAGACTTAGGTATCAATAGATTCAATAATGACTGAAAAATATTTTAAAAAATTGTATAATAAATATACTTTGTTATTTTTCTAAGCCATGCCTCCACATTTTTTATAAAGGAAATGTCTAAAGAACAGACAACTGCTATTCCTTACAAAATCTAACATCAGTTACTCAAAATGAGATAAAGATATCATTTATTTATTTAAAACTTAGTATATTTTAAAAGGTTAAACTCTTCCACAGAATTCATATTATATTTATAAGATATTTAAAAAATTTTAAGGATAGAATTTGGCTAGATATTGTACATTAGTAATAGAAAAAATGAAACATAAGTAGAAGGCAATAATTAATGGTGTTTGCTTGATTTTGACTTTGCATCTGGCATCTTGAGCTTTTAAAGCAATTTCCTTTGATCTTTGGTTTGTTTGTTCCTTAGATAAAAGAAAAACATGGAATAACAGATCATATATGCAAACAACAGCTTTCATTTAATATGTGTTTTTTTCATTAAAAGGGTCTATATCGGTCTTTGTAGGCTCAAGTGTTAAAGTAATCATGAGGACCTGTAGTTGGATCTTTGGGACCCATCTCCTGTCTGTGACTGTAACCTGAGCCCTGGAGGTTGGCAGTAGAAGGCAAACCCCCTGGGCTTGTTTACCAACTAGTCAACCTAAACACTAATGTTTGGTTCAATGTGTCACCCTGTCTCAACATTGTTCAATGAAGAGAACATGTATGACACACAGGTTCTACATGATCCTAGATCTTTATATAAACATATAAATCCATCTTCTTACATTACAACCCCCACACATATTAAATGTAAAAGATGGCAACACAAAATTATTTGATGATATTCAGTTCTTGAAATTCAATAAGAGGAGAAGAAGCAACCCAACTAAATATAGGCATCAGTGCTAAGCATTGAACTTGAAATAAAAGGTAATTTTATTGAATAAAATAAAAGGTAATTTCAATAAGGTATATTAAGCATAAATTTGTTTCATATATATATATGCATACATAAAAATAAATACATATGCATGCATACATTATTTGCATCTGTATTTAGGATTTATAGGAGCCAAATTATAAAACAAATTTCAGCTGTAAATCTTCAAGTAGTTGTATTTTCTTATAAAGAAAACATCTTTCATAAATTAAATGAAAACAGCTATATTTTGGCTATTAATCAGTATAAACTTTCCCACAAAAATGAAAGTGAGCCTAAATTTTTCTCTTATAATAGCTATAAAATGTTAATGAATTCCTACTGATTTTTATAACAGAACAGAAAATGGAAAGAAAAGTAAAATCCATTCATAAATTCCTGGAAAATGAATTCTCATTGTAAATGAAAATCTCTAGATATGAGTAATGAGATTAAAAAATAAAGGAATCTAAAAAGTAATTTCATTCCTAAAATTGTCTGCTTTAAACTTAGATATTTTTATTATTATTTTCTATATTCTTTGTTTATATTACAAATGATTTTCCCTTTCCCAGTTTCCCTCTCGCCCTAAGTCTCATAAGCGCTCTTCCCTCCACCAGTTCCCCCAATCAACCCCCTCTCTCTGCTCTGTCCTGGCAATCCCCTACAATGCTGCATCAAACCTTTCCAGGACCAGAGCCCTCTACTTCCTTCTTCTTGGGAGTGATTTGATATGTGGTTTGTGTTTTGGGTATTCAGAGCTTCTGGGCTAATATCCACTTATCAGTCACTGCATTCCATGTGTGTTCTTTTGTGAATGAGTTACCTCACTTAGGATAATATTTTCCAGTTCCAACAATTTGCCTAAGAATTTTATGAATTCATTCTTTTTAATTGCTGAGTAGTATTCCATTGTGTAAATATACCACATTTTCTGTATCCATTCCTCCACTGAGGGGCATCTGGGTTCTTTCCAGCTTCTGGCTTTTATAAATAAGGCTGCTATGAACATAGTGGACCATGTGTCCTTCTTACATGCTGGGGAATCCTCTGGGTATATGCCCAGGAGTGGTATAGCTGGATCCTCCGGAAGTGTCATGCCCAGTTTTTGGAGGTGCTGCCAGACTGATTTCCAGAGTGATTGTATGAGCTTGCAATCCCACCAGCAATGGAAGAGTGTTCCTTTTTCTCTACATCCTCACCAATACCTGCTGTCTCCTGAGTTTTTAATTTTAGTCATTTTGACTGGTGTGAGGTGAAATCTGAAGGTTGTTTTGATTTGCATTTCCCTAATGATTAATGATGTTAAACATTTCTTAAGGTGCTTCACAGGCATCTGAAGTTCTTCAGGTGAAAATTCTTTGTTTAGCTCTGTACCTCATTTTTAATAGGGTTATTTGCTTCTCTGAGGTTTAACTTCTTGAGTTCTTTGTATATATTGGATATTAGCCCTCTTTGGGATGTAGGGTTGTTGAAGATCTTTTCCCAATTTGTTTGTTGCTATTTTGTCCTTTTGACCGTGTCCTTAACCTTTCAGAAACTTTGTAATTTTATGAGGTCCCATTTGTCAAGTCTTGATCTTAGAGCATAAGCTATTGGTGTTCTCTTCAGGAACTTTTCCCCTGTGCCCATGTCCTTAAGGGTCTTCCCCAGTTTCTATTTTACTAGTTTCAGTGTGTCTGGTTTTATGTGGTGGTGCTGGACCCACTTGGAGTTGAGTTTAGTACAAGGAGATAAGAATGGATCAATTCACATTCTTCTGCATGCTGACCTGCAAATGAATCAGCACCATCTGTTGAAAAGGCTATCTTTTTCCACTGTATGTTTTCAGCTCCTTTGTTGAAGATCAAGTGATCATAGGTATGTAGGTTCATTACTGGGTCTTCAATCCTATTCCAATACCATGCAGTTTTTTACGCTATTGCTCTGTAGTGCTGCTTGATGTCTGGGATACTGATTCCCCCAGAATTTCTTTTACTGTTGATAATAGTTTTAGCTATCCTGGGATTTTTGTTATTCCAGATGAATTTGAGAATTGCTCTTTCTAACTCTATGAAGAACTGAGTTGGAGTTTTGATGGGGAGTGAATTGGATCTGTATATTGCTTTTGGCAAGCTGGCCATTTTTACTATATTAATCCTGCCAATCTAAGAGCATGGAAGATTTTTCCATTTTCTGAGGTCTTCTTCAATTTCTTTCTTCAGAGACCTGAAGTTCCTGTCATACAAATCTTTCACTTGTGTGGTTAGAGTCACCCCAAGATACTTTATATTGTATGTGGCTATTGTGAATGGTGTCATTTCCAAAATTTCTTTCTCAGCCTGCTTTTCCTTTGAGTATAGTAAGGTTACTGATTTGCTTGAGTTGATTTTATAACCAGCCACTTTGCTGAAGCTGTTTATCAACTGTAGGAGTTCTCTGGTGGAGTTCTTAGGGCCACTTATGTATACCATCATGGCCAAGAGGCACCTTAAGAAGTGCTCAACATCATTAGTCAAATCAAAAGAACCCTGAGATTTCACCTTACACCAGTCAGAATGGCTAAGGTCAAAAACTCAGGAGACAGCAGGTGTTGGCAAGGATGTGGAGAAAGAGGAACACTCCTCCACTACTGGTGAGGCTGTAAGACGGTACAACCACTTTGGAAATCAGTCTGGCGGTTCCTCAGAAAACTGGACATGACACTTTCGGAGGACCCTGCTATACCTCTCCTGGGCGTATACCCAAAGGATTCCCCAGCATGCAATAAAGACACATGCTCCATTATGTTCATAGCAGCCTTATTTATAATAGCCAGAATCTGGAAAGGACCTAGATGCCATTCAAAGGAGGAATTGATACAGAAAATGTGGTATATTTACACAATGGAATACTACTCAGCAATAGGAAACAATGAATTCACAAAAGCTTTAAGCAAATAGTTGGATCTGGAAAATATCATCCTAAGTGAGGTAACCCAATCACAAAAGAATACGCATGGAATACAATCTCTGATAAGTAGATATTAATTAGCCCAGAAGCTCTGAATACCCAAGGCACAAATAGCATAACAAATGACTCCCATGAAGAAGTATGGAGAGGGTCCTGATCCTGGAAAGGATTGATCTAGCATTGGAGGGGAGTATCAGGACAGAGAAAAAGGAGAGAGGTGATTGGAGAATGAGTGGAGAGAAGAAGGTTTATGGGACCTATAGGGAGGGGAGATCTGGGAAAGGGGAAATCATTTGGAATGTAAACAAAGAATATAGAAAATAAAAATATATAAAAAAGTATACCATCATATCATCTGCAAATAGTGATAGTTTGACTTCTTCCTTTCCAATTTGTATCCCTTTGACCTCCTTATGCTGTCTAATTATTCTAGGTTGTACCTCAAGTACAATATTGAAAAGATGGAGAGAGGGGGCTGCCTTGTCTTGTCTCTGATTTTAGTGGGATTGCTTCAAGTTTATTTCCATTTAGTTTGATGTTGGCTATGGTTTGCTGTATATTGCTTTTACTATGTTTAGGTATGGTCCTTGAATTCCTGTTCTTTCCAAGACTTTTAGCATAAAAGGATGCTGAATTTTGTCAAATGCTTTTTCAGCATCTTTTTCTTTGAGTTTTGTAGTGGATTGTGTTGATAGATTTCAGTATATTGAAACAACCCTACATCCCTTGGATGAAGCCTACTTGATCATGGTGAGTGATCAGTTTGATGTGTTCTTGGATTCATTTGGCAAGAATTTTATTGAGTATTTTTGCATCAATATTCATAAGGGAAATTGTCCTGAAGTTCTCTTTCTTTGTTGTATCTTTGTGTGGTTTGGTATCAGTGTAATTTTGGCTTCATAAACGAGTTGGATAGTGTTCCTTCTGTTTTTATTTTGTGGGATAGTTTGAAGAGTATTGGTGTTAGGTGTTAGATCTTTGAAGATCTGATAGAGTTCTGCCTAAAACCATCTGGTCCCGTGCTTTTTTTTCATTGGAAGTCTTTCTATGCTCCCTTCTACTTCTTTAGGGGTTATGGGACTGTTTAGATGATCTATTTGATTTTGATTTAATTTTGGTATTTGGTATCTGTCTAGGAAATTGTTCATTTCCTCCAGATTCTCCAGTTGTGTTGAGTATAGGCTTTTGTAGTAGGATCTGATGATTCTTTTAATTTCCTCAGTTTCTGATGTTATATATCCCTTTTCATTTCTAATTTTGTTAATTTGGATACTGTCTCTGTGCCCTTTGGTTAGTCTGGCTAAGGGTTTATCTAGCTGATTTTCTCAAAGAACCAGTTCCTGGTTTTGTTAATTCTTTGTATGGTTCTGGTTGTTTCCACTTGATTGATTTCAGCCCTGAATATGATGATTTCCCGTGTTCTACTCCTCTTGAGTGAATTAGCTTCTTTTTGTTCTAGGCCTTTCAGGTGTGTCCTTAAGCTGCTAGTGTATGGTCTCTCCAGTTTCTTTCTGGAGGCACTCAGGGCTATGAGTTTTCCTCTTAGCACTGCTTTCATTATGTTCCATAGATTGGGGTATGTTGTGCCTTCATTATATTCTAAAAGTCTTTTATTTCTTTCTTTGGCCAAGGTATCATTGAATAGAATATTGTTCAGCCTCCATGTGTATGGGGCTTTCTGTTGTTTTTGTTGCTATTGAAGACCACTCTTACTCCATAGTGATCTTATAGGAGGCATGGGATTAGTTTAATCTTTTTATATTTGTTGAGTTCTGTCTTGTGACCAATCATATGGTCGATTTTTGAGAAGATACCATGAGGTGCTGAGAAAAAGTTATATTCTTTTACTTTAGGGTGAAATGTTCAATATATATCTGTTAAGTCCAATTGGTCCAAAGCTTCAATTAGTTTCACTGTGTCCCTGTTTAGTTTCTGTTTTCCTGATCGGTCCATTGAGGAAAGTGCAGTGTTGAAGTCACCACAATTATTGTGCTAGGTGCAATGTGTGCTTTGAGCTTTAGTAAACTTTTTTTTTTTTATAAATGAGGGTGCCCTTGCATTTGGAGCATAGATGTTCAGAATTGAGAGTTTTTCTTGGTAGATTTTTCCTTTGACCTGCAAGAAGTGTCCTTCCATGTCTCTTTTGATGACTTTAGTTTTAAAGTCAATTTTAGCTGATATTAGAATGGCTACTCTGGCTTGTTTCCTGAGACCATTTGGTTTTAAAATCATCATCCAGCCTTTTACTCTATGGTAGTGTTTTTCTTTGACACTGAGGTATGTTTCCTGTATGCAGCAAAATGTGGGATCCTGTTTACGTATCCAGTCTGTTAGCCTATGACTTTTTATTGGGGAATTGAGTCCATTGATATTAAGAGATATTAATGAATAGTGATTATTAATTCCTGTCATTTTTGCTGTTATCTTTTATATTTGATTGGTTATCTTCTTTTGGGTTTGATGAAAGAAGGTTAATATCTTGCATTTTCCAGGGTGAAGTTTCCCTCCTTGTATTGGTGTTTTCCTCCTAGTATCCTTTGTAGGGCTGGGTTTGTGGTAAGATATTGGGTGAACTTGGTTTTGTCATGGAATATCTTGGTTTCCCCATCTATGGTGACTGAGAGTTTTGCTGGGTATAGTAGTCTTGGCTGGCATTTGCGTTCTCTTAGAGACTGCATGAGATCTGCCCAGTGTCTTCTAGCTTTCATGGTCTTCCATCTTTTGACCCATATTCTCCTGAATTTCTTTAAATGATTTTTGTGTTTCCCTTGTAAGGGTTTCTACCTTTTGATCCATTTTCTCCTGTATTTCTTTAAGAGATTTATTTATGTCCTTCTTACGTTTCTGTAACAGCATCATGAACAGTGATTTTTAAATCTAAATCTTGTTTTTCTGCTGTGTTGAGGTATCCAGCACTTGCTATTGTTGGAGAATTGGGTTCAGATGCTGCCATATTGCCTTGATTTCTTTTAGTAAAGTTTGTAAGTTTGCCTTTTGCCAACTGTTATCTCTGGTTATCACTGTTATCTCTGGTGTTAGTTGGTCTTGTTGTCACTGGCTGGTGCTTGATCATCTTGTGAGCCTGTAAGGCTATTTCTGCACTGCTGGATGACTGGGTTTCCCCTGGCAGAGATTGCTGATGTGCTGCCCTCCTCTTGAGTGCCATTGGAGCCTTGGTGTGTCTTGTCCCAAGCAATGTTATACTTGGGTTGTTTCTGTGAGCCTGGTGCTGTTTTTCTACTCCTTCATGGAGTGAAGATGAGGGATGGTTCGGGGTTCTTTTCCAAATGCTGATCATTCCGCAGGGCAGAAGGCCCCTGACATGGCTGACACACAGACGGCCCTCAGAGTTGCCCAGGCCCTGGGTGCAGCTAGAATACTGATAGGCTGAGACCCAAACGATGTTAGACTCAGACTATGTCTGTATACCTGGCACTATCAGTCATATCTGTCTGGCATCAGGCAGCCAAGATGGAGAAGAGCCCCTCCAAGTGCTGAACAGTCTGCAGGTAAAATTTCCCCAGATAGGGCTGGCACATAGACAGCCTACAGAGATGCCCAGGCCCTGGGCGCAGGCAGAATACTGACAGGCTGAGACCCAAGTGATGTTAGACTTGGCCTATGTCTGTGTACCTGGCACTGTATGTCAGATCTGTCCAGCATCTGGGAGCCAAGATGGTGGAGAGCTGATCCAAACTTACAGATTTTCAAAGGAAAAATATAAGTAAACAATCGAGAATGTCTTGTTGTGGAATTTAAGAAAACAGAAAAAGAATGGCAAACAGAAATGGATTTATTAGAAGCAATTATTGTTCAGGTCAAAAATACTTTATTGTATTTAATCCAATACATAGTGAATGTCTTTTTTATTATAGCAGTGGATCATACAATTAATGATATACTGAGAGCTTCACATTGAATTCCCTAATGCTGTTAAGTCTTTTGGTACAATTGTATTTAAAACATATTCTATTATAATCAGATAATTCATACAAAATGGCTTTTTAAAGTATTTTTACACTTTTGAAATATTCAAATGTATTCTAAAGACTATATTAGCATAATTTTTGAAAGGCTTACATACCGAACTTGAAATAAATTAAATATGGTATGTTGGAAAACTGATTATATCTTTTGAAGAAAGTTAATAAAACTTTGTATGGTACCAATGTTCACAGAACTATTGTATTTGTCAGAAGGGAACATATATCTAGAAATTAGTCCATTGAAAGTAACTGGCCTGGAGATAAGTTTGAAGATTAGTGATAATTTCGATTCAAAATAGTGACACTCTTAATCTACAGACAGAAGTCTACCCTTTGGAAAATTACAGAAGTATGCAGGACTTCAAGAGGTTATCATTGTGATTATATATAGAATGGGTAAAAACGTGGAGGACAAGTCATTTACTTCAGGGGTTCTCACAAAGAGGGTTATATGGTAGGACTTTATGTGAAGTAGTGGTGGGTAGAGAAGGAATACTCTGCTTGGGATGAATTTGCATCTCCTCATTTGACTCTGCGCTATTTCATATTGGCTTTTCCAAATATTATGTTTTGGACAATAAAAGGAAATGGTATCCAAAAGTAGCATCAGTATCAGTAGTCTGCCTTATATATACTCTATCACTGAGTTGTCTGCTTGCTTCACAATTATTTCTGTACTTACCAAGTAATGTACATTGTTATTGTGCACATGTATTTTTTCTTTTTTTCTTTTTCTTTTCTTTTTTTATTCAATATATTTTTTATTTACATTTCAAATGATTTTCCCTTTTCTAGCCCCCCCCCCACTACCCAAAAGTCCCATAAGCCTCCTGTGCACATGTATTTTAAACCATGTTTTATACTACTCACGTGAAATCTTAGGCAACAGATTATGTAAACAAAAACATCAAAAACCAATCGGGCAGAGCCTATTGGAAACAAATTTGCTTGTTGTCTGCACATGGACTTTTGCTTTCAATCCATGTAGGTAAGAAGTCACAAAATAAAGAACATGTTAGGAGCAAATACAGCCTGTCTTAGTCAGGTAAAGTTCTTTGTATTTTTGTGTTTGTGTTTAATCCTCAGTGATAAAGGAAAGATCCTGGCTACTTCTACTTCAGTTTTTCTATTAAAGCCCCATTGTGATAGTTAAAAATTTTATAATAATATCAAGTGAAATTTAACATGCTTGGTTGTATCAATAGGGAAATGAAAGCACCTTATTCATTCACAAAAATAAGAGCATCTTTTTTCAAATTTTCCATTGAATAAGTGTGAAATTTGAGCTTAGTGTTATTTGAAATTTGAATTTTAGTCACCAGTTATTTCTAATTACATTATTCTACACCACAAAATAAAAACTATAAAAATAAGATAATATGTACTTTACCTTGTACTCTTCTATATTAGTTTATTTAGAAAATTCGTTTGGGATTTGGTTTGTCTTTGTTAATAAGTATTCTTATGGGCGGCAGTGGCGGCGGCGGCAGCAGTGCAGCAGTGGCTGGTCCAGCTGAAGGGCCATCAGCAGTGGAACCAAGGCGACACAGGGTCCAGTTAGGCCCTGCGCCCACGACCACTGACCTTCGCTGACCAGTCGGGCGGCAAGCAGCTGCGGTTGTGCGGAGCCTTTCGCTGCACAGAAGCCACTTCAGAACGCTGCCTCCCGACAGTCAGGAGAGACTCACCTCCATCTTGATTTTGGACTCCAGAGATCGGACAGACAGAGGTACACAAACATAATCCGAGGCCAACACCACAGGGGTCTGAGCCCGACGGGCGTTGGCCTGCACCGAGGCCCTGGGCTGTTCGGGTGGCCATCGGGGTGCCAACCCAGCCAGGAGGATTTTTTGCACTGGCCGGCGCACACGCCGCCATTTTGCCACAGGACCCAGAGTGCTCGGGAGGGCAGAGACTGCTAACAAGCGTAGCCTGAGGCTAACAAAACGGGGGTCTAGGCCCCAAAAGGCACAGGACTGACCCCAAGAACTGGGCGGCTTGGTGGGCCATCTGTGTGTCAATCCGCCCTTAGCACAGCAGACTCTCCCGGTGCTTTCAGAGAGCTCAGACGCGCATGCCGGCATTCCGGGTCACCTGGTGGACCCAATTAACAGTCATAGCCCTAGGGGAACTTTGCTCCGACTTTGGCCTCCCAGGCTTTTGCCTGGACTCAGGGCCTGGGCGACCAGGCTAACCTTGTGTGCACCAGCCCGGTTGGGGAATCGGCTGCCCAGCGGAGTGAGTGGAACAAAGGGGAGGTCACAGCAGCATACACCTTCAGCGCTCCCTGGGGGTGCACACAGGCTCCATCTGGTCCACAGACACAATCTGGGGCAAGGCCTCAGGCAGAAGCCCTCAGCTCAACTCTCTCCGCTTCAGATCAGCCTGGGCGGCCGCACTACATCTCCAGGTCCCTCAAGAGGCTAGTGGGGGCTTCCGGGCAGCCAGCTGGGAGAAGTCGGTGTGCTCTGGTAAATCCTGCAGGCCCCAGCGGGAGCCTTCGGGTGCCTGCTTCGGGATCTGAACAGCCTGGACAGCAGCACCCTGTCTACAGGCAGTGCAGGGTGTAAGCTATGCACCAGAGGCCAACGGGGAAGGGGCAGCTTGCACTGGTGAGTCCAGCACTGACAAGACCAAGTAACACCAGTGAGAACTAGATGGCAAAAGGCAAACGCAGGAACGTCACTAACAGAAATCAAGGCAATATGGCAATATCTGAACCCAATTCTCCTCTACCAGCATGTCCTGGATACCCCATCATACCAGTAAAACAAGATTTGGATTTAAAATCACTGGTCATGATGCTGGTACAGGAACACATGAAGGACATACTTAAAGAAATTCAGGAGAAAATGGATCAAAAGTTAGAAGCCCTTACTAGGGAAACACAAAAATCATTGAAAGAAATCCAAGAGAATATAAAAGCCAACAAGAAGGAAACGCAAAAATCACTTAAAGAAATACAGGAGAACTTTGGTCAACAGGCTGAGGTCATGAAAGAGGAAACACAAAAATCTCTTAAAGAATTACAGGAAAGCACAAACAAACAAGTGAAGGAGCTAAGCAAAACCATCCAGGATCTAAAATCAGAAGTAGAAACAACTAAGAAAACTCAAAAGGAGACAACTTTGGAGATAGAAAGCCTTGGGAAGAAATCAGGGGACAGAGATGCAAATATCAACAACAGAATACAAGAAATAGAAGAAAGAATCTCAGATGCTGAAGATTCCATAGAAACCATGGACTCAAC
This sequence comes from Apodemus sylvaticus, assembly GCF_947179515.1. NCBI lineage: Eukaryota > Metazoa > Chordata > Mammalia > Rodentia > Muridae > Apodemus > Apodemus sylvaticus. Next base: position 25,210,855 of record NC_067482.1, read on the forward strand.
AGTTAAAGAAAATGCAAAATGTAAAAAGCTTGTAACCCAAAATATCCAGGAAATCCAGGACACAATGAGAAGACCAAACCTAAGGATTATAGGCATAGATGAGAGTGAAGATTTACAACTTAAAGGGCCAGCAAATATCTTCAATAAAATTATGGAAGAAAACTTCCCTAACCTAAAGAGAGAGATGCCCATGAATATACAAGAAACCTACAGAACTCCAAACAGACTGGACCAGAACAGAAATACTTCCTGTCACATAATAATCAAAACACCAAATGTTCTAAACAAAGAAAGAATATTAAAGGCAGTAAGAGAAAAAGGCCATGTAACATATAAAGGAAGACCTATCAGAATCACAGCAGACTTTTCTCCTGAGACTATGAAGGCTAGAAGGTCCTGGGCAGATCTCATGCAGACTCTAAGAGAACACAAATGCCAACCAAAACTACTATATCCAGCAAAACTCTCAATCACCATAGATGGAGAAACTAAGATATTTCACGACAAAACCAAGTTTACCCAATATCTATCCATAAACCCAGCCCTAAAAAGGATAATAGGAGGACAACACCAATACAAGGAGGGAAAACTCACCCTGGAAAAAGCAAGATAGTAACCTTTCCTCAAACCCAAAAGAAGTTAAGCAATCAAATTTAAATAATAACGTCAAAAATGATAGGAAGTAGCAATCACTATTCCTTAATATCTCTTAACATCAATGGACTTAATGCCCCAATAAAAAGACACAGACTAACTCACTGGATACGTAAACAGGACCCTACATTTTGCTGCTTACAGGAAACACACCTCAGGGTCAAAGACAAACACTACCTTAGAGTAAAAGGCTGGAAGACAATTTTACAAGCAAATGGTCTCAGGAAACAAGCTGGAGTAGCCATTTTAATATCAGATAAAATTGACTTTCAACCCAAAGTCATCAAAAGAGACTCTGAGGGACACTTCTTGCTGGTCAAAGGAAAAATACAACAAGAAGAACTCTCAATCCTGAACATCTATGCTCCAAATGTAAGGGCACCCTCTTTCATAAAAGAAACTTTATTAAAACTCAAAGCACACATTGCACCTAACACAATAATTGTGGGTGACTTCAACACTGCACTTTCCTCAATGGACCGATCAGGAAAACAGAAACTAAACAGGGACACAATGAAACTAATTGAAGCTTTGGACCAATTAGATTTAACAGATATATATAGAACATTCTATCCTAAAACAAAAGAATATACCTTTTTCTCAGCACCTCATGGTACCTTCTCCAAAATCGACCATATAATTGGTCACAAGACAGACCTCAACAAATATAAGAAGATCGAGCTAATCCCATGCCTCCTATCTGATCACTATGGAGTAAAAGTGATCTTCAATAGCAACAGAAACAACAGAAAACCCACATACACGTGGAAATTGAACAATACTCTACTCAATGATACCATGGTCAAGGAAGAAATAAAGAAAGAAATTAAAGACTTTTTAGAATACAATGAAAATGAAAACACAACATACCCAAAACTATGGGACACAATGAAAGCAGTGCTAAGAGGAAAACTCAGAGCCCTGAGTGCCTCCAAAAAGAAAACGGAGAAACAAAGAGAACCATACAAAAAATCAACAAAACCAGGAGCTGGTTCTTTGAGAAAATCAACAAGATAGATAAACCCTTAGCCAGTCTGACCAAAGGGCACAGAGAAAGTATCCAAATTAACAAACTTAGAAATGAAAAGGGAGATATAACAACGGAAACTGAGGAAATCCTAAAAATCATCAGATTCTATTACAAGAGCCTATACTCAACACAACTGGAGAATCTGGAGGAAATTTACGATTTCCTTGACAGATACCAAATACCAAAATTAAATCAGGACCAACTAGACCATCTAAACAGTCCCATAAAGCCTAAAGAAATAGAAGGAGTCATAGAAAGTCTTCCAACCAAAAAAAGCACAGGACCAGATGGTTTCAGTGCAGAATTCTACCAGACCTTCAAAGAAGAGTTAACACCAATACTCTTCAAACTATTCCACAAAATAGAAACAGAAGGAACACTACCCAATTCCTTCTACGAAGCCACAATTACGCTGATACCAAAGCCACACAAAGATCCAACAAAGAAAGAGAACTTCAGATCAATTTCCCTTATGAACATCGATGCAAAAATACTCAATAAAATTCTTGCCAACCGAATCCAAGAACACATCAAAACGATCATCCACCATGATCAAGTAGGCTTTATCCCGGGAATGCAGGGTTGGTTCAATATATGGAAATCCATCAATACAATCCACTACATAAACAAACTCAAAGAACAAAACCACATGGTCATGTCACTGGATGCTGAAAAAGCATTTGACAAAATTCAGCATCCTTTCATGCTTAAAGTCTTGGAGAGAACAGGAATTCAAGGCCCATACCTAAACATAGTAAAAGCAATATACAGCATACCGGTAGCCAGCATCAAACTAAATGGAGAGAAACTTGAAGCAATCCCACTGAAATCCGGGACCAGACAAGGCTGCCCCCTTTCTCCTTATCTTTTCAATATTGTACTTGAGGTACTAGCTCGGGCAATTCGACAACATAAGGAGGTCAAAGGGATACAAATTGGAAAGGAAGAAGTCAAACTATCATTATTTGCAGACGACATGATAGTCTACCTAAGTGACCCAAAAAACTCCACTAGAGAGCTCCTACAGCTGATAAACAACTTCAGCAAAGTGGCAGGTTATAAAATCAACTCAAGCAAATCAGTGGCCTTCCTATACTCAAAGGATAAGCAGGCTGAGAAAGAAATCGGGGAAATGACCCCCTTCACAATAGCCACAAACAGTATAAAGTATCTTGGGGTGACTCTTACCAAACATGTGAAAGATCTGTATAACAAGAACTTCAAGACTCTGAAGAAGGAAATGGAAGAAGACCTCAAAAAATGGGAAAACCTCCCATGCTCATGGATCAGTAGAATCAATATAGTTAAAATGGCCATATTGCCAAAAGCAATATACAGATTCAATGCAATACCCATCAAAATCCCAACTCAATTCTTCACAGAGTTAGAAAGAGCAATTATCAAATTCATCTGGAACAACAAAAAACCCAGGATAGCTAAAACTATTCTCAGCAACAAAAGAAAATCTGGGGGAATCAGTATCCCTGACCTCAAGCAATACTACAGAGCAATAGTGTTAAAAAGTGCATGGTATTGGTACAGTGACAGGCAGGAGGATCAATGGAACAGGATTGAAGATCCAGAAATGAACCCACACACCTATGGCCACTTGATCCTCGACAAAGAGGCTGAAAACATCCAATGGAAAAAAGATAGCCTTTTCAACAAATGGTGCTGGTTCAACTGGAGGTCAGCATGCAGAAGAATGTGAATTGATCCATCCTTGTCTCCTTGTACTAAGCTCAAATCCAAATGGATCAAGGACCTCCACATAAAGCCAGACACTCTGAAGCTAATAGAATAGAAACTGGGGAAGACCCTTGAGGACATCGTTACAGGGAGAAAGTTTCTGAACAGAACACCAATAGCGTATGCTCTAAGAGCAAGAATTGACAAATGGGACCTCATAAGGTTACAGAGTTTCTGTAAGGCAAAGGACACCATCAAGAGGACAGATCGGCAACCAACAAATTGGGAAAAGATCTTCACCAATCCTATATCAGATAGAGGGCTAATATCCAATATATATAAAGAACTCAAGAAGTTAGACTCCAGAAAACCGAACAACCCTATTAAAAATGGGGTACAGAGTTAAACAAAGAATTCTCACCTGAAGAACTTCGGATGGCGGAAAAGCATCTTAAAAAATGCTCAACTTCATTAGTCATTAGGAAAATGCAAATCAAGATGCATTTACACCAGTCAGAATGGCTAAGATTAAAAATTCAGGAGACAGCAGGTGTTGGAGAGGGTGTGGAGAAAGAGGTACACTCCTCCACTGCTGGTGGGGTTGCAAATTGGTACAACCACTCTGGAAATCAGTCTGGCGGTTCCTCCGAAAACTGGGCACCTCACTTCCAGAAGATCCTGCTATACCACTCCTGGGCATATATCCAGAGGATTCCCCACCATGTAGCAAGGATACATGCTCTACTATGTTCATAGCAGCCCTATTTATAATTGCCAGATGCTGGAAAGAACCCAGGTATCCCTCAACAGAAGAGTGGATGCAAAAAATGTGGTATATCTACACAATGGAGTACTATTCAGCCTTTAGAAACAATGAATTCATGAAATTCTTAGGCAAATGGATGGAGCTAGAGAACATCATACTAAGTGAGGTAACCCAGACTCAAAAGGTGAATCATGGCATGCACTCACTAATAAGTGAGTTTATTAGAACTAATAAGTTTTCTATTAACCTAGAAAATTGGAATACCCAAAACATAATCCACACATCAAATGAGATACAAGAAGAAAGGAGGAGTGGCCCCTGGTTCTGGAAAGACTTAGGGAAACAGTATTCGGCAAAACCAGAACGGGGAAGTGGGAAGGGGTGGGAGGGAGGACAGGGGAAGAGAAGGGTGCTTACGGGACTTTCGGGGAGTGGGGGGGGCTAGAAAAGGGGAAATCATTTGAAATGTAAATAAATTATATCGAATAAAAAAAAGTATTCTTATCTATTTTATATACCCAACATGCATAAGTGTAGGGTGTTTAGATATATGTTCCTGAGTTATGGGAGAATTAAAAAAAAAAGTACTTTCATCATCATTGGGAACAGAAACAAAATAAAACATTTGCTAAGTTCTTCACTCCTAATGCTCAATGTGCTGTGGTGGCAACGCATGACCTGTGCTCTGTGCCCTCAGAGTCTTTGTCCTTCCAGATGAGTAGGTGTTTGTCTAACCAAGCCAATCAACTCATTTTCTGGTGTGTATCAATAAATAGGCATTCCTTTATTTTTCTGTATTTCACAAAAATGTGGACATTAATAAAATTAGATGAACAATGCAGACCCTACATACTTTTTGATAGTTATTTCTAGGTTTATATGCACCGTTATGTTTATTTAGACAATAATTAAAGTATAAAACAATAACAAGCAGTCGATTAGCATGGGAAGAGAGAATTTTTGTGCACTGCTGGTATGCATGCAGATTCCAGATTCCTATAGCCATACAATATACTATTGAAGATGATAAAACTCTAAAACTGGAACTACTATATAATGTGAATGCAACATGCTTTATGCTGGGGATCTATTCAAATGAAATAAAATCAACATCTTAAGATATATCTGTGTTTTCATGTTTACTGCAGTATTCTGCACAATATTCAACCGAGATGACATGGATGCCTCACTCATTTCTAGAAATCAACTGTAGAGCAGGCCCTAATCCTTAGTTAGTTAAAGGACATATCCTGCAAAAGAAATAACTCCAGCTATAGAATAATATTATATAAATAATACATAATTTGTTATTTGAATTCAACAAAATTAAGGTTCTTTGTTCCTGTATATTTCACAGTAAAATTTGCTTTTGTGAGAGGATGTGATTGGATTGTTTCCCTGAAAAGTTCAGTTATAGGAAGGCCACCAAATGATCAGCATTAGGCTACCAAATTTTATCATCAGAGAAAGCTACTGGAAATGAAGACACTGACAGAGTAGTTAGCTTCATAATATTTACGGGAACTTTCCCATTTTATGTCTCTTAAGGTGTGATACATATACATATACATATACATATACATATACATATATATATATATATATATATATATATATACAGCCCTGTTACTTACATCACAGGAAAGCAAATCCTATACTTGAATAAGAAAGAACTGCTCAAATAAATGCAGTATCTTCTAAAGTCAGTCTAGATAAAAGTAAATGAAATCTAATTATTTCTTATTGTTTTAGCCAGAAAAATATTTATATGAAGAAAATGTATGAATTATCTATGTCATTGCTAAATAGCTCATAATTTATTTTGTAATTCATGTAATGAAAGGGGGAGGGAAGAGGGCTTATGTGACATTCTGGGAGTGGGGAGTCAGAAAAGGGAGAATCATTTGAAATGTAAATAAAAAATATATCGAATAAAAACAAAGAAAATATATTTCAGAGACACAAAATTCTTGGGTTTTTTTGGGTCAACATCTTCACTAGACCAAAGTCTTATATCTCAGTTCAATAAAAATGAAAGAAGTATATATATAATACACAAACGGACATAGTAAATTTTCCAAACACATGCTCAACTATGTATCTGTTTCCTTAAGTAAATTTTTACCAAGTGCTAGAAGTCCAGATTTTGGGTAACTCCGGCTTAGCAAGATGTAATTAACGGGGTTGACACTTTGTGTCTCCAAACAGTGATTTTCTCCTCACAAGTCTTCTCCTAAAGAAATAGGGAGCCTGACTTTGAGAGACAGAATATGGATAATATATTGGAAAAGCTGAAAGGAGGAAAGGGAAGAGCAAAATTATGTAATTCTATTTTATTTTAAATGTATAAAAAGTTTAAATATAATGCATAAATATAATTCTCTAGCTCATTTTAATTTATATGAATAGTTTTACATAAATGGATTAGTTTTGCATGCATATACATAGATTTCAATGCAAACTCTAAGCTTAAAAGTATATTTTAAGATAAAATAAAGAAGTAAATGAAACTACAAATCTTAGTAGACTTATCCTTTATTATACTTCAGTTGTTATGATAACAATTTTTATTTAGTATATTTTTCTTGGAAAATGTAAAATGCTATTAATTAGTAAATTTCCCCTAAGATAATTAGATTATTTACTTTGAAGATCTATGTTTAAAAAAGAATTAAACTATATAAGCTGATTCCTAAGTTGTTATAAAGCTCATTTTGATTTATTAGTAATAACACATGTGCAAATGTACCAACAAACCCAACAGACACTCACTCATACAGTACCTTCTCCTCTTAAGGAAACAGAGGCCCTAAACTTAAGAGAGAGCACGTGAGTAATACATTGGAAAATTTGAAGGGAGGAAAGAGAAGAGAAAAATTCTATAATTCTGTTTTAATATAAAGATATAAAAATTAAATATAATACATGAATATAATTCTATAGCTCATTCTTGTAATTCTACTTTTCTTAGACTCTGATAAGTCCTAGGCCTGCAGCATGTTCGTCCCTCTGGATTATCTTACCCTGATGCAGTACCTTTAAATGTGAAGGCATGTCACAGAAAGAAGAAGAAATGGGATAATCGTCCCTTTGATACATCTGTATTCTGTGTTGTTAGGTGGGAAGTAGAGATGGTTACAGGTATTAATTATTTCTTTATAATTACCCATGGAGGGACCCATGGCTCCAGTTGCATATGTAGCAGAGGATGACCTTGTGGGACATCAATGAGATGAGAGGTCCTTGGTCCTGTGAAGGCTCGAATACCCAGTATAGGGGAATGCTAGGACAGGGCAGCGGGAGTGGGTGGGTTAGTGAGAAGGGGGAAAAGGCATGGGATAGGGGATTTTGGGAGGGAAAGGGAGGAAAGAGGATAACATTTGAAATATAAATAAAAAAATATCTAATAAGAAATAAAAAATAGTAAGAATCAAGATGTTCATGTGTGCGAAAATTTACAACTTAATAAATCAATCCAATAAAGAAAGTAGAGATGATTTTAAAAAACAAGTACACTATATTGCAATATGCTGCAGGAAAAGAAAATGAAAAATAATATTCTCTACCTTTTCATCAGTCTTGGGAAAGCAAAGATAAAGTAACTTAAAAAGAAAATCCATAGAAAAATCCCTAAACAGTATTGGTATATGTTTACGACAAACTAGAACATCTGAAATTCACTGAATTGGCTACTGCAGATATGTCCCCATATAGAAGTCATACAAGGAGGTATGAGGCCACATCTGTTTCTCATGTCTCCCCCAACTTGGGAGCATTAGTCATACATAGTTACCATGTGAGCACAGTGCTACTGATGAGATTCCACAGCAGCAGCTACAGCATCACTGCCCCGTGTTGAGGCAGACAGGAGCAAGGCACAGCAAGGCGATGAAACTGATCACCACATAAGATTATGACTTTAAAGTGTTCCTGACATGATCATCCGCACGAACACTAACTTGCTGTGAAAGCCAAGCGGGGAATCCTCTGCAGTAATATCCAACGCTAATATTTTTAATACTAGTTACATGGTCAACGGTAAAGTTTCCTATTCCATGCACGCCACTATCATTTTCTTCCAGCTCTCCGCAGATACTCCATTCCTTTTATCTCAAATTCTGAAGGAAAAAAATCTAACTTGATCTCATAAAAACTGTCATAGTTTTGACAGAAAATTATGACTCTGGATTTACTTTCAATATTTGTCACAAAATTTAGAATGAAATTGGGTGCTATAGGATTTGTCTAATTAAAAATATTAACCTAGGTTTATGCTCAGAATGGAAATGTGTAAAAAGGTAGTAGTATAACTAGCATGTCAGATGATGAGTCTAGGAGGTTCAGCACTATGTCAAAGGCATCCTCACTGCTGGATGGTTTCAGCCAGGTTTCAATAATTCAGAGTAACTCTCTCCCCCAAAATAGTTGAATCATTTTTTAATCTCTTGAGAATTTCATGTGTTATATTTTGACCATATTTACTCCCCCACTCCTCCCAGATCCATACCCCCTTACATAGCCACCCATGTTTGGGTCTTCATTTTTGTGCATAAAATCTATAAATGGGGGCTAGAGAGATGGCTTAGTTGTTAAGAGTACTTGCTGCCCGATCACGAATACTAGATGTTATATATTAGTACCCATGTAACAAGCCATACTTTCCACAACATGCCTTCAATCCAAGTCAGATGAATTAAGCAACATCGTCTATTATCAAAACTTATACAAGTACATGTACCCTCCCACACAAATGTACAAATGTTTATGCCATGAAGGCATAAACATTACAAAAAACTATAAATATATTATCTTGGTGATTTTTATTATTGTTATAAAAGTCATAACCAAAGAAAACTTGGAAAAATATTTAATTTTACAGCTTATAGTCCATTATTCAGCCAAACCAGGGTAGGGAATTAAGGCAGCAAACTGGAGTCAAAAGCTGGCAGAGACCACAGGGCACTACTGCTTACTTGATTTCTCCTCATGGCTTGCTCAGTCTGCTTTCTTCTACAAGTCATGACTATCTGCCTTTGGGTGACAGCACCCACAATGGGATGGGCTTTCTGAAACTCATTAATCAAGAAAATCCCCTGAAAGCTTGACCATAGGAAAATATATGGGGGTATTTTCTTAATTGATGTTTTTTCTAGTGTGTCAAGTTGACAATATAGACAGCAATGCAGTCTTGCTAGTAAGAAAGCAGAATTTATTTGGTAGACAAGAAAATTTTAATGATATAAGAAGATCAGTAGAAGTAAGTGATTTAGTTGTATCAGTTTGGTAGGAAAGGTATTTTGATTTCAACTCAGAAATTAACCAACCCCATATGGAAGCCCCAAGGAATGAAATGGAAAATTCATTTGATGATTTCCCCACTGAGATAAAAACTCCTCAGGGACGCTCTGCCAAAAAAGAGTTATCTACAACATTTTCTTCAAGAAAATCTTTGCAAATATATAGCCATATATGTACCCAAAAGTCACTGAAGCCTCAGGCTCCAGGGTGAAAGGCCACTGAATGAAGCTGTCTATAGATCTTGATATGATGGTGAATACAGAAGTTGAAAGATAATGACCTCCAGCATTTTAATCCTTGAAACCCACATTGTAGAAAGATAAATAATTGCCAAAAGATGTCTTCTGATATTTACATGTGTACAATGGAAGCCTGCATACACAGACACACAGACACACACAGACACACACACACACACACACACACACACACACACACACACACTAAATACATTAATTAAATGAAAGCTAGTCTGAGATGACCACGAGTATAGGACCCATGGCCAGGAGCAAGCCAGGCACTAAAACTCTGTCTCTCATTGAAGGCCCCAGGTGGGAGTGAGTCCAAGAAAGACAATGAAAGACAACCTTCTATGGAGTTGCTGGCCAGGCTGTGTGATCATTAAGCATGTGATGACCACCAGATAGGAGCCATGGGGTCTAGACATGGAGCTAGCCTGAGATGAACACCAGTTGGCCACAATGCAGGCCTTGTGGGCAGTCCATGCTTGAGATAATCCCTACCTAGCACTGTTGGACATAACCCTTTGGCCATCGTTCTGGTTCTGTTATCTAACCCAACCCACTATAAGAGGGGCTTCCAGGTCCCTCCTAGATCTCTGGCTTTTCTCTCTTGCCCTTGCTCTTGTCTCCCTTCCCCCCCCCCCCCCCCGTTCTTTCCCCTCTTCCCACATGGTCATGTCCAGCTCTCATCCATCCATCCCTCTATATTTTCGTTCTCTCTTTACTTCTCTATCTCCTTTTCTATTTTTACCTTTATAATAAAGCTTTGAAACTATGGACTCTCTCTTCTTATCAAAAACCGTGCTGTAGGAGTATGGAACAGGCCTCAGCATCTCCAGTCTCCAGAAAAGACCAAGCATTTTTCCAGCCAGGCTTCCTCAACAGGTACCCCGGGGGATGGGGAGCGCACCAGAATGCATTCCCCACCCCAGGCAGCCTTCCCTCTGTGGATACATGGGCATCTCTGCTGTACATATACCCCGCCAGTTTTCCCAGCCACACAGCCCTACCGTGGCTGGTTGTTTCAACCTACGTAACACCATAATGCACAATTGGGAATATTACAACTGAGACTACTCCTGAGTCAAGGCAAGATACTCAGAGACTCTGGATGTCACCAAGAGGAGCAAGTAAGTGGTAGAGAAACTGAAGAAAAAGAGAAACAGAAGGATGTGGCCACAAAGAAGAGAGGCCATCTTGAATATACTGAAGAACAACCTAATGGCAATCACTTGTGATGCCTCCTGTGACCGTGGTGGGGTCCTAGTCTATGTCCCCACGAGGGGCTATGTCTGGGTCTATGGACATGCAGCAGCAGAGGTCTATTGCTGCCAATGGCCAGGAAGGCCTTCCTGGTCTTGTCTGCCACCAGAGGACATATTGAAGTCTGAGTGCTGTACAGGACTGGCCCCACACCTCATCTGGTACTCCTGGGAGAGGTTAGCCCTGGGTCTTAAAAGCAGGAAAGCTGACCCCACTACTTTCCAGCTATATTTCTCTGGAAAACAGGCTCACACATTGTAATAGGAACTTGGGAAATATGGCCTTACCTTCTTCCTCTCTTGCCCTTCACCAACTGTGGCAGGCAGACGACAAGGCTCTGGAGTCATGAGAGCATAAGAGCTGTCTCTGCCCTCATCAGCTACAGCATTTGGGAGAGCAGGTTCTGTTCTTCACCTGGGTATCACAGTAAAGCTGACCTTGGTGGTAGGGGCATGGGCAAACTGCCCCAAGGAGGGTATGTGTGAAAGAACTGACTCTTTCATTTGACTGCTGGGTGATGACATGTTTGATGGAAAGAAACCCTCTTTCCCTCTCTAATTCGATCTATGGAAGTCAGGAGAGCTGGCCCAGAGGTAACCAGAATGTGAAAATTGGCTATGTCTCTCACTGGTACAAGTTGGAGAGTAGAGTAGAGCTGACCTTGGTATAACATGGTTGCTGATGAACTGGTCTTAAGGACATAAGAGTGAGGGAGTTGGCAGTCTGACCAGCTCACATACCTCTCAAGCTTACGTCCAGGGCTTTCATTTTGTCATAGAATATTTTATTTTGTTATGTCTCATTGGTATCTTTTAGAAGCTTGTTCTTTTCTGATAAGAAGCATTAGTAGAACCATATGGGAGGAGAGGTATAGAAGAACTGAAAAGAATAGATGTAGTAAAAACTTTAGTCAGGATATATTGTATGAAAAAATAATCCTATTCAACAAGAGGAGAAAAATAAAATTCATATTTCTCTATATTTTACTAAGAATCTATGAATCCAATTAACTTTATATATGAATTTGATTAATATATTAAGTTTGAGTTTCTGTGTTCTTGATTATTTTTCTTAGATTAATTATCACCATTGATTACAAACACACTCAAATAATTGTGCTATTATTCATTATTTTTAATTATTCCTATTACTTTCTGAGATTGCATTGCAATTATATTCTTTCACTCTGCCCTTTCCAAAACTTGCCATATAGCCTTGTGTGATACCTTTCAAATTAATAGCATTTAATTTACTGATTATTGCTATATATATGTTTCTAAACACATATCTATAGATTGCTGAGTTTGAATAATAAAAAAGCACATGGAAATTAACAAACTTGATCAAAAAATGTAAATGTAGCAAAAGTCCTTGGGTTAAGTGGAAGTTTCCCAGAGTTCTAAAGCACATGGGTATAATAGGTTTTCATAGATTAAGCCACATGCTTATGTAATTTTTCCTTGAAAGACACAGTCAGACATTTCCTTCTGCCCTCTGACTGCACTGGATAAGTCAACTAAATAAACTGATGCTTAGAAAATTTCTTTTAAACTTTACTGAGAATCATATGCAATTGTTTGATATGGAGTTTATTGAGCTAAATAGTTGATATCTGTAACAGTGTTTAAAGTTATTTTTAAAACAAATCATTGAAGCCTTATACTGCCTATAGTCTTTTAATATAGTGGTTAATGTCAAACAGAAGTAAAATCAATTAAATATTAAAGGGCAATAAAGGAAGTAAGATATGAAAGGAAAAAATAATATATTAGAAGCTTTAATACCAGTTTTATTTCTATTTTACTCAATTTGATATATATATATATTTCATACACACACATACACACATATGAAATATTTTCCTTTTGAAAAATATATTCTGCTGTTCTGTGAATTCTGCACCCATAGGTGAAGCTAGATGACAATTACATGTTGTTCCTGGCACACTGTAACCTGCTGTCAGGATTGTAAATGATAACACTATTCAAGAAAGCAGTGATCCAGGCAGAGAATTAGAGACATGGATTTTGACTGACAACGTATGAATTTTCAGTTAACACGGCACTTTTCCAGTGCTTATGTTTGAACATAACCCAGATGAGACAGGCAGCCCCTGCTTCCATCTGCCACTGTACCTACAAATCACTAAATATATTATCTGCTGGCATTGAAAGTGCAATATAATATAATAATGTGGAAAGTGTCTTCATTTCCAGAGTATCCATAGTTTAAGAACTTACTTGAAGAATTAGATGACTGTTGAGAAGATGGGATGGATACCAGTATTGACTGGTTCATTTGGAGTTTTGATTCATCTACATCACTTCTAATATGAAACGCTAGTAAACACTGCTCCACACCTTAACTTACTGAATTAAACCTAAAGTTGATACAGTTTCATTACTATTAAACTTTCCTTCCTTTGTGGCTTGCGTATGGCAGACTGCAAATATTTAATATGTTGCTGAGATTGTATGTGTGTGTAGTCGTGTGTAAATATTTGCTTAAGTATTATTTTGTGCTGTTGTTATCGTACAGATTCAATTTTATACTAGTTATTTCTTTAGTATGTCCATTATTGCCCAAAGATACAGTATTTCCACTGTAAGGGATGTGGAAGCCAAGTAATAAGTGTAAAAGGAGAAACTGGCTTGTTTATCTACATGAATGCTGGTGTCTCTGTGCCTTCCTGTAGTCTAGAGATGAACAAGGAGTAATCAAGGACACACCAGAACAAGAGAATCTTTCTAAATTCAGGTTCATACAAAAGCAGGTTCATTTCTTTTCTTTAACACTATATTTTTCCTAATTCATAAATTTATTTAGGTCAAAGTTTTGTTATCAATATTTGATTCTTGTAGTAACTACCTCCATAAGATTAAGACAATGAACAATGGAAAAGGTAGTAGTGATTAATTTGCTTAGGACACTTATTGATAATCAAGTGGTTAGTAATCATTTCGTAATACTTAATATTGTAGTATGTTTCCTATTGCAAATATGAACAAATGTAGACTACCTCTGATTTACTCTGATTTTCCTTTATGCAATGGAAAATGTAACAAATATTAATTAGCCCTTCTACTTTTTATGAGCACTTATTACGAATGGTCAAATATATACTATACTTTTGTTTTAATTTTTTTTATTCGATATAATTTATTTACATTTCAAATGATTTCCCCTTTTATAGGCCTCCACTCCCCGAAAGTTCCATAAGCCCCCTTCTCTTCCCCTGTCCTCCCACCCACCCCTTCCCACTTCCCTGTTCTGGTTTTGCCGAATACTGCTTCACTGAGTCTTTCCAGAACCAGGGGCCACTCCTCCTTTCTTCTTGTACCTCATTTGATGTGTGGATTATGTTTTGGGTATTCCAGTTTTCTAGGTTAATATCCACTTATTAGTGAGTGCATACCATGATTCACCTTTTGAGTCTGGGTTACCTCACTTAGTATGATGTTCTCTAGCTCCATCCATTTGCCTAAGAATTTCATGAATTCATTGTTTCTAATGGCTGAATAGTACTCCATTGTGTAGATATACCACATTTTTTGCATACACTCTTCTGTTGAGGGATACCTGGGTTCTTTCCAGCATCTGGCAATTATAAACAGGGCTGCTATGAACATAGTAGAGCATGTATCCTAATTACATAGTGGGGAATCCTCTGGATATATGCCCAGGAGTGGTATAGCAGGATCTTCTGGAAGTGAGGTGCCCATTTTTCAGAGGAACCGCCAGACTGATTTCCAGAGTGGTTGTACCAATTTGCAACCCCACCAGCAGTGGAGGAGTGTTCCTCTTTCTCCACACCCTCTCCAACACCTGCTGTCTCCTGAATTTTTAATCTTAGCCTTTCTGACTGGTGTAAGATGAAATCTCAGGGTTGTTTTGATTTGCATTTCCCTAATGACTAATGAAGTTGAGCATTTTTTAAGATGCTTCTCTGCCATCAGAAGTTCTTCAGGTGAGAATTCTTTGTTTAACTCTGTACCCCATTTTTAATAGGGTTGTTCAGTTTTCTGGAGTCTAACTTCTTGAGTTCTTTATATATATTGGATATTAGCCCTCTATCTGATGCAGCATTGGTGAAGATCTTTTCCCAATTTGTTGGTTGCCGATTTGTCCTCTTGATGGTGTCCTTTGCCTTACAGAAACTTTGTAATTTTATGAGGTCCCATTTGTCAATTCTTGCTCTTAGAGCATATGCTATTGGTGTTCTGTTCAGAAACTTTCTCCCTGTACCGATGTCCTCAAGGGTCTTCCCCAGTTTCTTTTCTATTAGCTTCAGAGTATCTGGCTTTATGTGGAGGTCCTTGATCCATTTGGATTTGAGCTTAGTACAAGGAGACAAGGATGGATCAATTTGCATTCTTCTGCATGCTGACCTCCACTTGAACCAGCTCCATTTGTTGAAAAGGCTATCTTTTTTTCCATTGGATGTTTTTAGACTCTTTGTCGAGGATCAAGTGGCCATAGGTGTGTGGGTTCATTTCTGGATCTTCAATCCTGTTCCATTGATCCTCCTGCCTGTCACTGTACCAATACCATGTAGTTTTTAAAACTATTGCTCTGTAGTATTACTTGAGGTCAGGGATACTGATTCCCCCAGAATTTCTTTTGTTGCTGAGAATAGTTTTAACTATCCTGGGTTTTTTGTTGTTCCAGATGAATTTGATAATTGCTCTTTCTAACTCTGTGAAGAATTGAGTTGGGATTTTGATGGGTATTGCATTGAATCTGTATATTGCTTTTGGCAAAATGGCCATTTTAACTGTATTGATTCTACCGGTCCATGAGCATGGGAGGTTTTCCCATTTTTTGAGGTCTTCTTCCATTTCCTTCTTCAGAGTCTTGAAGTTCTTGTCATACAGATCTTTCACATGTTTGGTAAGAGTCACCCCAAGATACTTTATACTGTTTGTGGCTATTGTGAAGGGGGTCATTTCCCTAATTTCTTTCTCAGCCTGCTTATCCTTTGAGTATAGGAAGGCCACTGATTTGCTTGAGTTGATTTTATAACCTGCCACTTTGCTGAAGTTGTTTATCAGCTCTCTAGTGGAGTTTTTGGGTCACTTAGGTAGACTATCATGTCGTCTGCAAATAATGATAGTTTGACTTCTTCCTTTCCAATTTGTATCCCTTTGAGCTCCTTATGTTGTCGAATTGCCCGAGTTAGTACCTCAAGTACAATATTGAAATGATAAGGAGAAATGGGGCAGCCTTGTCTGGTACCTGATTTCAGTGGGATTGCTTCAAGTTTCTCTCCATTTAGTTTGATGCTGGTTACCGGTTTGCTGTATATTGCTTTTACTATATTTAGGTATGGGCCTTGAATTCCTGTTCTCTCCAAGACTTTAAGCATGAAAGGATGCTGAATTGTGCCAAATGCTTTTTCAGCATCCAATGAAATGACCATGTGGTTTTGTTCTTTGAGTTTGTTTATGTAGTGGATTGCATTGATGGATTTCCGTATATTGAACCAACCCTGCATTCCCGGGATAAAGCCTACTTGATCATGGTGGATGATCGTTTTGATGTGTTCTTGGATTCAGTTGGCAAGAATTTTATTGAGTATTTTTGCATCGATGTTCATAAGGGAAATTGGTCTGAAGTTCTCTTTCTTTGTTGGATCTTTGTGTGGCTTTGGTATCAGCGTAATTGTGGCTTCGTAGAAGGAGTTGGGTAGGGTTCCTTCTGATTCTATTTTGTGGAATAGTTTGAAGAGTATTGGTGTTAACTCTTCTTTGAAGGTCTGATAGAATTCTGCACTGAAACCATCTGGTCCTGTGCTTTTTTTGGTTGGAAGACTTTCTATGACTCCTTCTACTTCTTTAGGCATTATGGGACTGTTTAGATGGTCTTGTGGTCCTTATTTAATTTTGGTATTTGTTATCTGTCAAGGAAATTGTCCATTTCCTCCAGATTCTCCAGTTGTGTTGAGTACAGTCTCTTGTAGTAGGATCTGATGATTTTTTGGATTTCCTCAGTTTCCGTTGTTATATCTCCCTTTTCATTTCTAAGTTTGTTAATTTGGATACTTTCTCTGGGCCCTTTGGTCAGTCTGGCTAAGGATTTATCTATCTTGTTGATTTTCTCAAAGAACCAGCTCCTGGTTTTGTTGATTTTTTGTATGGTTCTCTTTGTTTCTACTTGATTGATTTCGGCCCTGAGTTTGATGATTTCCTGCCTTCTACTCCTCCTGGGTGAAATAGCTTCTTTTTGTTCCAGGGCTTTCAGGTGTGTCATTAAGCTGGTAATGTATGCTCTCTCCATTTTCTTTTTGGAGGCACTCAGGGCTATGAGTTTTTGTCTTAGCACTGCTTTCATTGTGTCTCATAGATTTGGGTATGCTGTGTCTTCATTTTCATTGTGTTCTAAAAAGTCTTTAAATTCTTTCTTTATTTCTTCCTTGACCAAGGCATCATTGAGTAGAATATTGTTCAGTTTCCATGTGTATGTGGGTCTTCTGTTGTTTTTGTTGGTATTGAAGACCACTTTTACTCCATAGTGATCTGATAGGAGGCATGGGATTAATTTGATCTTCTTAGATTTGTTGAGGTCTGTCTTGTGACCAATTATATGGTCGATTTTGGAGCAGGTACCATGAGGTGCTGAGAAAAACGTATATTCTTTTGTTTTAGGATAGAATGTTCTCTCTATATATATATATATATCTGTTAAATCTAATTGGTCCAAAGCTTCAATTAGTTTCATTGTGTCCCTCTTTAGTTTCTGTTTTCCTGATGGGTCCATTGAGGAAAGTGTAGTGTTGAAGTCACCCACAATTATTGTGTTAGGTGCAATGTGTGCTTTGAGTTTTAATAGTTTCTTTTACGAAAGAGTGTGCCCTTGCATTTGGAGCATAGATGTTCAGGATTGAGAATTCTTCTTGTTGTATTTTTCCTTTGTCCAGCAAGAAGTGTCTCTCAGAGTCTCTTTTGGTGACTTTGGGTTGAAATTCAATTTTATCTGATATTAAAATGGCTACTCCAGCTTGTTTCCTGAGAACATTTGCTTGTAAAATTGTCTTCCAGCCTTTTACTCTAAGGTAGTGTTTGTCTTTGACCCTGAGGTGTGTTTCCTGTAAGCAGCAAAATGTAGGGTCCTGTTTGCGTATCCAGTCAGACCGTCTGTGTCTTTTTATTGGGGCATTAAGTCCATTGATGTTAAGAGATATTAAGGAATAGTGATTGTTACTTCCTATCATTTTTGACATTATTTTTTAAATTTGATTGCTTAACATCTTTTGGGTTTGATGAAAGGTTACTATCTTGCTTTTTCCAGGGTGAAGTTTCCCTCCTTGTATTGGTGTTTTCTTCCTATTATCCTTTGTAGGGCTGGGTTTGTGGATAGATATTGGGTAAACTTGGTTTTGTCATGAAATATCTTAGTTTCTCCATCTATGGTGATTGAGAGTTTTGCTGGATATAGTAGTTTTGGTTGGCATTTGTGTTCTCTTAGAGTCTGCATGAGATCTGCCCAGGACCTTCTAGCCTTCATAGTCTCAGGTGAAAAGTCTGCTGTGATTCTGATAGGTCTTCCTTTATATGTTATTTGGCCTTTTTCTCTTACTGCCTTTAATATTCTTTCTTTGTTTAGAACATTTGGTGTTTTGATTATTATGTGACAGGAAGTATTTCTGTTCTGGTCCAGTCTGTTTGGAGTTCTGTAGGCTTCTTGTATATTCATGGGCATCTCTCTCTTTAGGTTAGGGAAGTTTTCTTCCATAATTTTATTGAAGATGTTTGCTGGCCCTTTAAGTTGTAAATCTTCACTCTCATCTATGCCTATAATCCTTAGGTTTGGTCTTCTCATTGTGTCCTGGATTTCTGGGATATTTTTGGTTACAAGCTTTTTGCATTTTGCATTTTCTTTAAATGTTGTGTCCATGTTTTCTATGGAATCTTCAGCATCTGAGATTCTTTCTTCTATCTCTTGTATTCTATTGTTAATATTTGCATCTCTGTCCCCTGATTTCTTCCCAAGGCTTTCTATCTCCAAAGTTGTCTCCCTTTGAGTTTTCTTAGTTGTTTCTACTTCTGATTTTAGATCCTGGATGGTTTTGCTTAGCTCCTTCACTTGCTTGTTTGTGCTTTCCTGTAATTCTTTAAGAGATTTTTGTGTTTCCTCTTTCATGATCTCAGCCTGTTGACCAAAGTTCTCTTGTATTTTTTTAAGTGTTTTTTGCGTTTCCTTATTGTTGGCTTTTGTATTCTCCTGGATTTCTTTCAATGATTTTTGTGTTTCCCTTGCAAGGGCTTCTAACTTTTGATCCATTTTCTCCTGAATTTCTTTAAGTATGTCTTTCATGTTTTCCTATACCAGCATCATGATCAGTGATTTTAAATCCAAATCTTGTTTTACTGGTGTGATGGGGTATCCAGGACATGTTGGTAGAGGAGAATTGTGTTCAGATGTTGGCATATTGCCTTGATTTCTGTTAGTGACTTTCCTGCATTTGCCTTTTGCCATCTAGTTCTCACTGGTGTTAGTTTGTCTTGTCAGTGCTGGACTCATCAGTGCAAGCTGCCCCTTCTCAGTTGGCCTCTGGTGCACAGCTTACCTCCTGCACTGCCTGTACACATGGTACTGCTGCCCAGGCTGTTCAGATCCCGAAGCAGGCACCTGAAGGCTCCCGCTGGGGCCAGGTGGATTCACTGGAGCACACCGACTTCTCCCAGCTGGCCGCACGGAAGCCCCTCTAGCCTCTTGCAGGACCTGGAGATGTGGTGCCACCGCCCAGGCTGATCTGGATCCGGAAGCGGAGAGAGTTGAGCTGAGGGCTCCTGCCTGAGCCCTTGCCCCAGATTGTGTCTGTGGACCAGATGGAGCCCTGTGCACCCCCAGGGAGCGCCGATGGTGTATGCTGCCAGGACCTCCCCTGTGTTCTGATCACTCCGCTGGGCAGCCGATCCCCCAACCGGGCTGGCGCACACAAGGTTAGCCTGGCCGCCCAGGCCCTGAGTCCAGGCAAAAGCCTGGGAGGCCAAGGTCCGAGCAAAGTTCCCCTAGGGCTATGACTGTTAATTGGGTCTGCCAGGTGACCAGGATGGTGGGCGTGCGTGCTCGCCCTCCCCGAAAGCACTGGGAGAGTCTGCTGTGCTAACAACCTCCTGGGCGGGTTGACACACAGATGGCCCACCAAGCCGCCCAGTTCTTGGGGTCAGTCCTGGGCCTTTTGGGGCCTAGACCCCCGCTTTGTTAGCCTCAGGCTATTCCTGTTACGGCTCTGCCCACCAGAGCTCTCTGTCGTCCTGTAGGCAAAATGGTGGCGCGCGCGCAGGCCAGGGCAAAAAACCTCCTGGCTGGGTTGGCACCCCGATGGCCCCCCGAACAGCCCAGGGCCTGGGTGCAGACCAACGCCCGTCGGGCTCAGACCCCCGCGGTGTTGGCCTCGGATTATGTTTGTGTACCTCAGTCTGTCCGATCTCTCTGGAGTCCAAAACCAAGATGGAGGTGAGCCTCTCCTGACTGGATGGAGGCCGAGTTCCGAAGTGGCTTCAGTGCAGTGAAAGGCGCAGCAAAACCGCAGCTGCTTGCAGCCCGGCTGGTCAGCGAAGGTCAGTGGTCGTGGGTGCAGGGCCTAACTGGACCCTGTGTCGCCTTGGTTCCACTGCTGATGGCCCTTCAGCTGGACCAGCCACTGCTGCACTGCAGCTGCCGCTGCCGCTGCCTCCGCCACCCGGAGCCATACTATACATTTTTAAGCCACCAGTTAAAGTATCAGTTTCTCAATTTCTAGGACAGAGTCATATTTTTCTATTAGTATTTTCTGCTATGTTGCATGTTATTTTATTTTCTCAAACTGCAAAGTACTGTTACAAAATACTGTAGGCTGAGTAGATTATATAAAAGGGGAAATTTAACACTGACATTTCTGGCAGCTGAATTCCGAGACACTGTGACAACTAAAGGTCCATCTCATCAGGACAAAGGCAAAAGCTACCAATTTGGCAACTTTGAGATGAAAGAAGATAAGGAAGATCTCTGGTGGCTCTTTTGTAAAAGTATTGTTGTCATTTTCAGAGATGTAACAATCATAATCCAAATTATTTCTTTAAGACCATGCCAACTAACAGCACAGCACAGATTAATAATGTCTATGTCTAAAATTTTCAGATACACAGATGTTCAAAATATTAAACTCCGTTTCCACATTTACAATGTCTATAATTTAGAAATACACATCAATGCTCGTGAGCAACTTGTTTCCAATTTTCTCTTATTGAAACAACTTTATTTTGTTTCTAGCTGTCGAGTCTTCACATTTTAGGAGTGTAGCTTGTACCTGGTAAGGATTCGATAAATATATGACTTTATCTTTGAAAAATAATAAGTGACTCCTTCAAGACAAACATGACCTTGTTAGATAAGTTGAAACATAGTGCAAGATATATATGTATACATATACATATACACAAACACTAGTATAATATCAATACAACTAAGACAAATATTAGCACATGGTGATATTGAAGAGAAACAATGTTTATATTCTTTTTTGGTAGATGTCAAGAAATTCTGATTAGAAGATTTTTTTCTCATGCACCTTCTGCCATAAACCCTGGCTGTCTGTATGACTCTCTATAGCCTGGGCTCGCTGCATACTCACAGCAATAGTTTTGTCTCATCTAAGAGTTCTGGCTTAGAAGCAGTAACCATTGGACCCCCTGAGAAGTGTCTTTTGAGTGCATTCAGCCTTTTCCAGCTTGCTTTCTCACCCATCATGCACTATTAATCAACCATGGACTCCATGATCAAGACATAAGTATATTCACCTGTTGTTTTTAAACAACTATCTTAAGGCTCAACACAGAAACCTAATTTAGGTGTAAAATTACACCTCTTTCACAGTGATGAAAGCAATGGTAGAAACACCGATCTTTAGTAAAAGTAACATGTGTGGAAATGAAGGAGTAGGAGGCAATTCCTACACGTTTTTGATTTCTTCTCAGAAAAAAAAAACATTGTCAAGTTAATCTTGAACATGAAAACAAAAACAGGTAGGAAATGAACTAGTCAAAACTAAAAATTATAAACATTCATCATGAAAATCCACTAGCCTGTAAACTAAGTAAAATAAAATTATAATATAAAACAGAATTTCAACTGCATGACTGTTCACAGAATACGTGGTTATTAAAGATTTCAGTATCATGTGCTCATCAGAGACGCCCAAGAAGAACCAAAATCAGAGAAAAATATTACCATTGTTCTTGACTGCTCAAATGTATTAATTTGTAAGACTTGATGACTGAAGATACATCTAATATTGTTTACAAGACATAGAGATATTCATTTCAAACTGGCCACCTATCTATCTCCATGGTGCATAGTTTGCATAGTGTTTGAATGTTGTAGTCAGGATTTTGAGGGGAGAAAAATCTGTCAGCAGTCTCATCCAGTATTAAACCCTGCATGCTTCCCATGTGACCTGCTAGATAAGTTGTTACTTCTAATACTTGGCATGAATGTTTCAGGAATTAACCAACTATTTCTTAATTAGATTTGTTCCAGTTCCACGAGATAGACTTCATATCTCATAATTTTCATCAAAATCATGAACCTGAGGAAATCTTGGACCCTAGAAGGGGAAACTACTTTTGTTTTCCTAAATGTTCATGTTGTGAAATTGTCTTCTAAACAATTATGTTAAATACATAGATATGTACTGTTATTGTTTTTGTTCAGAGAAGACTTTTTTTCCAGTGGATAATGGTTAATGTAGAGACATAATATACAGAAGTGTTGAGAACAACTGAGTATGTGTGTTCACTTATAGATGGGGCATCTATATCAAACCTCTTCTATTTAAGAGTATGTGGGAAAGAGTTATGCAATTCTGTCTTCAAGATATGACAGGGTTGATCCATAAACTCAAAGCAGCTATAGTTGCCTACACAAAGCATACACATGATGAAATCAGCAAAATTCTAGCAGTAATGAGGTAAGGGCTTCAGAGACTCCACTCCCAGTAGAGTAGATACTAAGATTTAATGACTCCTGAAGAAGGAAAGTCCCTTTCCTTTAGATTAAGGTGCTGATAGGTTCCCTGTCATCACATCAGAAAGGAACCACAAGGAGAAGGTGCAGAAGGATGAAGAAGAAACTGCCATGGGTTAGGCAAACCATAAAAACATGGCCCTGGTGGCTGGCCAATTGGAGTTAAGAGCAGCACAGATGATAATAAGTATTAAGTAGTAAGTAATAATTTGAGGTTGTCAATAGAATGTAGATTCTACTAGCATTAAGGGTAGGTATCTTCCCAGTTCTTGCACCATTTAATGTTTATTGTAAATAAAAAGGTTGTGTGTATGTTTTATCTAGGAATTAAAGTGTCAAAGGTGGGGTAGAAAACCCAGATTAGGATTGATGAATTCTACAACACATATTCATATACATGTGAGCACTGGTTGAATACACAGAAAAAAATAATAATAGAACATGATTTAGGATGGAGATTAGATAGGTGATTCAATGTGAGTTGGAAGGAGACAGTATGTGTTAAATATGATCAAAATGCATCATACATGTTAATAAAACTTTCAAGGTATAAATCAAAACATTGTTCAAAACTGTGAATTAAAAAGCATGTAAAACCTTTTAGTATCACCCTAGCAATATGCAGAAATGATTACTTTTTTTTGACAGTTTACAAACCAAAGCAAGGGTCAAGTTGGCTGTGTACCCAAAAAGCTTTCCAGAATCCATCCTCAAGCCCGTACTTCTTTCCTTAATTTTGTGAGTTGAAGCTTTATTTGTACTCCATGTAGTTAAAGACTGTGTAAACTTCTCAGAATACTGCTGTATCCAAATAATTTAGAATACTGTTATTCATGTAAAAAAGTATCTAAATAATCATAGCTTTATCCTTCCATCTGTTCTGTTGTTGGTTGTGGCTGAGTATTTGTTTTATTGTTTTTGTCATTATGTTACACAGTGCATCCATCCCAGGCTGCCTACTAGCTCCTCAAATTTTGTCCTTCAACTTAAAGAATAATGGGTTAGATGACTTATGTGTTCGACAATATCCTACTTCAATATTTTTATTTCTTTCTTGTACTAAATGTTTACTGTTTTCCACAGGTATTTTTTCAAGATTATTTTAGTTCAGATAGATTTTTATTACATTCATGCTAGATGAATTCATTTACATTGTATAATATATATTTAAGTATAATATATAATATTTATTAATATTTGTAATTTGTAAATGCAAATATTTTAGAAAATATTATATAATATAGATATGTTATATTATATTTCAATTATATATAATGTAATTGTTTGAAAAATATATGAATATAATATAAATGATTATATATACATATATGTGTATATATACATATGTACATGAATGTACACATGTGTATATGTTGCATTTGCCACATGTTGGAGCAAATTAACCAATACAGAAGCAGAAAATTAAACATAACTTATATGCATATAGCAACTCAGAGTTTAAGCACAGGCAAACTATCCTAGCACTGACTGCTCATCCTTACAACAGGGATGCTTCAAGATGGGAAACGTGAATATGTTGATATATAGGCATTATACCAGATAGAGATTTATGTGTATTTGAGGATTACATAATATTTTTATGTTATTTTGTGCATGCTTACAACAAATGTTCACTTTCATAATATAAGCATGCACATTTGAAATTCTTACTAATTTCCCCTGTGGCTAAAGAATTAAAATCAAAGGTTAAAGAGATGGTTCAGTACTGGATCCTCCAGTGCAAGGGAATGCTAGGGCAGGAATGCAGGGAATGAGTGGGTGGGTAGGTGGGAAACACCTTCATAGAAGCAGGAGTAGGGGGATGGGAAGGGCTTCGGGGTGCCCAGAAAAGGGGATAATATTTGAAATGTAAATTTTAAAAATCCAAGGGAAAAAAGGAAACAAAAGAAAAGAGAAATACCTTCATTTCCAGCAGAACTGACTTTCGTTAACAGAGGATTTGGGAGAATGAGTCAAAGATAGTATAGACAAGAAAGAGAAGCAACTTTAAGGAACAACAGAGGAAGGAGAAGTAACTTAAGTCACCAGTGCAGAGAGTGGGAGAGTGTGGGTAATATTTCCAGAACAGTTTTACAGTGATTGCTTGCAAGTAAAGACCGAGCAAGGCAGAGAGTGAACAGGAGCTAGAAGATAAGAACAGATTGCTAGCATTAGTCAATCACAGCAATTCAGTCAGGAGAAGAGTTTGGGTTGTTGTCTTGAAGAGGAGTTTGGCCAGAACAGCTGGGTTAATTCTGCTAGCTAGAGTTCAGACAGAGCTAGAAAGGATGAATTTATTCAGCAGTAAGCCTCTGAGATGACAGTTATATCAGGTGAATAAAAGTTAAAGATACTTCTACACTAATTAATTCAGACAGTGTAGAAAATACTTTCAATTTAGATGGGTGAATACTTCTGTATCTTTAATCCTGTTACCAATCTTATTAAAGTATGCCACACTGTTATTATAAGTTTGAAGATAAAATTGGTCACTGAATTTTCCAGTGTAATGAACTGAATGCGCAGAAATACAAGTTGGTCCATAAGTCCTATGAGGGCAGAGGTAAATGTTTTATTCTGTGTATGTATATAGTAAACAATGCCTATATACCAGCATATTCAAGTTTCCAATCTGGAAGCTTTTCATAGATGACATCCCTGTTTAAGGATGAGCAGTCACCCCAGTGCTAAGATAGTTGTCTGTGCTTCAAATCTGAGTAACTAAATGCTTGCAAGTTAGGTTTAATTTTCGGCTTCTGTATTGGTTTTTAATTTCCTCCAACGTGTGGCAAATGCAGTTTGGAAGAGGATATGTCTCAGACTATAATACTTCATCAAGCTTTCTCTTTTTAGAAAAGATATATGGGTGGCATATGGTCTGAGTCTTTGAAAGTTTGGAAATGTCTCTCATCTTCATTTGTGAAACATATTGAACAATTTTATTACATTTAGGTTGTCTACTTCCTGAAACTGGGATGTTTTATTCTGAAAGATAGCATTCCTGGAAGAAAATGCTAGACTCTTTTTGTAGCACTTTTTACTGTGTTTAAGCTTGTACAGTTTGCATGTTACTCTGAAAGTTTCATGAGTTGAGGTCTTAGCTTCAAGTATGGTGGTATTAAGGTGCTAAAAACTTCAAGGAGTGATGGTATGTTGATAATTTTTTACCAATGAGAAGGCTAGTATAAAAAATGTCAAGTTTTTCCTTTCTGTAGCATCTTATGAGATGTTGAAATACAAAGAAAGAGGTATATAGACTGAAAGTGAGACTGCATGAAGAAGCTAACATGTAGGCTTCATCCATGTTGAACTGAGGCTTTGAACTGAGGTAATAACTGTAGCATCACCCATTGTCTATAAGAAAGGAAGGCCAACAAAATCAAGGGTTTGTTGATTTGAACAATGGGGGACTTCTTATTTTCAATTATTGTAATTATCCATAATGAGTGAATAGATTTATTTCACATTTCCACAGAAGAAATTAAGACTAGACTAGTTTATGATTGATTATTTTTGCTTCAACTAGCTTCTCTCATAATCACAATTCATCTAGGTTCTCATCTAGGTACATAGAGTATTGGGACAACTAACCAGGTTCTAGAATGTGTACCATACAGATCCATTATCTAAATAAAGAATTTTTCTATATGAATAAATAAGCACAGGTATTCCATTTTAGGGACACGAAACTGAGTAATAATATAATAATCTATATTAGTGCTATAGTGATGTAGCACTAGAAAATGAAGTAATATAAAAACTTATAAAATAATCACTCCATTCCTAAATCTAGCAATTTGATGATCTTCAGTTTTCATAATATCTCTGTGGTTTGTTTGTATCTATGTTGGCTATTCCAATGAGTCTCTTTAGTTGTCAGCAGACTGTTGTAACCTTCTTCCTAGTATGTTCAGAAAGACTTGGTCTGTTAGAACATTATTAGAACAAGACCATTCTTGGAGAGCTCAAGAATTTTTATCAGCTCATGCTCTTGCTGCATCTTCATGCTTTTGTCTTCTTATTTCATATAAGAGTCTGATGGTACTAAATGAAATTGGATTCTTTCTGATACCCAGAGGTAGAATTATCTCAATTCTAAAATGAACATAATATTTCTACATAATATATAATTGAAAATATATGACTTCACATACGCCTATGTTTTCTTTTTTGCCCATACTATACTTAGTTAAAAATTTAATTAAGTTTAATCTAAAACAACAACAATAATGTTCAGATTAAGTGTTTTTGTAAAGAATTTTTTTATGAAAATGGAAATAGAAGCTTTAAGAGTCTAATGAGAATAGTGAAGTTACCAAGACATTAATATCAGACAGAGGCTACTCCCTTGAGAAATAGGAAGACCAGAGTAAAACTGTGATTCTCAGAATCCAAAGCCTTGAACATTTTTCCAAAGTACCAGTGCTTTTCCAACCTTAAATAAATTCTATGGCAGGGTACCATGGACTTTCACTCTTGGTTATGAGCTAGTTACAGTAGTGACAACATTCAAAGGTAATTCACCTGTATGGAAGAAGAGAAGAAATCTGGAGCTGGTTGGTCTCTTTTGCTGAGGACATTGGCAGATATTGATAGCTGGCTCTTATTACTACTTTTGACTTCCAATCTCTCCTCATGTTTTCATAGCAGAAACTAAGAAATAATTACCTAACAGAGTGCATAGAAAATGTATTTTCCAGAATTCTTTTTTTCCAAATAAATGCCCTTTTTTAATATTTTTATTTTCTATATTCTTTGTTTTTATTCCAAATGATTTCCCCTTTCCCGGATCCCCCCTCCCCATATGTCCCATAAACCTTCTTCTCTCCATCCCTTCTCCAATCACCTCCCTCCTTTTTCTCTGTCCTTATATTCCCTTCCAATGCTAGATCAATACTTTCCAGGATCAGGACCCTCTCCATACTTCTTCATGGGAGTCATTTGTTATGAAATTTGTTCCTTGGGTATTCAGGGCTTCTGGGATAATTAATATCCACTTATCAGAGATTGAATTCCATGTGTATTCTTTTGTGATTGGGTTACCTCACTTAGGATGATATTTTCCAGATCAAACCATTTGCCTAAAAATTTTGTGAATTCATTGTTTCTAATTGCTGAGTAGTATTCCATTGTGTAAATATACCACATTTTCTGTATCCATTCCTCCTTTGAGGGGCATCTGGGTTCTTTCCAGCTTCTGGCTATTACAAATAAGGCTGCTGTGAACATAATGGAGCATGTGTCTTTATTGCATGCTGGGGAATCCTTTGGGTATATGCCCAGGAGAGGTATATCAGGGTCCTCTGGAAGTCTCATGTCCAGTTTTCTGAAGAACCTCCAGAATGATTTCCACAGTGGTTGTACCATCTTACAGCCCCACCAGCAGTGGAGGAGTGTTCCTCTTTCTCCACATCCTCGCCAACACCTGCTGTCTCCTGAGTTTTTGACTTTAGCCATTCTGACTGGTGTAAGGTGAAATCGCAGGGTTCTTTTGATCTGCATTTCCCTAATGACTAATGATGTTGAGCACTTCTTAAAGTGCTTCTCGGCCATCCAAATTTCTTCAGGTGAAAATTCTTTGTTAAGATCTGTACCCCATTTTTAATAGGGTTATTTGGTTCCCTGGGGTCTAACTTCTTGAGTTCTTTGTATATATTGGATATTAGCCCTCTATCAGATGTGGAGTTGGTGAATATCCTTTCCCAATTTGATGGTTGCTGTTTTGTCCTTTTAACAGTGTAAAGTGCCTTACAGAATCTTTGTAATTTTATGAGGTCCCATTTGTCAATTCTTGATCTTAAAGCATAAGCTATTGGTGATCTGTTCAGGAACTTTTCCCCTGTGCCCATGTCCTCAACGGTCTTCCCCAGTTTCTTTTCTATTAGTTTCAGTGTGTCTGGTTTTACATGGAGGTCCTTGATCTACTTGGAGTGAAGTTTAGTACATGGAGATAAGAATGGATCAATTCGCATTCTTCTGCATGCTGACCTCCAATTGATCCAGCACCATTTGTTGAAAAGGCTATCTTTTTTCCACTGGATGTTTTTGGCTCCTTTGTCGAAAATCAAGTGACCATAGGTGTGTGGATTCATTTCTGGATCTTCAATTCTATTCCATTGGTCCACTTGTCTGTCACTGTGCCAATACCATGCAGTTTTTAACACTATTGCTCTGTAGTATTGCTTGAAGTCAGGGATACTGATTCCCCCAGAATTTCTTTTGTTGTTGAGAATAGTTTTAGCTATCCTGGGTTTCTTGTTATTCCAGATGAATTTGAGAATTGCTTTTTCTAACTCTGTGAAGAACTGAGTTGGGATTTTGATGGGGATTGCATTGAATCTGTAGATCGCTTTTGGCCATTTTAATTTAACTATATTAATCCTGCCAAGCCATGAGCACGGCAGATTTTTCCATTTTCTGAGGTCGTCTTCGATTTCCTTCTTCACAGACCTGAAGTTCTTGTCATATAGATCTTTTACTTCTTTGGTTAGAGTCACACCAAGATACTTTATATTGTTTGTGGCTATTTTGAAGGGTGTCGTTTCCCTAACTTCTTTCTCAGCCTGCTTATCCTTTGAGTATAGGAAGGCAACTGATTTGCTTGAGTTGATTTTATAACCAGCCACTTTGCTGAAGTTATTTATCAGCTGTTGGAGTTCTCTGGTGGAGGTTTTCGGGTCACT
This sequence comes from Apodemus sylvaticus, assembly GCF_947179515.1. Lineage (NCBI taxonomy): Eukaryota > Metazoa > Chordata > Mammalia > Rodentia > Muridae > Apodemus > Apodemus sylvaticus. Next base: position 25,240,486 of record NC_067482.1, read on the forward strand.
TAAGTAGACTATCATGTCATCTGCAAATAGTGATAATTTGACTTCTTCCTTTCCAATTTGTATCCCCTTGACCTCCTTATGTTGTCTAATTGCTCTAGCTAGAACTTCAAGTACTATATTGAAAAGATATGGAGAGAGAGGACAGTCTTATCTAGTCCCTGATTTTAGTGGGATTGCTTCAAGTTTCTCTCCATTTAGTTTGATGTTGGCTACCGGTTTTCTGTATATTGCTTTAACAATGTTTAGGTATGGGCCTTGAATTCCTGTTTTTTCCAATACTTTTAGCATGAAAGGATGCTGGATTTTGTCAAATGCCTTTTCTGCATCTAATGAGATGATCAGATGTTTTTTTTTCTTTGAGTTTGTTTATGTAGTGGATAGCATTGATGGATTTCCTTATATTGAACCATCCCTGCATCCCTGCATCCCTGGGATGAAGCCTACTTGATCATGGTGGATGATCGTTTTGATGTGTTCTTGGATTTGGTTGGCAAGAATTTTATTAAGTATTTTGCATCAATATTCATAAGAGAAATTGGCCTGAAGTTCTCTTTCTTTATTGGATCTCTGTGTGGTTTTGGTATCACTGTAATTGTGGCTTCATAGAATGAGTTGGGTAGAGTTCCTTCTGTTTCTATTTTGTGGAATAGTTTGAAGAGTATTTGTGTTAGGTCTTCTATGAAGGTCTGATAGAACTCTGCACTGAAGCCATCTGGTCCCATGGTTTTTTTGGTTGGGAGACTTTCTATGACCCTTTTTATTTCTTCAGGTGTTATGGGACTGTTTAGTTGATCTATTTGATCCTGATTTAGTTTTGGTGTCGGATATCTGTCTAGGAAACTGTCCATTTCCTCCAGATTCTCCAGTTGTGTTGAGTATAGGCTTTTGTAGTAGGATCTAATGATTTTTTGAATTTCCTCAGTTTCTGTTGTTATATCTCCCTTTACATTTCTAAGTTTGTTAATCTGGATACTGTCTCTGTGCCCTTTGGTTAGTCTGGCTAAGTGTTTATCTATCTTGTTGATTTTCTCAAAGAACCAGCTCCTGGTTTTGTTGATTCTTTGTATGGTTCTCTTTGTTTCAACTTGATTGATTTTGGCCCTGAGTTTGATGATTTCCTGCTTTCTACTCCTCCTGGGTGAAATTGCTTCTTTTTGTTCCAGGGCTTTCAGGTGTGTCATTAAGCTGGTAGTGTATGCTCTCACAGACCTCAACAAATATAAGAAGATTGAACTAATCCCATGCCTCCTATCAGGTCACTATGGAGTAAAAGTGGTCTTCGATAGCAACAAAAACAACAGAAAACCCACATACACGTGGAAACTGAACAATATTCTACTCAATGATACCTTGGTCAAGGAAGAAATAAAGAAATTAAAGACTTTTTAGAACACAATGAAAATGAAGACACAACATACCCAAATCTATGGGACACAATGAAAGCAGTGCTAAGAGGAAAACTCATAGCCCTGAGTGCCTCCAAATTTTCCAGAATTCTATATCCAAAAAACCTGTGCAATTGTGGAAAGGTAGATTAAGTGCTAAAATCTACCAATGGCTACTAGCAGTTTAGATCAGTTAGAAAAAAGTGATAGAAACTTAGAGATCTTCCAGGGAGCTATAGGAAAAAGGGTATATGAGCATTATGAAACCATGATCAGCAGCCATGGTAAATATCTGTATATTGAAGCTTCTATTGTTATATGTTTTAAGACTCGGGGATGTTTTGAATCTTATAGATACATCAAGAGTGAAATTAGAAGAGCTTCACTGACTGATTCACAAGAATCTATCATAAAAATCCAAACTTGAGTGAAGCATGTAGTGTTACGACTTATCAGATTAAATTTATTCAAACTATGGAATGACATTTAAAAATGAGCAATACTAATTCAGGTAATATTTTCCTTTTTGTTTATCTGATGAAATAATATTTGTAGTATGAATTTGCAGGGAAGTAATAATAACACATATATTTGTTCTGTGGATGACAAAAACTTTAGATATTATTTCCATGGAAGAGAAACACATGGTTTTTGGTTTCAAAAGAGAAAATTTGTTTTATGTAAATTATTGTGTACACTAACCTTAGAAGAGCTGTTTAATTTCTCCCAAATATTCATTATAATGAGTTCTCATAGATTTTGTATTCTTTTCTATTAGAATAAAATCTATTTGAGATTCCTGTATTGTCTTATTCTTTATAATATTGCTAGCAAAATGTTTGATTACAGTAGAAGTAAGTAGGTATTTGTTGAACCAAATAAAATTTTCACTTGTACCATATTTGGCATTCCGAAAATAAAATTTTTATTTTATTTTTTATATATTAAAAGAAAGAAAGATTAGAAGCAATTTCATAAAATTAAATTATTCATCATTCCATCAAATTTAAAACTGCAAGAAATCTGTCCCCTTTTATCGATTGTGTTCAAAGTTATAAGAACTCATTCTTATTACTTTTCAGGGAGTAACACACTCCCCCAAAAAGTTCTAAAAACTTTACCTCCATAATGTCCAGGTCTTATCTTTCCCCTGGCAAAATATTATACTAGGCCACTGATGTGGTAGGGTAAAATCACACATCGAAAGATATATCAATAGACTGTTGAGATGGTGAAACATGGAAAGACACTTATTGCCAAATATGATGACCTGAGATCAGTAGGGACAATCAATTTCTGCAGTATGGTTTCTGACTTACAACAATGCACCATGCTATATGCTCCTCCAATAAACAAATTAATGCAATGTTTATTTTAAAAGGCATCACCAACAACCTATTCTAGATGTTGAGTTCCTACTGAAAATTCAAAAATCATATTAAAAACAAATACTATTATCCCACCATGATGAATTGATAGTTGAGGACTCAGCCATAAACAAGACACATAGTCCACATCCTCTGAGGTCAGGGACCATTATGGAACAAATAACAGAAAGAGTATAACATCCAGGAGACAGAGGGGAGTGTGTCAAAGTTTCATCCTGAAGATATAACATTGCCATTGCAATTACGTGCTCACAGCAGCTGGGGTTACTAGCACTGAGCCCACACAAGATAGGTGCTGTCAATAGTTAGTAAAGAATAACAGAGAAGCACATGGGACCTTATTCCTTACTTATGGTCTTACAGGTTCTGAAAGAGGGAGAGTCACTGTCTTCAGTTTTGCGCCCACTGGTAAATCCAACAGACTCCTATGTATAGTTCGAAACATATTCACACAGATGTCTCTGCCAAAATCAATGAACTTCAAAAGAAAACAAGTGGAAAAGAATATAGGAAACACAGATCTGTAGGGAAGCACGGCATGGGAGTGGGGAGCTTAGTGTGGTCTTAGGAGAATGAAAGGGTGAGAATAATCAGAATGTATTAGATACATTGTCAAACTATCATTGGCATGTCATTATCAATCCCACCCCTTCAAACAATGTATGTAGAAGAGAAGGCACTCTAGCTTGTTTCATTGGACCATTAGCTTGGAAAACTTTTTTCCAGCCCTCGTTTACTCTGAGGCAGTGTCTCTCTTTGCCACTGAGATGTGTTTCTTGAATACAACACAATGCTGGATCCTGTTTACTTGTCTAGTCTGCTGTTAGCCTGTGTCATTTTATTGGGGGATTTGATACGTTGATGTTGAGAAATAGTGTAGACCAATAATTTTTAAAGTTCCTGTTATTCTTGCTGTTAGAGATGGTATTATATGTGTATGAGTGTGTGTTTCTCTTCTTTTGGGTTTCTTGTGAGATGTTGAATTTCCTGGGTTTTCTCTACCCTCCTTGTGCTGAAGTTTTCCTTCCAGTTTCCTCCATAGGACTGGACTAGCATAAAGACAGTGTATAAATTTTATCATGGAATTTCTTGATTTCTCCATCTATGGTGATGGAGAGTTTTCGTGGATCTAGTAGTCTGGGCTGACATTTGTGTTCTCTTAGGATTTAAATGACATCTATCTAGAATATTCTGACTTTTCAAGTCTCTGTTGAGAAGTCTGGTGTAATTCTAATGAATTTGCCTTTAAATATCACTTGAACATTTCCTCTTACAGCATTTAATATTCTTTGATTGTTCTATGCATTTAGTATTTTGATTATTATGTGACAAGAGGATTATCTTTTCTGGTCCTATCTATTTCGTGTATAGTAGGCTTCTTGTACATTTATGGCCATCTCTTACTTTCAGTTAGAGACATTTTCTTCTATGATTTTGTTAATGATGTTTACTGGCCCTTGGAGCTGAAAATCTTCACCCTCTTCTATTCCTATTATTCTTAGGTTTGGTCTTTTCATTGTGTCCTGCATTTCCTTGATCTATTAGGCTAGGAGCTTTTCATGGTTTGTGTTTTCGTTGACCAATGTATCATCAGAATCTTCTACATCTGACATTGTCTCTTCTATCTCTGCTATTCTGTTGCTGATGCTTGCATCTGTAGATCCTGATGTCTTTCCTAAGTTCTCCATATCCAGGGTTGCCTTTATTTGGTTTTCTTTGGTTTTTTGGGGGGTTACTGTTTCTATTTACAGTTTTAGGTTTTGGGTGTTTTTTTCAATTCCTTTACCGCTTAATTGTTTTCTCTGCATTTCTTTAAGGTATTTATGTGTTTCCTTTTTAATGGATTCTACCTGTTTGCCTATGTTTTCCTATATTTCCTTAAAGGAGTTATTTATATACTCCCTAAAGGCCTCTATCATCATCATTAGATGGCATTTTAGGTCACAAACTTGTATTTCATGTGTGTTAGGCTATTCAGGACTTGCCGTGGTAAACTTGTTTCTGATGGCATGAAAATGCATTGGCTTCTGTCACTTATGTTCTTGTGCTTTTCTCTCATGTTCTGATTAACTTTAGTGTTAGCTGGTCTGGGTGTCTCTGCACCCTGGAGGTAGGTAGAGCTCTGGGACATGGGTTAGAACTGGCTTCCTGGGAGGCAGGCAGTGTTGTCTCTGGTATGGAGGGTACCTCCTGTGTCCCTAGTCAGAGCAATCCTCATATGTTCCTGGTTAGGGCAGACATCCTGTGCGCATGGTTGGGCAAACCTCCAGGGAGACAGGGAGGCTTTGGGTTCCAGTGACAGGATCTGCCCCAGTTGCAGATGGGGATGCAAACCAGGATGAACACATTATACCAGTCAGAATAGCTAAGATCAAAAACTCACATGACAGCACATGCTGGCAAAGATGTGGAGAAAGAGAGAGACTTCTCCATTGCTGGTGGGATTGCAAACTGGTACAATCACTGTGGAAATCAATCTGGCAGTTCCTCAGTTTATTAAAAATAGTTCTACCTGAAGACCCAGTTATACTACTCGAGGTAATATATCCAAAAGATGCTCCAACATGCAACAAGGACAGGTGCTGTGATATGTTTATAGCAACCTCATTTGTAATAGCTAGAAACTGGAAACAACTTAAATGTCCCTCAATGGAAGAATGGATACAGAAAATGTGATTCATTTATATAATGGTATACTATTCAGCTATTAAAAATGAGGACATCATGAAATTTGCAGGCAAATGGATAAAACAAAAAATATCATCCTGATTGAGATATCCAAGACCCCAAAGAACATAATTGCATGTACTCAGAGATAAATGGATAGAAGCTAAAAAGTACAGAATACGCAGGATACAAGCCACCAACCATAAGAAGTTTAAGAAGGATGGTAGGCCAATGTAAGGATGCTTGAATCCCTCTTAGAAGGGGGAACAAAAGAATCATGGGAGGCAAAGGAATGGGCAGACCTGGGTAAGAGAGTGAATGGGAAAGGCCAAGGGGAGATAGGATCAAGTATGGCTGAGGGAGCAGGAGAAAATCTCTGAGGGCCAGGACAGTGAATTTCCAAATATGCGGCTTCTGGGGGTGTGAAATGGGGGGTACCCTCTAAAATATTCCAGAGACTTGGGTTGTGAATGAATCTCAGGACTCAATGGGGGTAACCTTAGCCAAAGTTAACCACTGCCCAACAGTGTGGAGAGGGAACTCAAGAAGTCCACCTCCAATTGATAGACAGGGTCCCAAGTGGAGAGATGGATACCAACCCACAGTAAAAATATCTAACCCAGAATTGTTTCTGTCTAAAAGAAATACAGGAACAAAAACAGAGAAGAGACTGAAGGAAAGCCTGCCCAGTGACTAGTCCAGCTTGGGATTCATCTCATGGGAGGGCATCAAGTCCTAACGCTATTACAGGATACTGTGGTGTGCTTACAAACAGGAACCTAGCATGGTTGTCCTCTGAGAGGTCCTTCCAGAAGCTGACTGAGACAGATACAGATAATTTCACCAAACCATTGGACTAAAGTCAGGAACTCCTGTGGAGGAATCCAGGGAAGGATACAAGTAGCTGAATGGGAGGACAACCCCATAGGAAAACCAGTGGTCTTGATATCCCAGACCCCTGGGGAGCTCCCAGAGACTGAGCCACCAACAAGGCTGCCTACAGGGACTGGTCAGAGGACCCTAGTTCATTATAGTAGAAAAGTGCCTGGTCTAGTCTCAGTGGCAGAAAATGCACTTAACCCTGGAGAGATTTGAAGTTCCAAGGAAAGGAGATGCCCTGGGTGGGGTGAGGAAGGGGGTGGGGGTTGGGGTGGGGGTGGAGAGCACCTTTCTCAGAGGCAAAGGCAAGGAGAAATAGTATGAAAAACTGTGGGGGGGGATCAGGAGGGAGGGGGATGTCTGGGATGTAAATCAATAAAATAATAAAAGTTCATAAGAGCCATTGATAGTGGATGACTCTCAAGAAGCAGTGTCTTCCAGATATAGCAAGACTGGAACACACACAAACTCACAGAGGCTGTGAGAGTATGCTATTGAGGCCTAACATGTTCCAAGCAAACACAGTCCCAGCGATGAAAAGCGGAACTGGGCCCAGAGGCCAAATCCTATCCAAGATGCTCTGTGCAACTGATATCTTTGAAAAGGAGAAAACACCTTTGGCCAAAGAAATGCCACTGAGTGTATCTGCAACATTCCAAACTAGGCCTCAAACACAGGGGACATTGGTCAACACAACTATTGTTGGTATGTGTCTGTGTGTGTGTGTGTGTGTGTGTGTATGCATTTTGATTTGCTTTGTTTTGTTTTCATTTGTTTTGTTTTGTCTTATTGTTTTCTTTTGTGACATTCTGTTTCAGTTTGCTTTTAATCATTTATTTTTGAGAGACAGAAGGAAAAATTTTGCTTTATAAAGAGATTGGGGATCTGGGAAGACTTGGAGGAAGAGAAAGAATACAACCAAAACACATTGTGCAAAAAAGAAAAAGAAAATCTCTTCAACAAATTTAATTAATAAAAACTTAGAGTTGAAAATATAGATAAAAATTAGTAAAAATATAGAAATCTATGTAGCAGCTATTTAGCTGTAAATGAAAGCATTATGGGTAATAGCTATGTAAAACAAGAAGAATTTATCAATTTAACCAAATTTCTTACTAAATTAGGGGAAAGCTGGCATAAAGGAGCATAGAAAATTATGATTTAGTGAATTATGTTTTGAGAATATGAGTTTTATTCAATGAAGTTAAAACATTAGCAGATGGTCAGTATTAAATATTCAGAGAGGGAACTATATTTGCTAGGTGAGCCAAATAATCCATAGTCAATTGTTTCAGTTTTTCTATTTGTTACACAGAACAGAGCAACTGACCCAAATAAATAATATAATTTGCAACTTTCAGTTATTGGAAAGATAAAACATAGAAGTTACTGGTAGTTCCAACAAACACATTTGGAAGTAAGTATAGTTCTATAATAAATGAATGGTTCAAAGGAAATAATGTAGAAAAATTTGAAAATGTATTAGCTTTTTCAGAAAACTCTGACATGGTTTATGGTAATGGACTGTTTCATAAAATACATTACTGCCAGGAAGTCCTTAGCACAAGACTACATGTCTAACCATACTGTATCACTCACAACTATTTTTTTTCTGAATAGAAAATAGCTTCTAAGGAGCATACTATTTCCTGAAACAGGAGAGGAAAGCAGATATTAGGATAGTTTGACAAACAAGAGAAACACAGATCCTGGAGTCAGACACATCACAGTGCCCCGAGGGCCAGAAGATGCTGCGTTTTAACATTTCATAACTTCAGTCTCTCTTTTAGGTTTGGTTCCTGATAACTCCCTTATGGTGAAAATCAAACAAAAGGTATAACAAATTAGAGAGATTTCACAGATGAAGTTAGGGAAAGAAATGTGTTTATTTTAAAACTGTGTTGTCAAAGTTTAATTCCTAGTTTAATTTTATCCAGGTTTTAGTTTGCTAATGATTCATTAACTACATTGTAGAGATATATTTCTGAACTACACAGATCATGTGACTTGCTATAAGCACACTATAAGCACATGACTTAAAAATAAGGCTTCTATAAACATAGTAGAGCATGTCTCCTTGTTAATGTTGGAGCATCTTTTGGGTATATTCCCAGGAGTGGTATAGTTGAGTCTTCATATAAAACTATTTCCAATTCTCTGAGGAACCGCCAGATTGATTTCCAAGGTGGTTTTTACCAACTTTCAGTCCCACCAGCAATGGAGAAGTGTCTCTTTTTCCACATCCTTGCAAGCATTTGTTATTACCTGAGTTTTGATCTTAGACATTCTGACTGGTGTGATGTGGAATCTCAGGGTCACTTTAACTTGCATGATGACTAAGGATGTTGAACACTTCTTAAAGTGCTTCTCAGCCATAAGAGATTCCTCAGTTGAGAATTCTTTGTTTAGCTCTGTACCCCATTTTTAATAGGGTTATTTGGTTCTCTGGGGTCTAACTTCTTGAATTCTTCATATATTTTGGATATTAGCCCTCTATCAGATGTAGGGTTGGTAAATATTGTTTCCCAATCTGTGGATTGCCATTTTGTCCTATTGACAGTGTCTTTTGCTTTATGGAAGTTTTTCAATTTTGTTAGGTCCCATTTGTCAATTTCAGAGCATGAGTCATTGGTGTTCTGTTCAGGAAATTTCCCCCTGTGCTTGAGGATGTGTTTGAGGCTCTTTCCCACTTTCTCTTTTGTTAGATTCAGTGTATCTCATTTTATATGGAGGTCCTTGATCCACTGAGACTTTAGCTTTGTCCAAGGACATAAGAATGCTACAATTTGCATTCTTCTACCTGCCATTTATACAATCACTGGGCAGGGCTCATCATGAACATTTATACCATTTTTTTAATCAAAATCTTATGAACAGGTAAGCACATACACATGCTATATCTTTACACAGTTAATTAATTTGTAGCTACATGAATTATTCTACTCAGAGAATTTTGCATGGCTGATTAGTGTCAATCAAATGATATTTTTACTAAGTTAATATGAAGAAGTTTTAGCACCACTGCTAAAATATTGGCTCATCTAGAACTCCTAGGACTATAAGGTTAACATAATAAAATAATCATTTTTTACTGTTGTTAGGCTAAGGAAATGACTCAACCCCTGTAAAAATCTTTTCATAGGTTTTATACTACATCAGAAAAAAAAAAAAACAATAATGCCCACAATATCAGGTCATATTTTCTTCTCCTTGTATTCATGAAATGTTTTTAGCTTTCTTCAAGATTTATAAGTATGTGATTACTGGTAACTATTTTCATGTCTTTCTTTGCTCATAGCATTAAACTTTTGCAAACAAGGCTGTATTATTTTTTTAACAAACCTGTATTTTTCTGCCTACAATAATGAGAAGCATATTATGTGTAGTCAGTGAATTTTCTTTAAACACCTTACTGTTAGTGGTTTTTTTCTAATAAATATTACTGTTTTCTTTTTACACAGCTAGCTCCCAATAATTGAGACTGGACTATTGTATTTACTTAACAGACCTTCAGGGCACAATAACTAAGCAGTAGAGTACTATTTTAATCCTCTAAACTAATATGTCTAATTCCCAGTAAAATCCCAGGGGTACATGATGTGAGGGTCGCTAGTTCTAGGTGTTTTCTCTGGTATCTCTTGAACTCTCTCTCCATAGCAAATCCTCACTTCCTTTTTCCTCCCCTCTTCCCATGGTTGGGAGGAAGTCTGACTCTATTTTCTCCTGGGCTCAGTCACATGGTTGGGAGGAATTCTGGCCCTATTCTCTCCCTGGCTCAGTCACTGGTTAATCAGCTTTTATTGACAAGTCAAGGAATAAGTAAGGAGCAATGTTTACATACTATTAAGACAGGAGATTCTCAGAATAAGAATTGCAACCACATAGAGGGGTGCAGAAATCAGCATTTCAATAATGAAAGGACATTATTTATAGAGCCTACAACAGCATCATATGTACAACTCACTTTATCAGTATTTAACTCTTTCCATATTATTATATCTTCTAATATCAATTCTGTATTTATATTAAAATTAACATTCTAAATTGTAACACAAAAAGAACATAAGTACTTATAGAATTCTTTGTGATATTAATTTAACTACAAATTTTCCCACTTTGCTTTCCTTCCTCCTAAACTTCCCTTAAATTTCGCAAGAATCTTCTTCAAATTCATGGCCTACTTATTCATTAAGATCAGCAAATAATAACTTCTAAGTCAAAAGCAGCATCTGTTTAGTTTTGCAGATCTTGTAAGTTGAAACAGCGTGTATATTCCATGTTCTTGAAATAAATAAAGAAATTTCTATGTGTAACAAACAGCTTATTTTGAAATTTAAATTCCACTGCTTCATTAGTGTGGCTCTATTGCAGGGAAAATGTTTAGTTTATATATCAATTACAACAGTAGGTAAATTCTGATAGAGTTACTTATACATCAATTGAATCTTTATTTTTTCTTCTTTTTTATTGGTTATTTTATTTATTTACATTTTGAATGTTATCCCCTTTCCTCCCTTTCCTGGCTACCATTCCACAAAACCCCTATCCATCCTCCTTCTCCACTACTACCCACCCACCACCCACCCATCCCCACCTCACTGCCCTGGCATTCCCCTATGTCGAGTCATTAAGTCTCCACAGGACCAAGAGGCTCCCCTCTCATTGATGCCAGACAGGGCCACCCTCTGCTACATAAGCAGCTGGAGCCATGAGTCCCTCCATGTGTACTCTTTGGTTGGTGGTTTAGTCCCTGGGAGCTCTGTGGGGTCTGCTTGGTTGATATTGCTATTCTTTCCATGAGGTTGCAAACCCCTTCAGCTTCTTCACTTCTTTCTCTAACTCCTCCATTGGATCCCAAGAGCATCTGTATCTGTACTGGTCAGGCTCTGGCAGAACCTCTCCGAAGACAGCCATACCAGGCTCCTATCAGCAAGCTCTTTTTGGCATCAACAACAGTGTCAGTGTAGGGATCCATTCTACCATTTGGACCTTTAAAATGAGTGCTTCCATCAGTAAAAGGTTCTGGTTCTAGAGAGAAGGTTTTTTGTTGTTTAATTCTACCAATAAAAATCTAGGTTTCTAATGATGGTTGTCATACAAGATGCTTTCTGGCTAACAGGAGGGCAGAGAGTACAGGGCGGTTCAAAAACAGAAATTTTATTGTTCATCAGATGTTGGGATGCTGAACTATATTTATTGAAAATGAGTGTTTTCCTTTCAAAATAGTGCAATATGGAAATAAATTTTCCACAGCATTATGTAAAGCAAGAAGTATCAAATCCTAAATGGGAAATGTAATATCTTGACTTTAAAATAATATTTTCTTCATTTTTAAGGCAGAAAATTTGAAAAAATGCAAGAGGACTCAAAATTTATCAAAGTCAGAGAGCACATATTGAGAGTCCGTTTCTTTTTACAAATGCACTTTATGTAAGGATGGATGGCAGCTTAAATGTCCACTTCTCCAAGAAATGCATGACAACCAAGTTCCAACAAGAGGTTAGTTTTTAAAGGTGCCTTATGTCTGAAAGAACAATAAAGTTTAAAATAAAAAAAAAAACAAGCAACAGAAGTTCCTGAAAGTATTTTGTTGAGCAGGCTTCTGTGCTATGCAGTTAACTTTGCATGATTTCCCCACAGCCCAAGCTGAAACGTTATTAACTTCAGAAAATTGTTTCTGTTCCTGAAAGTTGAGAGAAAAAGCAATTTTAAATGTTTATTTTATGTTTGAAGTTTCTATTCATAAAGAAAAGGTAGAAATATTATTGCTGACTTCCATTTGTGGTTGAAACCACAACAGTGCACATTCATGTACTGGTTTACTACAGCATGCATCTAATGCATAAAAATCTACACAAATTCTTTGCTCATTAAAATATGTACAATGACATTAGCAATACTTTTACATCCATGAGGAGAAAGGATGACAGTTCCATTTGCATATTCCCATGTGTGAATAAATACATCTTTGCTGATTGGAGGTCCATAGAACTATTACTAAAAATAAAAAGAAGGAGAGTGGAGATTCTTTTCATTCATGTTAATGAACTGAGACCCATTTCTAATTACTAAATTTTCCACTGATATGTAAAGAGGGAAAGTGGAACAAAGAAGGATATTTGCTACCATTACAGTGTGTATAGTATACAGCTCAACCAATGACTTGTATGGAAGATGGTATTGTAATGGCTCATTATACATTTCAGAATAGTTTATGGGCTAAACAAAGTATGCAAAATGTATAAAGCCTAATGATTATGGTGTGCACTAATAAAGTACAACTCAAACATTTTTAATAAAGCAAAATCACTGTTTGGTATACATTCCTATTGACACAAAAACTGTCTATCTCACGCATTGGGTCATACTCCAGTGACCTAAGCAAACTTTTAACAATTGTTTTGCTGTAATTCACACCATTAAAACACATACACACACATATATACACACACATATACATACACATATACACACACAAATGCACACACATACACACACACACACAAACTTCAGTAACTCCAGTTATTAGTATTACAAACTAAATTTTTGAAATCCAGTTTTCTCTGATTTTAGCAGATTAGTATTCATATTAGTCAAAGTACATAATATGTAACAATAAAAGCAATGAAAATAGCATTCAAATATCATATTTTAGCACATGTATAAATATTCAAATGTATTTATGGACACCTACAAACACATATATGTATATGTATACATATATAGGCCCTATTCAACATAGCTAGTAAATAATATATGTTACATGTAATATAATTAATGGTACTGAAAATTTTTCTGTGTTAACATATATATATTCCCTGAATATTCCAGAGGGAATATTGCAGCATTACTTAATATGCATACATGACACTGAAAAAGAATAGGCACACTGAATGAAGTATCTTTTCAATTCAGTCATATTATTTTAATTTAATTTAATTTTACTATATCTTATAGTCCTATTTTCATTTTTGTTTATATGTGTGTACATCTTGTGTATATTAACCAAAATATCACAAACACCAGGCATTTTGTGAATTAAACAACACTCATGTAAAATTTCATATTTTAAACTGCTTGCATAATGATCATCATATTTTTAAAACATGGATGTACTTGCGGTGATAAATCACAAATGTCAAATTAATTGGCCAGAGAGAAGTCTAAGAGAAGAGCAAAGCATACCTCTGGATATTTTCTGAGATAATTTCATTATTAGGACTGTGCCTGGATCATGGATTTAACACCCTGATGGATTTATATGTCAATAAATACAATATTTGCCATTATTGTTCTTCTCACATGAAACAACTTTTCAAACATATTCTTTTTAAATGCCATATAGACTCAGGTTTAGATCAAGAGCTACACTGAAAGAACTATTGTAAACATTGAATGCAGGAGCTTAAATCCTAATTAGATATGAATCAGCAATTAATATAAAAATGATACAATATTTCCCATGGGAACATCTCTAAGTATTGATACACTTTAGAAAACTTGCTTACAATCATAATCACAAACATCAATTTTCCACTGATGAGTCATTTCTTTTTCTATTTTTACTTTTATTTTTCATTGCATATTTGCCTTATTTACATTTCAAATGGTATACCCTTTCCTTCTTACCTTTTTGAAAATGCCCATCCCATCCCCCTTCTCCCTGCTTGCCCCCCGGCCCCCTCCACTTTTCTGACCTGGCATTCCCCTAACTGGGGCATGCAGCCTTCATAGGAACAATGGGCTCTTATTGATGTCTGAAATAGCTATCCTCTGCTATATATGTAGCTGGAGCCATGTGTCCCTCAATGTGTACTCTTTGGTTGGTGGTTCACTCCCTGGGAGCTCTGGGGGTACTGATTGGTACATATTATTGTTCCTCCTGTGGGGCTGCAAACCTCTTAAGCTCCTTGGGTCCTTTCTCTAGCTGCTCCATTGGGGACCCTATGCTCATTCTATTGGTTAGGTGTAAGCCATGAGCATTTTGATCCACCTTCTAAGAAGGATCAAAGTATCCACACTCTACTCTTTTTTCTTTATATTCATGTGGCTTATGAGCTATATCTTGGGCATTCTAAGCTTTTGGGCTAATATCCACTTATAAGTGAGTGCATAGCATGTCTGTTCTTTTGTGATTGGGTTACCTAACTCAGGATGATATTTTCTAGCTCCATCCATTTGCCTAAGAATTTCATGAATTTATTGTTTCTAATAGCTGAGTAGTACTCCATTGTATAAATGTACCACATTTTGTGTATCCATTCCTCTGTTGAAGGACATCTTGGTTATTTCCAGCTTCTGGCTATTATAAATAATGCTGCCTCAGTAAGTATGATCAGATTTGTTATTAGGTTCAGTCTCTTCAAAATTACTTAATCCATATAAGACTCATTATCACATATCATTTGACATCAAGTATCCTGAATATCTAGTCTACATCATGATGTTCAGAAATATACTTTCCATATTCTATCCTGGGATTTAGACATGTGATCTCCTTAACTCGAAACAGTATATTTCTCTTTTCCATTTCCAGAAAGTGCTAGCAAGTCATTCTTGAGAGATAGGGAAATTATAGCAATAGTGTTTAAGTCACTGTAAGTGTACATGTAAAACCATTTCTGGGTCATGAATGTAAATTAAGTTCCAAAAATCAACCACAGGAAAATTCTCTTGTGGTTGCAAGTACACAAGGCAGTTATAATGATCATTTACTTCTGTTTGGTCTTGGGTCACTTCATGTTGGTTCTTCCCATGTGTGTACTAGTTTCTAGTGTTTTTGAGTTACATTTGTCACTGATTGATGCTTTTAGAAGCTCACTATACCTATATGAGTGAACTCTGAGTCTTTTTCTTTTTTCTTTTTCTATTTTATTTGTTCTCTCATATGTTACATTCTGGATTTAGGATCATTAAAATAAATATATAATGTATAAAACACAGACACATGCAAAATGCAATTATTTCATGATACAAAGCAGATATATTCTCTTAGGTATAATTCAAGCCAATTCGTCTTTTGAGGTCAGGAGAGTAAATCCAGACACAGAAATCAAATACAGGAAAATTCTATTGTTACAAGTACACAAGGCAGTTACAATGATCATTTACTTCTGTTTGTTCTTGGGTTGCTTCATATTGGTTCTTCTCATATTTGTATTAGTTTCCAGTGTTTTTTAGTTACATTTGTCATTGAATAACACTTGTAGAAGCTAAATGTACATATTCTGGTGGACTCCCAACGTTCACCTTCCTTTTTTTGTTTTCTTTGTTTTCTCATGTTACATACCAATCATAGTAGCCCTCAGTCCTCTCCTGTCAGTCCATCCTCAACACTCTCCTCCAGATCCACTCCTCCTCCCAATAATGAGGGCTATGAAGGCTGAAATAGCCATCTCTGTAACTAGGAAATATTTCATATTAGGGGTGGTGTGGGAAACCAACACAGCCACCAAATATTAGACCCACAATTTGTCCTGCCTACAAATGGTACAGGGGTAAAATATGGAGGAGAATGAGGGATGTGCCAACCCATAAATGTCCTAGCTTGAATCCCATTCCACAAGATGGAACCCCTGACACTATCAATGATCTTCTATTCTTGCAGACAAGAGTCTAGCATAACTGTTATCAGATGGGGTTCACCTAGCAACTGGTGGAAACAGAGACCCATAGTCAAACATGATGTGGAGCTTGAGGAATCCTGTGGAAGAGGGGAATAAAGAGTAAAGGAGACAGAGGAGTCAAGGACACCACAAGAGAAACCCACAGAATATACTAACCTAGGTCCATAAGGGCGCATAGACACCAACTGCCAAGCAGAAAGCATGCCATCTACACATATGTAGCAGTTGTGCAGCTGGGTCTTCTTGTGGGAATCCTAATGTGGGTGCAAAAGCTGTTTCTGGCTACATTGCCTACCTTTGGATCTGTTGCCCCTTACTAGGCTGCCTTGGCTAACCTCAATAGAAGAAGATGCACATAGTCTTATACCAAGATATGCCAAGGCTGGTTCAGATCCATGGGAGGCTTCCCCCTTTCTGTGGAGAAGGGAAGGGAAGATAACAAGAAGGAATTAGAAGAACATGACAGAACGTCAAAATAAGGATGCAATGTAAATAAATAACAATAAAGATGATCCTTTTGCAAATATATCTTTTTCCGTAGGAATTTTTATCATGTATATATTTTGTTTGTATTGCGTTATAAATTTATATCTAGTATTAAATAAAACCATTCTACTTTAAACATAAAAAACATATATTATGTTGACACATAAGTGTTAATAGATAACATAAGCCAACATAGATAGTTGTTAAAAGTATATGTGATACTTAAGTCTCTCACATAATAACATATGAGGTTTAAAGAAAAAATATATCATTCAAAGAATATATATTTATGCATATATTTCACTGAAAGTATAAATAGGTGATTTTTTAACAATTATACATTAAAGTACTTCAGATATGTGCACCCCTCACTCTTTATCAAGGCAACTACTTGTTGCAACAGAAAGATAAAGTTACATGAAATGGCACTCAAACAAACTGCAGCATTTTGCTGCCAAGTCACTGATCATACATTTACAACATTAACTCCAGCACCTAAGGTTTTGATATCATCATAGAAGAAAAGACAGAAAGATTGTATGAGGTTGAGGAAAGGGGAGTCTATTTTGAGGTTTTTGTCTCCTATGAATGTCAGAAGCTACACACATACAGTATCACTAACATTACTGCCCAAACAATAGTTTTAAAAAATAACACCAATAGACAAGCCAAGGTAGATGGGGTAAAGTTCATTACCCTCGATCATACACAAAAGCTAGAGACAACTAAGGAATGCTAGAGGGTAAGAGATTGTCAATTGGTTATCTAATATCACAAAGAGCACATATACAGTAACATAATATAGAATAAGCAGGTTGTTCTTATATACTTAGAAATACACACACACACACACACACACACACACTATATGAATAACACCAATAAAAGGAAAATAAGAGGCTCTACATTCAAAAAAGGAAAAGAGGAAAGGATGATAGTTTGGATGGAGGAAAGGGAAGGAAGGAGGATTTCATAATTACATTATAACTGCCAAATAAAATCACATAATTAAAAGTAATTCCTTAATTTTAATATATTTTCATATCTTGAAAATGTAATAAATGAGAAATTTCTCTAATTTTCCAAAAAATATATTAGTTTTATACAACACATAAAATACTTCTACACATTGGAATAGCAATACAAAATGATAAAGACATGAAAGAATATGTGTATGATATTGTTAAAAAATGAATGACAATTGCAAAATGTACTAAGATCATACTTTAAAACAAACACAACTGTCTACATTTGTAAAATAAGACTGAAAAGTGAGCAACGTTGGCAATTGTGACGACTGGATTCATATGGATTCACTCAATTATGACGACTGGATTCATATGGATTCACTCAGTTATGAAGAGTGGATTCATTGGAGACAGTATGAGAGGACTACAGAAAAACACAGGAGCTGGATATCTCCTATATGAAATGGACAAGAAAACTTCTCCTTGAACTAACTACAATGTTTTACAAAATGTGTTTTTGGTAATTCTAAATGAAAGGAGTTAAAAATGGAATGTAATGGTGGAGATGGCAAGCAGAAAGTCCATCAGACTTGTTCTGTAATCTAGGCATTCACGGTGAACGATGACAGAGTCCTCTACTCTGCTCTTCAATACAGTGAAAACAGCGTTCAGGATGAGTTCCAGAGAGGAAAACTTATTACTTGCATTATATTTTCAAGAAAATATTTTCTTGTGAACATCTTTAAAATGAAATTTCTGAAAGGAAAATAAATAAACATGTGAAAATCGGAGAAATGTGTGTGTGTGTTTTGTAGGTGTTTTTATACATTTACATATAAAAGTTGAAATTTAGAACATGCAAGACAATCACTTGCAATTACATTTTATTTTTAAAATATATACCCTTTAAAACAAACTATGCATAAATTTCAGGAACTATATAAATATTTTAAAACTACATTTTCTAAGCTTACAAGTCACAAAAGTAATGAAGAATAGTATTGTCTTATTTTCTATGCCATTTAAAATATAGTATAGAGGAGGAAAAGAACAAACTGCAAAATGAAGAGGGACTAGAGGAGGGAGGGAGGGAGGGAAGAAGGGAGGGAGGGGAGAGAGAGAGAGAGAGAGAGAGAGAGAGAGAGAGAGAGAGAGAGAGAGAGAGAGAGAGAGAATGAAGTTTCATGAAAGGTTAGTTTAGATTTATGCTTCTTTCTTTTACAGCCCACCTTTTAGCTAAGTTGTGTGGAATATACTGATTGATAAGAATCCATTAAGTGACAATATAAAAGGAATACTTTCAGTATCAAGGAAATTTGAAAGTTACTTAGTGTAACTTAGCACAAGAATATTTACACACACACACACACACACACACACACACACAAATGGTTCGCCTTCCTGAAATTATGCCTTCTGGTATTTTATAAAGTCTGAAATATGAATGACACATATTAGACTATAAATGAAACCAATCATTGAAGCAATAATTGTTATGTAGTGTATATAAAATGCATTTTGAGGTATTGAGGTATGTGAGGTAAAAAATCATATAAGATGTATTTTTACCTTTGGCTTTAAGGTAGAAAAATACAGGAATATATGATAAAATTTTCTTGTTTCAAAAACATTTAAGTGTTAGGATGGAATGCCTAATTTTTTCCTTCCTGGATCACTTTTGATGTTGTTTAATATTGCCTTCAATGAACTATCTTTTATTCAGTCAATAGGCATGTATGTATTAAATGAATACTGTGAACAATTTTTGACACTACAGATTTTGAAGGAACAGTAGTGAGATTGAACTAACAAACAGAAAATGAACGAGAAGGAAATTGGTGGTCAAAGGGTGTAGGGTGAATGGTGGGGAAGAAGTGAATGGAAGATGTTACAGAATCACCTTTTTGCTGGTTTTTGTCTTAATGATACACAAGTCAATACAGCTGAAACTTACTGTGTGCCTAGTAAGTGCCAACTATTTTGAAAGGGTGTTTAATATTCCTTTAAGTTGTATGTCGTTTGAATAGTACTATCTGTATCAAGGAAAGGAAGCTTGCACTAAAACAAAACAAGCATACTAAAACAAAACAAACAAAACCATAAGGCAGAAATGAGGGCATACTTTATTACAGTAAGCCAGTTGAAGATATGAGAACATGGGCAATCTGGTAAAATATTTTAAGAAAGTTGTTATTGTATAGGTGAGACATTCAGTTTCCTAGCTAGTACCTACTTCCTTGACATCGAATGCACACCAGTAAATAACAAGTTGTTAGGTGGGCAGTGGTTACCAAATAAGCAGGCAGAAGCAGTGGGAATGTTTCCATGTATCTATGTCCATTTTCTGAATGAACTCTAACTAGTCACTGTTTCATCCCCACTACTATAGTTTCTGTCATTAACTTGGAGATAAATATTCACATTTCACTCTACATTGATCTCCACTCTAATAATACATGGGATTATTATATAGTATGCAACTGTTTTAAGACAAATGATAAATTAGCACATTTAAATATCAAAGGACTTTCACTTTCATAGATTCAGATAATAATCTCTCTGCCTCCCAGTATCTAAAGTTCTGATTAGTGATGTCCTTTTGACTAGGGGCAAAACTTTATGACTTGACTTACTTAATGTGTCACCCATAAATATTAGGCTTTGTGTGTGGGTAGCTTATGTCAGTAAAATACTTTTGGAGTCAGCCATGGAAAAAACACTTGAGATGAGATTTATAATTTTATTATATATATTATATTATTATGTTATATATACAACACCTCAGCTGTTGTTACTAAGTTACACCTAGCTTGAACAAATGAAATTAGTTATAATGTGAGAAAGATTCCAAGTAAGTTTTGAATTCCCATTTAGTTAATGAACTAAATCATGAAAAAGAACAAATTATTATACTGTTTCTCACATATAGCATTAGTTGTTGGGGCAGTTCCTTTGTGTATTTTTCTCTGTCAAGTAGCAACTTGGTTATATTGAGTAACACTCAACTCTAAGAAATTTCTTCATTAATACAAAAAAATTCAAGTTAAGAGTTGTGTAATAGTATTTAATCTTCACCTTATTTAACTCATTGTGACTCTATAGATAATTTTGATATTAGGAAAAGGAAAAGAGAATATATAGATATAGATATAGATATAGATATAGATATCTCCTAGAGATAGAGATATATAGATATAAATATAGGTAGATAGATATATAGATAGAGATAGATGTATCTATATTATATATAGATATACCTATAAAGAGATTATCTGTAATATATATCTATTATAAGTCATATGTCTACTGAGAAGAAGCTTTATTGTTTATGTTTTTAATTATCACTTGATACAGCCCAATTTGTATTAGTCTGTAGATGTAAACAAATTTCCTATTCTATCTTTGTCTGTCTTGCTGTTTGTCTCATTTCCTTCCTAAACCCTTTCCCACTGCAGTGACATACACGCATGTGCACACACACACACACACACACACACACACACTTGTAAGGTCTGATAAATATTAAAACAGATGATGAAGGTGTCCAGTAGTTCTTGTTTTGTTAGTTGTAATAGTCTCTCAAGTTGCTTGTATTTCTGTGACTGCTGAAGAGACCTCCTCTTCTCTACAATCTTACTTTGTTCTATTGCACTCTGGAGGGTAGTCCATCTGCTTCTGCTGGTTTATTACATAATGAGTTCTGCTTAGGAACCTAAAAGAACATAAATCTGGAAGAAAAGATCCATGCTTGTCAGTGGCATATACTACAACTCCTCGATGGTAATTATGCATGATAAACATCCTGATTAGAATACAACTCATCTACTCTGTTGCTCTACTAATGTGGGCACACTGACAGAACTAGGCTATACACGGAGTTAAATGTGCTATTTCCTGAACAGAGAGACTTCCTTTCAAAACAAAAGAATCACTTGTAAGGTTGTTCAAATGATGGTGTCTTGCATACTGAACGCACCACTTACATTCAATTAAATTTTGAATCTGCAATCTCAACTAATCTATCCAACTAATTTGCTCCAAATACCTTTGCATCCCTTTCATTAGTCAAATAAAATCAATTGTCTTATGCTCTACAGCCTTCTTATTGACAAAATATAAAAACTGCATTTCTAAACAATTTTAAAAGTAGATTGTTTTTGTAAGTTTATACATTTTAAGAAGCAATATATTTCAACAGGCTATGTTTGATCTAATTTAAAGCAAGCAATGCAAATCTATCTCTAATGCCAGAAAAGAATTTATGTTACTTCTTTATATTATACAAACAAGACTTGGAATTGTATAGACATGTTAGCTACTGGGACACTTGGTAAAATAGGAAAGTCTTTGTGTCAGATATCAAAGAAAACTTATGAGACAGAAATCTATCTGTTCATGTGACTTAATAAAAGATTAATGCAATCCTTCTTTGTGGGATCTTAAAGAATATGCTAAATCCAAGGAAATGATCACTGTGTATACTTTAAACTTTTGCTGGGCTTCTCTCAAATCATGTATGCCACAGCTAGGAATAGAAACTATTAGCTGTATTTTCAATAAAAAAAAAACTAATGAAGAACCTTATAATTTTCTAGAACAAATTTTAATTTAGAGGAAATAGATAATAGCTTCTTCTGGGAAAACTGAAAACTCATACTCTATGTAATGAGATTTTATTAAATATTGTATGCTGTGACTTGCCATTTTTAACCTTATCCATAATAGACAGAAGCTGTAAACAATCCATATGTCCCTCTACTTAAGAATAAACACAGAAAATGTGGTTCATTTACATATTCACTGGGCTTCTCTCAAATCATGTATGCCACAGCTAGGAACAGAAACTATTAGCTGGATTTTCAATAAAAAAAAAAAAACTAATTTTACATATTGGAATACTATTCAGCTATTAAAAATGAGGACATCATGAATTTCATAGGCAAATGGATATAACTAGAAAGACTTCTGAGCAAGGGAAACCAGACCCAAAAGACATGCACAACAAGAGCCTAGCCCTAAGAGCCTAGCCTGTGCCTAAGAGGCCCTACCTGCAGCTGAATCAGTCAGATGCAGATACTTACAACCAATCATTGGACTGAAGATGGGGACCCCTTTAGAGGAATTAAGGGAAAGACTGAAGAAGCTGAAGAATTAAGGGAAGGTTTGAAGGAGCTGAAGGGAATGGTGACCACATAGGAAGACCAGGAGCCTCAACTATCCCAGACCCTTGAAATCTTAAGGTTGTTTTGATTTGCATTTCCCTAATGACTAATGATGTTGAACATTTCTTATGGTGCTTCTCAGCCACTCGAAATTCTTCAGGTGAAAATTTGTTGTTTAGCTCTTTACCTCATTTTTAATAGGGTTATTTGGTTCTCTGGGATCTAACTTTTTGAGTTCTTTGTATATATTGGATATTAGCCCTCTGTCAGATGTAGGGTTAGTGAACATCTTTTCCCAATTTATTGGTTGCTGTTTTGTTCTTTTGACAGTGTCCTTTGCCTTACAGAAACTTTAAATTACAGAACAGTAATTTTATGAGGTCCCTTTGGTCAGTTCTTGATCTTAGACCATAAGCTATTGGTGTTCTGTTCAGGAAAATTTCCCCTGTGTCCATGTGCTCAATGCTCTTCTCCAGTTTCTTTTCTATTAGTTTCAGTGTGTCTAGTTTTATGTTGAGGTCCTTGATCCATTTGGACTTGAGCTTAGTACAAGGAGATAAGAATGGATCTCGATCAATTCGCATTCTTCTGCATGCTGACCTCCAGTTGAACGAGCACCATTTGTTGAAAAAGCTATCTTTTTTCCACTGGATGGTTTTAGCTCCTTTGTTGAAGAACAAGTGACCATAGGTGTGTAGGTTCATTTCTGGGTCTTTAATTCTATTCCATTGGTCTACCTGCTTGTCACTGTACCAATAACATGCAGTTTTTAACATTATTGCTCTGTAGTACTGCTTGAGGTCGGGATACTGATTCACACAGAAGTTCTTTGACTGTTGAGAATAGTTTTAGCTATCCTGGGTTTTTATTTTATTATATTCCAGATGAATTTGAGAATTGCTCTTTCTAACTTTATGAAGAACTGAGTTGGGATTTTGATGGGAATTGCTTTGAATATGTATATTGCTTTTGGCAGGATGGCCATTTTTACTATATTAATCCTGCCAAGCATGAGCATGGAAGATTTTTCCATTTTCTGATGTCTTCTTTAATTTCCTTCTTCAGAGACCTGAAGATCTTGTCATACAGTTCTTTCACTTATTTGGTTAGTTACACCAAGATACTTTATATTGTTTGTGGCTATTGTGAAGGGTGTCATTTCCCTAATTTCTTTCTCAGCCTGATTATCCTTTGAGTATAGGAAGGCTACTGATTTCCTTGAGTTGATTTTATAAACAGCCACTTTGCTGAAGTTGTTTATCAGCTGTAGGAGTTCTCTGGTGGAATTTTTTTGGGTCACTTAAGTATACTGTCATATCATCTGCAAATAGTGATAGTTCGAAGGAAAGGAGGAATAAGGAAAGGAAGGAGAAAAGGAATAAGGAAAGAAAGGAAGGAAGTATGGCAAGAAGGAAGGAAGGAAGGAAGGGAGGCAAGGAGGGAGGGAGAGAGGGAAAGGAAACTAGAATCTTTTTTTAATTAATTAATTAATTAATTAATTATTTATTTATTTTTTTACACTCCAGATTTTATTCCCCTACCCAGTCCACCCTCCAACTTTTCCACATACCATACCTCTTTCCCACTCCCCTGTCTCCACAAAAATGTCCCCATCCCACCCAACCTGACCTCTAAACTCCTTGGAGCCTCCAGTCTCTTGAGGGTTAAGTGCATCATCTCTGATTGCACCCAGACCCAGCACTTCCTTGCAGTGTATGTGTTGGGGGCCTCATATTACCTGGTGTATGCTGCCTGGTTGGTGGTACAGTGTTTGATAGATCTCTGGGGTTCAGATTAATTGAGACTGCTAGTCCTCTTACAGGGTCTCCCTTCTCCTCAGCTTCTTTCAACCTTTCAACAACAGGGTCAGCAGCTTCTGTCCATTGGTTGGGTGCAAATGTCTACATCTGACTCTTTCCGCTACTTGTTGGGTCTTATGGACTGCCATCATGCTAGGACTCTTTTTGTGAGTTCTCCATAGCCTCAGTAATAGTGTCAGTCCTTGGGACCTCCCCTCGAGCTGTATCCCACTTTGGACCTGGCACTGGACCTTGTTTTCCTCAGGCTCCTCTTCATTTCCATCCCTACAATTCTTTTATACAGGAACATTGATGAGTCAGAGTTGTGACTGTGGGATAGTTCCTCTCTCCCTCATTTGATGCCCTGTCTTCCTGTATAAGTTCCCTCTCCCTACTCTTGGCCATTTCATCTAAGGCCCCTCCTTTTGGGTCCTGAGAGTCTCTTACCTCCTAGGTCTCTGGTTAATTCTGGAGGTCCTCCACACCCCAACCTCCTATTTCCTGATGTTGCCTATTTCCCTTCTTTCTGCTGACCATCAGAACTTCAGTCCCTTTTCACTTCCAGACCAGGTTTCCCACTTCCGCTCACTCCCTACCCCATCCACTTTTCTTCCCAGGTCCCTCCCTCCTTCCCTCCATCCGCACTTGTGATTACTTTCTTCTCCCTCTTAAGTGGAACCAAGGTGTCCTTACTTGGGTACTTCAGCTTGTTAACCTTTTTGAGTTCTGTGGCTAATATCAACTTATTAGCGAGTATATACCATGCATGTCCTTTTGGGTCTGAGTTACCTCATTCAGGATATTTTCTAGTTACATCCATTTGCCTGCAAAGCTCAGGATGTCCTTGTTCTTAATAGCTGTGTAGTATTTCATTGTATAAATGAACCACATTTTCTGCATCCATTCCTCTGTCATGGGAAATCAAGGTTACTCCCAGCTTCCGGCTGTGACATGTAAGGCTGCTATGAACATAGTGGAACACGTGTCCCTGTAGCATGGTGGGGCATCTTTTTAATCCTTCCTACTAGCCCACTGACCAGAGGTAGTGGAGAAAGAAGGTTAATAGGTAAAATAGGTTTTTCAGAAATAGGTCTTTGGGGATGGTTCCATTCTTGATTGTCAGGTTACTAACAGTCCAGTCCAATACTATTGAATCAATAGTAAAGACTCAATCCAACAGACACAGCACAGCTCTGCCGAATCAGCAGCAATCAGCTAAGGCAGCCAGAATCAGCTGCAATGCCACAAGAAGTTCTTTGGCACATTTCTCTCTATAAAGTGAAGACCAGCAAAGACCCACAAAGAAGTGAAGCATTGCAGGGTTAAGCAAAGCAAGAGCATTGTTCACTGTTTGTGGGGGTCTATTTAATATTCTTTCTAAACATCACATGCCCTCTCAAGTGTCTGCTTTCAGCAAAACATCGCTTGCCCTTTCACAGTACAGCTTTCAAAAGAAAACGACATGATAGAATTGAGTTTTTGAAGAAACCAGAAATTTCCACTTTGAATAGCAGTGAATGTAGGTGAGCAATTGTCCTCATAGGAGAATGAAGCATCACTCAGCTATATGACCAAAATTGGAATATCTGGATCTCGAAGCAAAAATATTCCCAGTTTCCTCTGATCCATTTCCCTAATAAAATTGTTTTGGTTCAATTAATATATACCATCTATTTTCTTTTCTTTTTTCCCCTTTTTTAAAAATCTCTTTAAAATATTAATTTTTTTAAAAAAATGTATTCTTTAACCCTTTTTTACAGTTTAGATTTATTGCCCACACGGCCCACCCTCTGACTGTTCCACATCCCATACCTTCTCCCCCTATCTCCAAGAGAATGTCCCCACCAACCACTCCCACCCCACCATACCTCTTCACTCTCTAGGGCCTCAAATCTCTTGAGGATTAGGTATATCAGTCCAGACCCAGCAGTCCTCTGCTCTATATGTTTTGGGGGTCTCATATCAGCTGGTGTATACTGTCTGGTTGGTGGCTCAGTTTCTTTGAATTATATGAATTTCTATAGTAAAAAGTAAAATATATATTAACATTTTCCCTGAAAACATTAAATATCAATAATTTTCATTTTTAGAAAATTTTTTGTTGACAAATGAATGCCGAATATTCTTGGTTGGAAGAGGGGTCTGAAAAAAACAACTATAAGACCAGAGATAAAAAGGCAAATTTGCTGTTTTTTCTTTCTTAATTCTCTCTTTATGTAATAAACAGTGATTAATGAGTAATTAAATAGCATTTAGTTGTTTTACCAAAAATTTATAGATAAAATCATTATTTAAAATAATATTTATCTTGGTAATGAATCTTAAGATTAACTACATTTCTAATGTAGAATATTTGAATTGTGACATGTGGGAAGCTGTCCTGAGCTATACACAGTTAATGCTTATTCACGGCCCTAAGGTGGTGGCTGCTAAAATATGAGAACAATTAACTAGAGCCTTCCCCATGAGCTGTTGGGAGCTGTTGGTGCAAGACGAGTGTGAGTTCCTGCCCTAACCGCGGAATGTTCCTGCCCGCGTTAACTCTGGGTGTCCCCACCAGATGACCTCCTCGCTTCCTGCTTCGATCACTAGGGGTGTCTCTGCCCTTCCCTCCTTTGCTTTTGTGTGTGAAGGTCAATTCCTTCTCTGTAAGCCTTAAAACCCACTTACCTCCCTGATATTAAATGAGGCCTTGACACAACCCAGACTGACTCTGACTTTGTTAGTGTGCTTGGCTTCCTTCTCTCTTCCCCCCATTTTTGACCCTCAGGTAGTGCCCCTTTGGGACCTGGGAATAAGAGGACCTGCTGGACAGGTCAGTGACAAATTCATAAATTCCTCAGGAAAATGTTTCTATGTTTTCTGTGGTTGTGTGCTTCAATATATGTTCTTCGCAAGTTTGAAGAAATACAATTATAGACTTTTGGCAAGAAGCCAAGTGTAAGATAGCAGGCATTCAGAAGTTGCTTTGCTTTCTTATTTTTACCTAAGGTGCTTGGAGACTTCCTTCAATAATCTCTGTCAGTCTCTTTATCTTGGACAACAACGAATTTGCCCAACCTGTGATCTCTGGAGAAGAGAAGTAAGAATAAACTATGTGGTATGTCTATACTGAACATTTAGAGAGAAGTGAACAGAATAGATGTTGAATGTCTCTTTAAAGGATGAGTTTATAAACAGACAGACAAGAAGCAATTCATGACCAAGAACCTTAAAACAGAAAGCATGGAGGATAAGTGGAAATATGCATCAATGTTATCTCCACTAGAGAATGGAAAACAAGATCAATTGCAAAGGGAGTAATCTATAAATGTGTGCATTTTCGATTCTGAATTCTGCATGGAGATTGTCAAATCACTTTACAGATATTTAGAAACCATTTTCTTTTCATTTCCTTTGTTCAATTATTAGCCACAAATGAAGATTATCGTCATGCACTCATAAGCAGCTTGCAGGTAAAGCACTTTAAGGAGACAATGATTATACACTCATGTGTAAATAATCACTGAGTATATATATATTTGTACATAATAATGTACAGTTAAGTATGTTAGCCATTCAGTTTATTTATTATAAATTTATTGGTTTGCTCTTACTTACACTAAAAAACATTGCTTATCGCAAAATATACTTTTTTATTTGCTATATCGCAAAATAAAGGAAGATTGCTGAAAATTATTTTAACATCAAAAACTATTCTTAGCACTCATTTATAATACATTTTTATAAAAGCATATTAAATGTAGAGTAAGTTATGGCTTCAACAAGCATAGGAGAACTAAAAAATATTGAAAGTAATTTGCAAAGTGTTAATTGGGAAATGCTGAATCACGTGTGGACAATAAATAGGATCATGAAATAATTATTTCAAGAAAACATTGATACTTTCCTGCATTTGTTTTCTTTTTTATTCCCCCTTATAGTATTGGAAATATTGTATGAGACACAAAAGATTATGTCTTTCAAAGAACAGGAAGAGTAAGTAAGAATGGAAATTGCTCATAATCCTTGAATGGAAGAATTCTAGTTTGCAATCCCACCTGTAGTTCTCCCACCTGTAGGGCACCTGGGGGCTTGTAGAGTGCCCAGAAAGGGCGGGGCACCTCTGCTATCACTTGTTGAGTGCAGGGCACAGGGAAAAAGCGAGTGGGAGAAAAACCCCTTTGTCCTGCCAGATGAGCAGGCAGATGCTGGAGACTGTAGCACATGCCCATGCCACTGCGTAGGTGTCTGGCTTTGAGAAGCCAGGGGACCCCAATCAGCAGGGGTGGGAGGGAGCAGTCTCAGGGCCCCTGGGCCTCACCAAGGCTAGGGACAACAGGTTCTAACTCTCTAGGACTCCTCTGGATACCACAGAAGAGCTGAGAGTGGGTGTCCTAGGAGCAGCTTGGTAAGCCCCTAGGGGCCAAACAGGAAAGGGGGCAGGGGGAAGGCATGCTGGGGTGATTCCTGTGCAGGTAAGTCCTTGATCTGGTCTGCATGCAGCTTGGGCTGGTGGCCATCCTGTCCTGAATGGCAAGAGGCTTTTTCTTGGAGAGATTAAATGCACCTCTGTAGGGGAAAGGCCTATCCCATTGTTTCAGCACAGCAGCAAGTCCAGATGAGAAGAGGCAGCACATTGGTTTTAGCATTTATTGTAGAGAAGTACTGAGAGGGAGAAAGTAGAGAAATAGAAGCTGGCCATGGCCATGTGGTGAGACTGGGAGGAAATGGGGAGAGAGGAGGAGCAAGGGGACAGGAGACAAGAGATAAGAGCTAGTAAGAGAAAGAGCAATTTCCAGAGTGGTTGTACCAATTTGCAACCCCACCAGCAGTGGAGGAGTGTTCCTCTTTCTCCACATCCTCACCAACACCTGCGGTCACCTGAATGTTTAATCTTAGTCATTCTGACTGGTGTAAGGTGAAATCTCAGGGTTGTTTTGATTTGCATTTCCCTAATGACTAATGAAGTTGAGCATTTTTTAAGATGCTTCTCAGTCATCTGAAGTTCTTCCAGTGAAAATTCTTTGTTTAGCTCTGTACCCATTTTTTAATGGGGTTATTTGGCTTTCCGGGGTCTAACTTCTTGAGTTCTTTGTATATATTGGATATTAGCCCTCTTACTGATGAAGGGTTCGTGAAGATATTTTCCCAATTTGTTGGTTGTCCTTTTGATGGTGTCCTTTGCCTTACAGAAACTTTGTAATTTTATGAGGTCCCATTTGTCTATTCTTGATCTTAGAGCATTCGCTTTTGGTGTTCTGTTCAGGAACTTTTCCCCTCTACCAATGTCCTCAAGGGTCTTCCCCAGTTTCTTTTCTATTAGCTTCAGAGTATCTGGCTTTATGTGGAGGTCCTTGATCCATTTGGAGTTGAGTTTAGTACAAAGAGATAAGGATGGATCAATTCGCATTCTTCTGCATGTTGACCTCCTCTGGAAATCAGTCTGGCGGTTCCTCAGAAAACTGGGCACATCACTTCCAGAGGACCCTGCTCTACCTGGGCATATACCCAGAGGATTCCCCAGCAGGTAATAAGGACAAGTGCTCCACTATGTTCATAGCAGCCCTATTTATAATAGCCAGAAGCTGGAAAGAACCCAGGTATCTTCAACGGAAGAATGGCTACAATATATGTGGTATATATACACAATGGAGTACTATTCAGCCATTAGAAACAATGAATTCATGAAATTCTTAGACAAATGGATGGAGCTGGAAAGCATCAAACTGAGTGAGGTAACCAAGTCTCAAAAGATTAATCATGGTATGCACTCACTTATAAGTGGATATTAACCTGGAAAACTGGAATACCCAAAACATAATCCACACATCAAATGACGTACAAGAAGAATGTAGGAGTAGCCTGGTTCTGGAAAGACTCAGTGTAGCAGTATAGAGCAAAACCAGAACAGGGAATTGGGAAGGGGTGGATGGGAGAACAGGGGGTGGGAAGAGGGCCTATGGGATTTTCGGGGAGTGGGGGAACCAGAAAAGGGGAAATCATTTGAAATATAAATAAAAAATATATCGAATAAAAAAAAAGAATTATAGATCAAGTTTAAAAAAAAAAGAAAGTTAGAGCAAGTAAGAGAGACTTGAGGGGCCCAACAGCTTTCCCTCCCCCCTTTTGTCCTTTTTAAAAAGTTTTTTCTTTTTCTTTTTTTTTTTAATTAGATATTTTCTTTATTTACATTTCAAATGTTATCCTGTTTCCTGGTTTCCCCTCCAGGGAAACACCCTATCCCATCTCCCCCTCCCCCTACTCACCAAGCCACCCACTCCCTGATGGCTCATAACCATCCATAATGAGATCTGATGCCCTCTTCTGGGGTGTCTGAAGATAGCAAGTGAGCAGGGTCGGAGCAAGAAGAGAAAGTGTCTGAATTCAGCAGCTACAGTGTACTTACATATAATAAATAAATAAATCTTTAAAACAGCCCCTTTTATAGTGGGCCAGCCTACCTGGCTGTTGCCAGGTAACCATGGGGAGGGATGGGACATACTTGGCTGTTGTCAGGTGACTGTCAGGGTGGAGCCCAACCACAATACTTGGGGCTTAGGGTGTGGCCGTACATAACTGATGGGCACAGGATTATGGAGTTGAGGGTCTCATGTCAGGAGCCTAAGTATCCAGGAGCATGGCTCATGGTCCCATCCCTTGTAGAATATATTTTACTAGGTCTCTGGAGTAAGCTTCACTCAACCAGGCCACAGACTGCCTTTTACTGTCCAATGTCCACCAGTAATGGAAGAGTGTTCCTCTTTTTCCACATTCTCACCAACATGCGCTGTCATCTGAGGTTTTGATTTTAGCCATTCTGATTGGTTTAAGGTGGAATCTAAGGGTTGTTTGATTTGCATTCCTCTGATCACTAAGGACTTTTAACATTTCTTTAGGTGCTTCTTAGCCATTAGAGATTCCTCTGTTGTTGTGAATTCTGGGTTTAGTCCCATACCCTATTTTTTAGTTGGGTTGTTTGTTTTTTTGGTAATCAGTTTCTTGAGTTCTTTGTATATTTTGGATATTAGCCCTCTACTGAATATGGGGTTAGTGAAGATTTTTTTCCCAAGCCGTATGTTGCTGATTTGTCTTATATGACTATATCCTTTTGCTGGTGGGAGTTCAAACTGGTATCACCACTCTTAAAATCAGTCTGGAGGTTCCTCACAAAATTGGAAATAGATCTACCTGAAGACCCAACTATACCACTATTGGGAATATTCCCAAAAGATGCCACAGGGTGATCTACTCTTTTCTTAGTAGCCTTATGTGAGAGAGCCTATGTGAGAGCCAGAAACTAGAAACAACCCAGATGTCCCAAGACAGAAGAATGGATACAGGAAATGTGGTTCATTTTCACAATGGAATACAGCTCATCTGTTAAGAATGAGGACACCCTGAGTTTTGCAGGCAATAGATAGAACTAGAAAATATCATCCTGAGTGAGGTGACTCAGACCCAAAAGAACATGCATGGTATATACTCACTAATAAGTGGGACATTAGCCAAAAGTCAAGGACAGAATATCCAAAATATAGTCCACAGAAATCAAAAAAGTCAACAAGCTGAAGGGCCCAAGTGGGGATGCCTCAGTTATACTTGAGAGGGAGAAGAAAAGCAAGTACAAGTGGGGAGAGAGGAAGGGACCTGGTAGTGAAAGTGGTCAGGGTAGAGGGGGGTAGAGAGGAACATGATATAGTATTGGGTGAGGGAAAAGGAGTGAAGCCCTGAGAGCCAGCAGAAAGAAGGGAAAGAGGCAACCTCAGGAGGTAGGAGCTTGGGGTGGGGCGTAGGGAAATCTTCAAAATTAACCAGAGACTTGGGAGGTGAGAGACTCACAGTAGTGAGAGGGATCTTATAGAGCCTACCCCCAGCAAGAAGTCAGGACATCAAGTGACAGAGGGGGTTGCAATCCCCCAGTCACAACTCTCACACATAATTGTTCCTGTGTGAAATAACTGCGGGGATGGAAATGGAGAGGAGCCTAAGGAAGGAAAGTCCAGTGACAGACCCAAAGTGGGATCCAGCTCAAGGGGAAATCTGAAGGCTTGACATTATTTTTTTTATTGTTTTTTTATTTGATATATTTTTTATTTACATTTCAAATGATTTCCCCTTTTCTGGCCCCCCATTCCCCGAAAGTCACATAAGCCCTTTTCCCTCCCCCTGTTCTCCCACCCACCCCTTCCCACTTCCCTGTTCTGGTTTTGCCTTATACTGCTACACTGTGTCTTTCCAGAACTAGGGGCCACTCCTCCATTCTTCTTGTACCTCATTTGATGTGTGGATTATGCTTTGGGTATTCCAGTTTTCCAGGCTAATATCCACCTATTAGTGAGTGCATACCATGATTGATCTTTTGAGACTGGGTTACCTCACTTAGTATGATGTTCTCCAGCTCCATCCATTTGCCTAAGAATTTCATGAATTCATTGTTTCTAATGGCTGAATAGTACTCCATTGTGTATATATACCACATTTTTTGCATCTATTCTTCTGTTGAGGGATACCTGGGTTCTTTCCAGCTTCTGGCTATTATAAATAGGGCTGCTATGAACATAGTGGAACATGTGTCCTTATTACATGCTGGGGAATCCTCTGGGTATATGCCCAGGAGTGGTATAGCAGGATCTTTCAGAAGTGATGTGCCCAGTTTTCGGAGGAACCGCCAGACTGATTTCCAGAGTCGTTGTACCAATTTGCAACCCCACCAGCAGTGGAGGAGTGTTCCTCTTTCTCCACATCCTCGCCAACACCTGCTGTCTCCTGAGTTTTTAATCTTAGGCTTGACATTATAAATGAGGCTATGGAGTGCTCACAGAAAGGGTCCTAGCGTGACTGCACTCCAGAAGTCAAAAGCAGCTGACTCCTATTGTTGAACTAGGGAAGGCTGAAAGAAGACAAGAAGAAGGAAGGCCCTGTAAGAGGACCAGGTCTCAATTAATCTGGACCCATGAGATCCCTCAAACACTGGACCACCAATCAAGCAACATACACCAGTTGATGTGAGGCTTACAACACATACAGCAGAGGACTGCCGGGTCTGTGTTAATTCAGAGATGATGCACCTCTCATGTAACTGGAGGCCCCAGGGAGTTTAGAGGTCAGGTGGGGTGGTGAGTAGGGACATCCACATGAAGACAAGGGAAGGGGAAAACGTATGGGAAGTAGAACAGTTGGAGGGTGGTCAGGGCAGAAGGAGGATAAAATATGAAGTGTAAAATAATAAATTAATTAATTAAAAAATAAAATAAATCACAAACAAAAATGAATCAACAACAGCAACAAAAGAACCCTAAATAAAATAGAATTTTGAAAATTCTATGCCTACAGTTGCTCTATACCAAGAATTGGAAACAAACTAGATGACTATCAGTGGATGAATGGATAAATGAGTGACTGGATGGGGGAAATGCGATACATTTACATAATGGAATATTAGTCAGCTGTGAATAAATTGAAATTTGCAGGTAAATGGATGAAGCCCAAAAAAAAATGAGGTTAACTGAAACTCACAAAGACAAATATGGTGTGTATTTGTTAAATCTTAAGTATTCACAAAGCTACAATCAATACAACCACAGAGATTAGATATAGAATAAAGCATGAGGGTATTGGATTGCTCTATGCAGGGAAAATAGAATAAATAGTTGTGGATTGATTGGGTGCTGATGCAAACGAATGAATTTGGAAGGAGGGACAAGACTGGATGTGGGAGGGAATATGAGCTGGAAAAGCTAAGACTGGGGCCATCTGAGGTATTTATGGAAACAGTACAGTGGAAGCTTCATAAAATATATTTATATATGAAGGTCATCTGAATGGAATTGCAAAATGAGAAAGAGTATGGAGCCCAACTTGGTTATTAAATCAAATGAAGACCCCACTTCAAGGATTGGATTACATCTAATCATGCTCTTTGGCCAAGGGGTCCCCATGGAAACCCACAAATCACCCATGCTATTGCTAAAGCTACAATTTGCTCTCCACACACCTGTGGTAAGGCCCTCTTGCTGAAGATTATATCTACTTAACATTGAACATGGAAACGAGTTTGTTCCTACCTAGAGCATTCACCAATATTAAATAGTTTTATGAGTAGTGGAATGTACTACACACATTACCAAAGAAGAAATGTAAACAACCCAGTGAAAAACTGTGGTTCAGCAATAGTGGTCTGCCTTGTAAGATATATTAATTTAATAGTAACACAAATATTGTGGAAGCAACTTACCAACATCTGACTTAATTAAAGTAGCTCTATAGAATGAAACCAGTCCCTGACCCTGCTTGGGTGTCCAAGTACATGAGACTAGGTGGGCTAGGGACCTGGGGGAAATGCAAACATGACTGTTCTGCTGTAGAACATCACAATAAAATGAGATTTTGCTATCCTCATGAGTCAGTTCCTGCTCAACTATCATCAAAGAGCCAGAGCTGGACAATGTGCAGAAAGTGATAGTTACTGGAACACTCAGTCCTAGAAGGGGTGTTACATCAAATACTTTACCTTAGGAATCATGTGAAAAGCAGGTTCAAATAGTAGAAGAGCCAAAGGTGATGGAGAATACTAAAAAAAGAAGTTCTTATGAACAGAGCAAGGTTGATGGACATGTGAATTCACAGACTGTGACAGCATGCTCAGAGACTGAGGAGGTTTGAGTCAGAAGGGTTTTCTGAGTTGAGAGTGGAAATGAATAAAAACCACCATCCCTTACTCCTAAGATATCTCTACTTTATACCCACTAGCAAATTAAAACTTAATTTTCTCCAATGGAGTCTCACTAGATATACAAGCCACACTTGACGTCAGGCTCCATGACCTGCAGTGGATGGCCACCACAAAATAAAATGAGTGGTATTTTTGGAGGAAATTCTGTCTTATGATTTTTTTTATCAAGTAGTACTTTTCTTTCTGTGATATGGTTACTGAGTTTCTGTTTTCATGGTATTTCTATGTGTGACTGTGTATGCATCTGGGTCTATTTGTGTTTCCTATTCTTCATTTTTCTAGTTGTTTTTTTTTGTTTATTTTGTCCTAGTTGTTTATTTGTTTTTATATTCTTTAATAACAAGGTTGTATATTTTTCTTTTACCCTTTTATAAAAATATGATTCTTTTCTCATACAATATATCCCTGAATTCAATTTCTCCTCCTTCAGATTTTCTCAGTTCCTCTCCACAATTCTTCTCTTCCAAATTCATTCCTTTTATTATTAGAAATAGAAACAGGATTTTAAGACATATCAACAAAATATTACAAAATAAAATAAAATGAAACAAAATCTATCATATCAATGCTAGACAAGGCAAACCAACAGAAGGAAAAAAGTCCCAAGAAGCAAAACAAGAATCAGAGTCCCACTCATTCATACACTGAGGAGTTTCAGAAAAAACACAAACCTAAAGATATATATGCAGATGAACGCGGACAGACCCGTATTAGCTTATGCTTGTTGCTTCAGTTCATATGAACTTTGTTCAGTTGACTTGAAGGGCCTTGTTCACCCTACTGTCTTCTCCTATAACTTTCACCCATATGTTCTAGTGTATTTGGAGTGTGAAGGTGTTCTGTAGGCTACTGAAACAAAAGCATAAACACCAAATTAGAGACAAAATCTGGGATCAACAATCTGTCCTTCCTGAAAAATATACTACGACAATGGTGGTACAAAGGTTATAGGAGTACCAACCGACATCTGATTTGACTTAAGCCCTACTCCATAAGGTGGAACCCATAACCAACACTACTTGGGTGACTAAGAACTAGACTAGATTACCCAGAGACCTAGGGTAAAAAAAATATTACAAGGTGAAAGGTAAAAAGATTTACTACGAATAAAATGAAATCAATGCTTTATTCAGTCATCATCAAAGAAACTTCCCCCTGTATCAGATTGGAACAAAACCAGAGATTCACAGCTAGACATTACACACACCCACTCACACCCACATACCCGCGCATCCACACACACATGAGAGAGAGAGACAGACAGACACAGAGACAGACACACAGAGAGAGACAGAGACAGAGAGACAGAGAGACACGGAGACAGAGACAGTGAGAGACAGAGAGAAAGACAGAGAGAGATGAGAGGGAAAAAGAGAGACAGAGACAGAGAGAGACAGAGAGAGGGAGGGAGAGATAGACAAGACCTTGGAACACACAGTTCCAACCATGTTGTCCCCATCAAATCCCTTCTGTCAGAGCTCAGAAAACCCTGCAAAAAATTAAGCAGAAAGAATATATCTGTTTGTTTTCTAATGCGAAAGCTCAAGAAATGATGTGAGTATGTATCAGTGCAAAAGTGGGGGGATATGGGAGGACATGGAGTGGAGAATGATATTCAGAGAACATTGTATTAAACAAATCAATTTTGAATTTAAGACAAAAAATATCAAGGACTTGTTAGGATTCTCACAAAATACTTAGCAGATGTGGGCAACTTAGTCAGTTTCTAAGCCTTACATTTATTCTTAGTGATATTTAACCATTTAACTCAAACAATAACATATTCCTAATTCTGTCTCAATGCCCAAAATTTTGTTTATCAGAAGAAAAATCAAATTGTGTAGTTTGCTTGCATATTTTGTATTTGCCCTGAAGCAAAGTTTTCAGCTACCACAAATGAGTTTGCAATTTACCATTGGAACCACACAGGTGACCTAACTGTCTTAATTTTTCATGATGAGTCTTTATAAAATCTTTGTTTTCTCAACTATATTCTACAAGTTTCATTAAAACTGCTTACTATAATTTCTCTTTAAGACTAAATACACAGGCTTTTGACCTGAACTTTCACCTTCTAATTTTTATTTGAATTTATTCTTAGTTCTTTCAGAAACACTGAAAAATATGAAAATTAATATGTATTTTGAATAACTATTATTTTTGATAATCTTTATAATGATTTCTTAATTATTAATAATTATATACAAGATAAACCATTGCTCCTTGTATGATGTTATCTGACCCCTACAAGGAAATACACATGGCTCACACAGGTGAACAAATTTGTATCTATTTTGAAATGTGTGCCAGTCTTGCTTTCCCTGTGATATGCTAACCTCTGATATATTATACCGCCTCTACCAGCAAGTGTACTCTCTTGAGATTGTGGAAATCAGTTTTGTTTATTCTCTTACATATTATTGGTCAGGAGGCCAATGGGAATCTGTACTTTATTTTAGGAGAGAATAAAATCACCTAAAATAGTTTTGCTCCACATAAACAAATCTCATTTACTCTCACTTTCACTTGTATATCAGTCTCTAAATGGTTATGTGTCTTGAAAGCTAGTATAGTTTATGCTATTGTGATGTATTTGTTAACTTTTTATATTGTAACTTACATTATCTTTAGAAGTTTTCACTATCCTAAGAATGTTCTATTGTGAAATTGGAGTACATATTGTTGGACATTATTAATATATCGCAGGTTACAATGATACAATTCAGACTAAATATACCCCAACAGGTGGCACCAACTTTAAATATTTCAGTTTTGAGGTAAAGTCTGTATTCCTCTCGGAAAAGACTGTTGAAGATAGCAAGTTAATGGCTACAAAAAGCGGAGTATCTGGAAGAACTTTTGGCAGGGAAATAGTATGATAAAATATATTTAAATTTTACAATTCTTTTAAATACTAAAAAAGAAGTTGATATTATAGGATATAATTTCTTAAATTGCCATGACAAAAGACCTTATTGTAAAGAATATCATGTGTAAACTATACATTGTTGTTGTATGTAAATATATAGGAGACTGAAGACTAAGAACTTTGAAGTCCTATTTAAATTGGATTGAAATGAGCATCTCATTAAAGTTACAGTGCATAAAATTCTTTTCATTCACTGATTTGTCCATTGTGGAGGATAGTTGTAACATATAAATGATATTGAATGTTGTTATTAAGTCTATATGACAGAAGTCAATTGAACTTTTGCAATATTTCAAATCTCAAGAAAACAAGTATTTTGAAAATATATTATTTAATTTGTTTAATTATTCAGTAAAGCCTTGCTAGGAACTGAGTTATTTTGATTTACTTTTGAAAATATCAACTCTCTTTATAAAGTATTAAAATTTCTTTTTATATCTCCTTATTCCCATTTTCCACAAATACTTTCCATAAGTATAAGTAGACATATCTAACTGTGAAAATGATTTGTGAAAATGCATAATTGAAAGTAATACTAAACCTGGGTCGTCCCTGTTGCCATGAATCCATTTGTAGACATCAGATAAAATTTATTTGATGGTCAGTCCTACATTTTCAGGGATAAAAATTAAACTCTGGAAAGTAAATATCTCCTGAAAAAACTTAGTACATCTTAGCAGCATCTCCCTATTAGTATCTTAGTTACTATTAGTAGTTTCATGAATGAAATCATATAGAATACAATTGATCAGAGAGATACTCTCAAACTGTCATACATTGGTGCCAGTTAAGACAGCAGATTACTGTTCCACTGTATTGGATGAGAAGACCTTAAGGTAATAGCTACAGGTTACAGTCTAGTCAGCGACCAAGTGTCAAAAAAAAATATGAATAGTGACTGGATAACAAGGGCCAGCTCTAGAGTCAGCTTTGGAACGCTATACACAATTTTATACACTTACATGTCCATCCAAATATACTAATGCCCTCTCACACAGCAAAGCATACAAATATATACACACTCACCAAACAATTAGGTCATGGAAGCTATCTAGAAGGCTTTCAAGACTCTGGCCAAGCTCCCTTAGGAAGGAGTATTCATTTTCTTCATTGCAGTTATAGCTGACAGGTAGATAAGCTCAGAAAGGTCCCTATGGAGCAATTGGCTTTAAGAGGAAGATAGTATTTCCCCCAGGTGTCTCTTTCCAGGGACAGTTCAGAGAGTAATTATTTAATAAAAGCATTAGCACTTGGCCTTCTTGTTTTAATATAATCAATGCTGTGTGACTAGCCAAGATAGAGAGTTTTTTGACTGTTTAATTGTATATTATTCACTATAGGAAATAAGATAATTTAAGCACAGACTATAGGTAGATAAATTTTCTAAAATATTTCTTCATCTACAAGTTCATGTCCTAGTGTTTCTGTGGTTTAGGAGTGAGTTGAATTCTTAACCATGGTAAGTATGACAAGCAAGATCAAGGCAGAGATGGGAGGAAATGGGATCTTGGACAATACAGCAATATCTCACCCACTGCCAATTTTTCTCTTTGTATCATTGGTTGCTCAAGTTGAAGCCTTTCTCTGTGATCATACCTACAGAACAATCCATTGGAAGTTGCTGAGCTCAGCAAAGGTTCACAGCTTAAGTTGGACACTTGTTCTTCAGAAACCTTAGGTAGCTGATAGGTCAAGAGAGTGAGATAGGGTCCTTGGGGCCTTTCCTAATCTATGACTGACTGAAGACAAGGCACGCATACAAGGTATATAGATATATATATGGAGGAGAAACACTCATTTTCAGAAAGTAATAATTTTTTAAATGTATCAATAACTATATTGAATAGAATTGTCTAGAGAGGATATATGTTAGTTATAAAAGACAGAGAACAGATATTATATTACTATATATATATATATATATATATATATATATATATTACCATTTGTTCCCTATAGGCCTATGCAAGATTAGAAATCTTAACCACATTTTTGGAAGTTCTCCACTACATAACATTCCATATCACGGACAAATTTGGAGTTGTGAGATTCCCTGGTACTCCAAGAAACAAAGGCTTTACCAGTTATATAGATTACCTTTAACCAAGTTGATAAGTAAGCTTAACTATTATAGCAATTTTACTGTAATTAAATTTTTGTTACTTATTGAATGAGGCCAAACAAATGTGAATCATGCTGTAGATAATGCACTTGAACTTATCATGAAGTTTATGGTGTAAGTTTATACCTTAATGCAACTGACTCTCATGTACTGCTTTCTTACTTGGAAGACATTGCTCTGGCTTCTGCAAATAAAATATACTCGCAATTTTAACATAATGATTGCCAATGTTTGACAATTTCTGGGAACTTTAGAGTCTTTAGCTTCATATTTTTTTTCTATTTGGAGGTCATCAAATATAGGCAAAAGTCCATTGACTTTTCTACTCAACCATTTGTAAGTAAAGGTTAGAGAGTCAAGTGTTAGCATGAAAGAGTGATGAATACTAAAAAATTCCTGGAAGTGTAGTGGTGGAACTCAGTGCATGCCAGCCTCAAGTCATCAAAACCTCAATGAGAAGAATACTTCACTTTATGAGTTACCCAGAGCCAGATGCTATAAAACTGCTATGAGGGATTACATATGAGGGACATAGAATTCTCTGCCAGGAGCAAAACAGAGGACTTCTTATATAACCTTCTGTGTAATCATTAAGAATTTTGTAGGTTGGAAATGTGAGGAGTGTGTGTGTGTGTGTGTGTGTGTGTGTGTGTGTTATAACCTAAGGAAACATGTCTTCCCAGAGGTAATATTCATTCTATCACAGCATTCCCTACAAATCTCATTTAGCTTTGCCACACATGTTTGTAATAACGGCTTTTTGGCTGGCCAAAGTTCTAAGTTTCAATAGAAAAGCAATCTTTGCTGCCACAGTAGGTAGCAGACTACCTCCATGTGGGTGGGTACATGATTCCTGGCAGTTTACCTCATTTGTAAATAGTAGATGCCAAGAATCCTGGTTTGCAAGTACTCTCACCTCATTTGGAAATATTTATATCATTGTAACAGTTCATTTCATGCAGTAAGACAAATAATAATAACATTTAAAATCAAGGCAGTGTTCACCTTTCCATTTCTTAAAGCAACTATATTCTATTTTCTCTATCACTTATGTAGACAATTAATAAAACCAAAAATTGTCAGTGATGTTATTATATTCCATATAACATTTACTTACAGTACATATATATCAGGCTATATGTATCTATGAATCATTTCTGTCCAGTGAAGATAATAAGGATCCTTCTTTCCAGGTCTTAGGAATTTATAGTATAGCCATTGTTATTAATAACAGGGTTAATATTATGCAATAATAACAGAGGGTCACTTTTTCTTATTATAACTTAAACCTATTCCTCAATTTTGTATATCTTTATATATTTTAATCTCTTTACCCATTTTCTTCAGAGTTGTATACAACCTGGCATCTTGATTGGAATCTGGAGTCTTCAAGGAACCAAGATATCTAACCGAACTGCCATTATTTGTTATTATTAACATATTATTATATTATAACAAAACTACATTGTTATTATTTTTATGGGCTCATGGATGAGCTCCTGAAAGCAAATATCAAATAATTTGGTTTAGTATTAATTTTACCTGAAACTCTTCTGATGGCTATCACACTGTAATGATTCTGCCCCAACTAACTACCTTTTGCCAAAAGACAAAAAGAAACTTTTTAGTTTGCAATTTATTTTTTGCTGTACTTAACTGTACTTTAGTGGAGACTTACAACAGGAGTCCAAACTGTGCATTTAAAAAGTTATTCTATTGTAGCCAAGTGGATAAAATAAAACACACACAAAAGACCCAACATTTAAAATTATTACTTTCTGTTGATATCCAGTATTCTAAACGTTCCACTCTAACACTATAGGTTGACATTAGATCACTTCTGGACTCCTTTATTGAAAAATGAACAATAGCAGGTCATAAACAATAGAATGGTAAGAAATTAGAGGTTTTACTAGAAGCTTTATTTAGATGAGAAAATTACAGCTTCATATTAGCACATCTGTACCTTGACAATCGAATGTATGAGTGCATTATAATTCCAATGAATTATGCAAAATGCTAATTAAAAAGTCAAATTTACTAATCATCTCTCAGGGTCATAACTGAAATTGAATTTGAGTAAGGACAAACAATTCCATGCAGTGAGATTCCATCACATAGATTATAAAATTGTTTAGAAATGTATACCAGAAAAAATAATTTTTGTTTTACTTAGATGCTAATTGATTTTACTGTGTTCAGCCTATCAGAAATTATTGATTACTTTTTATAAATTATAGGTATATTTTTTTATAACTGTGTATTTCAGATAGTGTGTTATAAATGTAATCAATTACAGTTGAGTGTTGGTTTTGCTTGTTAAAGGCTGTTTAAGCACTAGGAATCTTTCATCCAGTTTTCTTGCTTTGTAGAAAGTGGATATCTTATATTAGAGACTGAATACAGGCTTCATCCATACTTTAGAAGACTTCAAACACTGAAGTGCAGCATGTACTCCTTGAAAAAAATTTTATGTAGACAAGAGAGGATTTTGGTAAATTGGAATGTCCCACCTCCAGTTTATGATTATCCTGCCTAAGCTGCAAGATCTGGGATTCTGTGTGTTTGTTACTGCATTCTGTTTCTCATATGTTCTCTGTCTGCATGTATAAGGAGTGTTCAAATTTTACATGCGTGGTATCTTCCTTATCATAAATATTTCAAAAAGTTACCATTACCTAGTCACAAAAGCCCTGCCACGCATGAAAATACCACGGGCTGTCATCCTCAGCTCCGCAATGGATAGCCAAGAAACAGGGACTTCTAGCTCAAAAAATGTGATAACTCTAATTATTGCTTAGAATATTTAAATAAGCAGAACGTAGTTCATAGTCCTTGATATAGATAACTTGTCATTAGAGACAAATATACAGACAGGTATATTGAAAATATACAATTTTACAATATTACATTTTGTAGTAATTCCAACATCATTTCCAAATATCCAGTATTATGCTTCAAAGTTATCTATTGTTGTTTTTCACTAGAAAATTGTTAAAAGATAGTAAAGATAAATTATATTCCTATTCTTTGTGCATAAACCCTTGTCTATTCTAAGGCATCAGAGTAAATAAAAATGATAGCATGAATGTATTGGAACAAAGTTTTATAATTGGAGAGAATATTGTGAAATAGTCTGCCAGTGATTCTCCCCAATATACTAAAATATATGTTAAGTTATATTCAGGTCATTGGAGGTCTTATATCCAAGTTTGTTGTGGAATTTTGGTCTTCTTCATTAATTACCATCTGTTCATTTTCAATTATGACATAGCTTTGGCCATCTTTGTCAGATTAAGTCTAGTGAAATTCTTTTAGTTTCACTTATAATTCTTTTTCAAAATATTGAACTAAGTGTTTCAATTATTGGAACTCCTATAAAATGTTTAAAAATACCGACACAGGTGGTCTTAAAAACTGAAATTCTTTTTTGTTGCAATGACAAGGTAGATTCTGCCAGATGTATTAATACAAACACTGGTCATTCAGGCTCTAAGTGGCTCTAGTTGGATCTCTTATCCAGCTGTAAAGTTAGTTACCTGCAGCTGAGAGACACTCTGGAGTTTGAGAAACCTTCCCTATTGATTATTTGAAAATATCAGCGATGTCATGCCAATATAATCATTATAAATGACTTGTAAGCCCATTACCTCTAATTGGAAATGGGTTTTGGGAAGTAAGATTAGATTGATACTTGCTTTTTAAATTTTTCTTAACTGTCTGATGAATAGAATGTACTACTTTGCAACAGTATCTTCTAAACTGTAGGTTCTCTGATAGGAATCCTTCAATAAGAATAAGACTTTACATGG
Source organism: Apodemus sylvaticus (assembly GCF_947179515.1). Classification (NCBI taxonomy): domain Eukaryota; kingdom Metazoa; phylum Chordata; class Mammalia; order Rodentia; family Muridae; genus Apodemus; species Apodemus sylvaticus. The sequence goes on from NC_067482.1 coordinate 25,284,423, forward strand.
GAGAAGGAGAATAAGGGAAAGACAGTAATTAATGTTCAATGAAAACATCCTCTTGGTATCAAGGCTCATAAGCAAATTCTGTACAAGACTGAAAGGAGTGGGCTCAGTATCCAACGAACAGTGTGTTCACACTACTTCCATTGTTAAATAGGATATTTGTGACTGCAGATAATTTGTGTAGAATTGTGCCCTCCCCGCAGCCTATGAGCGGGAATTTCAGAACTCTGCTAGCCACTGCCTCCCACCTAGGGTGTAGCTCTAGCCCATTGTTCTCCAAGGACCTGCCGCTTCCTGAGAGACACTAGACACCTGACACCAGCCTCCTGTGGAGCAAGCGAACCAGTTCTGCAGATCTGTTTCCAGCCTTTGGGGAAAGGGTTCCTTCCCCTCGCTCCCCTCCCGCCCCCGCCTATATATTTCGAGAGCCCCATTAAAATTTGAACCTTCAACAGTAAAATCCTCTTGGCTCCATACTTCTCTCTCGCCATCCCGTTCCTATCCCCAGCTTTCCTTCCAGGGAACCCGGTAACCTGTTCGAATGTAGTCCCGGGTGGCTACATAAAATACTCCTTAATAAAACAAAATCTTTCCTTGTTACTATGAAATTTTATATAACAATGGAATGAAATACGTGCTTTGCATTCACATGTATGGTAACATATGGGTGTGTTTGTGTGTGTGTTATGAATGTGCAGCCACACAAGTGTGTACCCAGAACCTGACGATAGATAACTAAGCTCTGCATTGATCTTCTACTTTATTCTTTGGAAGAAGCATCTCTGAATTAAGCATAGCACCCTGTGATATATGTACTCTTAAGACAATTACACATAGCAATACTCTTTTTTTTATACTTCAATGACAATAAAAAATCTTTTTTATACTGTCTTTCCCTTATTCTCCTTCTCCCATGTAAAGTCTTATTCTTATTGAAGGATTCCTATCAGAGAACCTACAGTATAGAAGATACTGTTGCAAAGTAGTGCATTCTATTCATCAGACAGTTAAGAAAAATTTAAAAAGCATTCAAGTATTGTATTAGAGCATTGAGAAATCTTTATGGATAAGGTAGTTTTTTCTACTATACCTGAAGATTATTATAATGATTTTTGGGAAAAATGATATTGTTTAGAAAACAATGTAGTAGCAATTTAATTCTAACAAAGCTTTATGCTTTCTTATTAATTAATTATGTTCATATTTTTATTATTTCCTACTTATTTAAAATATTTCTTTTGTTGGAAAATTGAGTGGGTTGATTTTTCAAAAGAATTGTTAAATTTATTCTTCTCAAAGATTCATTTATGAATTCCTTGCTAAAATAATGCTTCTTTTATTATTGGTTACTAATGTTGGTGTTAGTAAGTAGGCAATTCTGGGAAAAGAATTGGCTAAATGGAATATAGTGAATGATGATTCAAGATGCTCTCTAATTTTGAAAAGAGTGATAATGGAATTGATAAATCTAAAAGTGAGACCTCCAGAAAGAGAGATTTAAATACCAACAGAGATGAATATGTGAGGTTTTAAGTACTAAAGTATCTATAATCCTGACTTTTTATACCAGGAAACCTATAAAAAATAGTTAGTGGTGGTTTCCATGCAAATAGAGGACATAATATTAACACTACCAATAAATTAATGAGCTTATTTTGATATTATAATTATGCTATTACATGAAAGAATGCTACATGACATATATATATATAATATATATATATATATACACTGTATCTTATATTAAAAACTGTATATATTGGACATGTTTTAACTCTTCAAGAATTAGAAATTTACATGACTTGGAATAGCACAGAGGATGCACATTTGCCATATTTGTATCCCTTGGACCCACATAGGAGTTAGGCATATCGGCACATGCCTAGAATATCAGTGGAACTATTGAAGACAGGTTACTCCTTAGAAGCTGTTGCCTATCCAGTCACCTTAGTTCTATAGGCAAGCTTCTAGTTCTCTGAGAGAGCTCCCAAAAGGCAAAAAAAGGGTAGCTATAGAGGCAGACAGCCCGTGTCCTGTTCTGGTCACTGTACACACACATGCTTACAAGCTTGCAATACACATACACACTCATGCCTAACTACTCATTATATTTCACCTTATTTTTTATTATCTGAACTGTGCTGCCTGTCATTGTTTCTTATACTCCCTTTGAAGCTCTTGACCTGTGAACCCTGCTGTAGCACAGCTGTACATGGCTGGCTAGGCTCAGAAGTATACTCCCACTGAGATTTTAGCTGCCACTGTGATAGGTGGCAACCATGACAAATGAAGGATAAGTACTGAGCAGTCACTGATTTTTTAATTTTTTTTTAATTTATTTATTTATTTACTTACTTACTTAGACATCTGGCTTTTAAACACATGCTTTCCTCAATACAAGTCCAGGAGAACTTTTGGGTTTGGAATTGCTCAACTTCTCTACTGTATAAAGAAACTTTTATACAAACCAAAAATCAATATCGTGTCTTGGACATGTCAGAGAAGTTAGGCTTCAGGCTAAAATGCCTCTGCCATTTAGACAAGCAGGAACCTAGATACCTAGAGCTTCCCAGAATTTCTTAAGGGCAACAGAAGACACTGGAAGCAATGTTTAAATATTAATGGTAAGTTGCTAGGGGCTGAGTGCCAATAGCATGAGAGTGAGAAGTCTCACATATAAGTGTGGAAGCGCAAGCAGTGTTCAGACTACAGGAGCCCAACCGCGTACTTATAGGGAAGATCTGAGACATCCTTAGCACAGAGAAAACTCTAACACTTCTGTCTTCAATGTGTGTGTCAACTGAGTGCCTAAGACTCATCTAATTGCGGGGAAGGAGATCTCATCTATTTCCTATTGTTTTTTCCTTAAAGAAAATAGTCAATAGAAAAATAAATGGAGAAGTTAAGAACGTTGCAACTGAGCATTTGGGAGAGGTACCCTTGGGCAGTACAGTAGAGCTGGTGGCAAGGGCACAGGTGAGCCTGTCCAATGGCGTGAGCATGTGAGACATGTTCCTACCCCTCATCTTCTGTGATGAAGTGATGTGGATATCAGAGAGATGCCCTGCCAAGAGTCACTTCACCTCTGGACATCTGAAGCAGGAAGGAAAGTTGGCCCTGAGGGCAGGAGTGCAGGAGGGTAGATCCATATCTTGCCTGGGCAGCGCAATAGAGATGGTCCTGATGAGAGAGAGGAGTCAGCCAGCTGTAAGGCAGGAGAGCAGGAGAGCAGGAGAGCAGGAGAGCAGGAGAGCAGGAGAGCAGGAGAGCAGGAGAGCAGGAGAGCAGGAGAGCAGGAGAGCAGGAGAGCAGGAGAGCAGGAGAGCAGGAGAGCAGGAGAGCAGGAGAGCAGGAGAGCAGGAGAGCAGGAGAGCAGGAGAGCAGGAGAGCAGGAGAGCAGGAGAACAGGAGAGCAGGAGAGCAGGAAAGCAGGAAATCAGGAGAGCAGGAGAGCAAGAGAGCAGGAGAGCAGGAGAGCAGGAAAGCAGGAAATCAGGAGAGCAGGAGAGCAGGAGAGCAGGAGAGCAGGAGAGCAGGAGAGCAGGAGAGCAGGAGAGCAGGAGAGCAGGAGAGCAGGAGAGCAGGAGAGCAGGAGAGCAGGAGAGCAGGAGAGCAGGAGAGCAGGAGAGCTGGGCCCTCCTCCTTCCAGCTATAGCATTGGGTGAGCTAGCCTGGGTAGTGCCAGAGAGCCAGTCATGGCCATGGTGATGTGGGTTTGGGAGAGCTGGTGGGGGGACCATCTCAGCTATCACCCAGGCCTAGATCCAGGGCTTTGACTTGGCCCACCCCAATATATACCGCATCTATGAACTGCTGCAACACACGATTGGGTCAGAACCAAGGCTGTTAGAAGTACATGACAAAAGCAAGAAAAAGATATCTGAGAGGAGTCGAAGTTATTATTAATAGTATTAATGGTGTAGGAGATGTCAGAGGCATTGTATCACCCTGATGAGTCATTGCAATGAACATTGAATATTTGTAGCCAGGAAGTGGCAGCACATGCCTTTAATCCCAGCACTTGGAAGGCAGAGACAGGCAGATTTGGTCTACAGAGTGAGTTTCAGGACAGCCAAGGCTATACAGAGAAACTTATCTCAAAACAAACAAACAAACAAAAAACATTTGCAAGTAAAGATGTTTGGATAAAAGGATGAGAAGCTTCCACAGATTTTTGAGGGGCAGGTGCTAAGTGAGAAAGGAAAGGGAAATGGGGAGTATTGTGATGTATGATACTAAGAATGGGGGACATTTTAGAGTAGTACAAAGAGAAGTCTGAGCCAATCGCCAGTGTTCAGAGCATCAAGGAGAAATGATATATATGTAGCATGGGATATTGAAGCAGGAAAAGAGAGATTGGCTAAAACTAAGGAACTTCAAATCACAGTTATATTTGAGTCCTTATACAATGGTGATATCAATTTGTTTGTGACTATAATATATTAAAATGGTGTTAATAAGTCACCTATTTAAATATAAAATTATTCTAAAATAAAAAAATAATAAAGACTAATGACTAAAAGCAAGTAAGCCATAACAGTCTTCTTCAGCATTTATGGTATCACCTTCTCTCCTCTAAAGGAAAATTTGATAATTCTCAGCAGCTAACTTTACTCTCAATTTTGTAATCTAAGACAATGTCTCCTCCTTCACAGAGGTGTATAATTGTAAATGATTCAGAGGCTTTGGGAATTATCCATTACAATTAAGTTTATTCACCATTTGGGGTACAACTGAAGACAATGACTCTGCCTCTCCTAGAATCTTTAGTAGACAATAGTTCAGCAGCAAGTACAGGGGCAAAGAACCCTTCCACCATTTGGAACTGTCGGTGGGGGAAGCCTATGTCCAGTGCACATAACGTCCACTTCCGTGAGTTCAAGATTAACATGGTTGCGTCATGACAAGGTTGCGTTTCCTAAGCCTTTGCACACTTAGCTCTATGGTGCTCTCTGTCCTCTCCCAGGATTTCTCACGAGTCATGGAGGAAGTAACGACAACAAATAACAACCAATACCTTGTTTAAAAGTGAACACTCAGCAGTCACTGTTAACACCTTGGACATTTTGAGTCTGTATTCAATGTGATTCACTGAAAAGAAAAGCTTAGCGTTAAGGAGGAAAATAGCATTTTTATATTGGTACAACCACAAGTATTAACAAGGTAATTTCATTCTAAGACAATTTAGCGGATCATCTATTTATTCTTCCCTCAGGCTATTATCCCCCAAGTTAGGGGATTTTGCCAGACTTACAGTATCAAGTATGAGTTTCCTTCCGTGGAGTCCAAATTCAAATTATAGAGGACCTAGTTATAAACTTAACAATCATGCCACTGCCACAGAAATGGGCACATTTCTCTTGTAAGTTGCTGTTAAACTTCATAGTGTCTTTTGCTGGGTAAGAACCCTGAAGCCTTATTTCTTTTAGTAGTCAGAATAGCAACTTCTGAAAATATCTATAAAATTTCCTTAGGAGGCATGTAGTTTTCAGATGTTTTGTCTGTATGTTGCAAATAAGTTATATGTAATCTTCATCAAAATGCCTTTATCATCCATTTTCCAGTGGAAAAATAATAGAAATGTCAACAGCTAAATGTCTTGGGAGAATTCTCAGACCTTTCTGATCCACTGTACATTATGTTGAACACGGGAATATTTGTTTGGTAACCCATGGCTTTTATTTGCAACATTAGCTGTTTGTTTATGTTATCACCTAGCCAAATCATTTTTCAAACAATATTTTTAATTGGGTTACCAGATAATAAGTTTGCACATGGCTTTGTCACTCTAGGAGTAGTAATCAGTAAAGATTCAAGGTGACAAAAATTAAAGGTTGTTAAGATGTGAGTTAAATAGAGAATACTATATAGTAGAAGCAATTGCAAATTTATTCTGATTCTGAACATATATTGAAATACAGTCCAGTTTGTATGAATCATGGAAGTAGGGTCAAAAGACACCCGGGAAGTTGTTAACCAAAAATAAACATCAAGTCCTTGTTTTCTGACACATTAATATGTATATATATATAATTTATTATATAATATATTGCAATGTTATTACATTTATATTAACCCTTATATATTAATTTATATTGACTTGTGCAAATTTATAATAAAACATGCAATATAGTACTTACACAGGGATGTAAAAGAGAGAAGCTAAAGATGTGTCAGGAACGAAATGGTTGGATATTAGTAGGTTGCTGTTGAAATAGAAGTTTCTGATTTCTTAAGAAACTCAGTTGTGTCATATGATATTTTCCTGTACACTGTTTTACAAGATGGCAGGTAATATTTTGTTGAAAACAGATGCTGAAGAGAGTGTGGGTTATTTAGAAATAACATAAGTGGAACCCAGCAAACAGTGAGAGGATGTTTTTGCATCACTATGCCTTACAACTCTTCACTGGACTTAGTGATTTTTACTTCATAGAGAGAAATTTAATTCTGACTACTTTTGTTGACTCCTGGTGATTGGCCCAAACCTTATGTGGCTGACATACTCATAAATTTATGGGGAAGGGGATTTTTTTATAACAATGGGGTGCTCAAATTAATATTCATGCAGCTCTGGGAACAGTAAATAAGAAAACTAGCAGTAATATAGTAGATGTTCCCAGGAAAGGTATTGATATGGGTGATCAAGAACAATCACAAGCTGTGCTCATTGTCCAAACAGGACATCACAGGAATTGATTTTTCTAAATTTATAAAATGGTCCACTGATGACATAGCAACACCCTTGCCCTCTGAAACGGTTATCAAACAGACCTGATGGTAAGTGAACTGCACGGACTCTGAGTAGTTCTTCATCATCTATGGAACATTTGGCTGAATCTGAACTGCTTTAAGTAATTCAACTCAATTCTAGATTCTGAATTATATTTTGAAAGATATTTCCTTCAGAGTGTCTTTCAAAAATCAAATTAAAGATGTTAAATAGGTGCAAGGAAGAAAGCTGAACATGTACTACCAAGCTAAAATAGATGATTACTTACATCAGTAGTAGTGCTAATAATTAATGGAAAGGTTCAAAATATATTTGGTAAACCTGACAGAAGTAAAAATAGAAGAAATGACTGATGAAGTAATAGTGTTCATATATATGCAAACAACAATAAAAATAAATGAGAATGATATTCTTTCTGAGTGAACTTTATTACTGAAGAAATAAATGACTTTTATATCTTTTCAAACAGAGTTATAAAGAGACCTAATTATGAAAAACAAAGAGAAAATCATGCATATTTTTGTATCAAAACCTCCTAGATATTTTTAATTAATATATTTTATGTTTTTACACTCCAGATTTTATTCCCCACCCCAGTCCACCTTTCTGCAACTGTTCCACATCTTATACCTCCTCCCTCCTCCCCTCACTCCAGGAGAATGTTCCCATGCCCCTACCCCACCTGACTTCTAAATTCTCTAGGGTCTCCAGTCTCTTAAGGCTTAGGTGTAACATTTATGAATGAACACAGACCGGGCAGTCCTCTGCTGGGTGTATTGGGGGTCTCATATCAGCTGGTGTGTGCAGCCTGGTTGGTGTTCCAATGTCTGAAAGATCACTGGGGTCCAGATTAATTGATACTGCTGGTCCTCCTACAGGGTTGCCCTCCTCCTCAGCTTCTTTCAATCTTTCCCAAATTCAACAACAGAGGTCAACTGCTTCTGTACATTGGTTGGGTGAAAATATCTGCATCTGACTCTTTCAGCTGCTTGTTAGGTCTTCTGGAGTGCGGTCATGTTAGGTCCCTTTTTGTGAACTCTCTATGGCCTCAGTTATAGTGTCAGGCCGTGAGACCTCCCCTTGAGCTGGGTCCTACTTTGGGCCTGTTCCTGGACTTTCTTTTCCTCAGGCTCCTCTCCATTTCCATCCCTTCAGTTAATTCATACAGGAACTCTTATGGGTCAGAGTTGTGACTGTGGGATGGTCTCCCCCCCCCCACCCCGCCGCCTCATTTGATGCCTTGTCTTCCTGCTAGAGGTGAATCCCTCACTTTGAGTCCTGAGAGTGTCTCACCTCCCAGGCCTCTGGTGCATTCTAGAGGGTCTCCCACAGCCTCCTACCTCCTGAGGTCTCCTGTTTCCATTCTTTCTGCTGGTCTTCAGAGCTTCAGTCCTTTTCCCTCACCCAGTATCAGATCAGGTTCCCCTCTCCCCCCACCCCCACTCCCTATTACTTACCTTCCCACATCCCTCCCTCTCTCCCCACTTGTGATTGCCTTCTTCTTCCTCCTAAGTTGGACTGAGGGGACTAAGGCATCCTTACTTGGGCACTTCAGTTTGTTGAACTTTCTGAGTTCTGTCGACAGTATCTTGAGTATTTTGTACTTTTTTTCCCCTAATATCCACTTATTAGTGAGTACATAGCATACATGTCCTTTCTGGTCTGAGTTACCTCATTCAGGATGATATTTTCTAGTTCCATATATTTGCCAGCCAAACTTGATAGCAAAGTAGTATTCCATTGTGTAAATGAGCCATATTTTCTGTATCCATTCTTCTGTTGAGGGACATCTGGATTTTTTTCCAGATTCTAGCTATTAAAAATAAGGCTTCTATGAACATAGTGGAACACCTGCCCCTGTGTCATGGTGGAGTGTCTTTTTGCTATATTTCCAAGAGTTTGGTATTGCTGGGTCTTCAGGTAGATCTATTTCCAATTTTCTGAGGAACCTCCAGATTGATTTCCAGAGTGGTTGTCCAAGTTTGCAATACCACCAGCAATAGAGGAGTGTTCCTCTTTCTCTACATCCTCTCCAACATTTGTTGCCAATGTTTTGTTACCTGAGGTTTTGATCTTAGCCATTCTGTTGGTGCAAGATGGAATATCAAGGTTGTTTTGATTTGCACCACTAAGAACTTTGAATATTTATTTTGGTGCTTCTCAGCCATTCAAAATTCTTCAGTTGTGAAATCTCGATGTAGTTCTATACCCATTTTTGTTTGTTTGGGTTGTTTGGAACTTGGGTGATTAGCTTCTTGATATATATAAATTAGCCCTCTCTCTAATGTGGGATTTATTGAAGATTTTTTTCCCAATTTGTAAGTTGCAGATTTGTATTATTGACTATGCCCTTTGCCTTACAGAAGCTTTCAAGTTTCATGCAGTCCCATTTATCAATTCTCGATCTTATAGCATAAGCCATTGGATTTCTGTATAGGAAATTTCCCCCTGTGCCAGTGAGTTCAAGGCTCTTTCCCACTTTCTCTTCTATTAGATCCAGTGTATCTGGATTTATGTTGAGGTTCTTGATCCACAGGAGTGGTATAGCAGGGTCCTCCGGTAGTGTCACGTTCAGTTTTCTGAGGAACCTCCAGACTGATTTCCAGAGTGGTTGTACCTTCTTGCAATCCCATCAGCAGTGGAGGAGTGTTCCTCTTTCTCCCCATCCTCGCCAACAGCTGTTGTCTCCTGAGTATTTAACCTTAGCCATTCTGACTGATGTGAGGTGAAATCTTACGGTTGTTTTGATTTGCATTTCTCTAATGACTAATGATGATGAGCATTTCTTTTTTTTTAATTTTTTTTATTCGATATAATTTATTTACATTTCAAATGATTTCCCCTTTTCTAGCCCCCCCACTCCCCGAAAGTCCCGTAAGCCCCCTTCTCTTCCCCTGTCCTCCCATCCACCCCTTCCCACTTCCCCGTTCTGGTTTTGCTGAATACTGTTTCACTGAGTCTTTCCAGAACCAGGGGCCACTCCTCCTTTCTTCTTGTACCTCATTTTCTGTGTGGATTATGTTTTGGGTATTCCAGTTTTCTAGGTTAATATCTACTTATTAGTGAATGTATACCATGATTCACCTTTTGAGTCTGGGTTACCTCACTGAGTATGATATTCTTTAGCTCCATCCACTTGCCTAAGAATTTCATGAATTCATTGTTTTTAATGGCTGAATAGTACTCCATTGTGTAGATATACCACATTTTTTGCATCCACTCTTCTGTTGAGGGATACCTGGGTTCTTTCCAGCATCTGGCAATTATAAATAGGGCTGCTATGAACATAGTAGAACATGTATCCTTATTACATGGTGGGGAGTCTTCTGGGTATATGCCCAGGAGTGGTATAGCAGGATCTTCTGGAAGTGAGGTGCCCAGTTTTCGGAGGAACCGCCAGAATGATTTCCAGAGTGGTTGTACCAATTTGCAACCCCACCAGCAGTGGAGGAGTGTTCCTCTTTCTCCACACCCTCTCCAACACCTGCTGTCTCCTGAATTTTTAATCTTAGCCATTCTGACTGGTGTAAGACGAAATCTTAGGGTTGTTTTGATTTGCATTTCCCTAATGACTAATGAAGTTGAGCATTTTTTAAGATGCTTCTCCGCCATCCGAAGTTCTTCAGGTGAGAATTCTTTGTTTAACTCTGTACCCCATTTTTTAATAGGGTTGTTTGGTTTTCTGGAGTCTAACTTCTTGAGTTCTTTATATATATTGGATATTAGCCCTCTATCTGATGTAGGATTGGTGAAGATCTTTTCCCAATTTGTTGATTGCCGATTTGTCCTCTTGATGGTGTCCTTTGCCTTACAGAAACTTTGTAATTTTATGAGGTCCCATTTGTCAATTCTTGCTCTTAGAGCATACGCTATTGGTGTTCTGTTCAGAAACTTTCTCCCTGTACCGATGTCCTCAAGGGTCTTCCCCAGTTTCTTTTCTATTAGCTTCAGAGTGTCTGGCTTTATGTGGAGGTCCTTGATCCATTTGGATTTGAGCTTAGTACAAGGAGACAAGGATGGATCAATTCGCATTCTTCTGCATGCTGACCTCCAGTTGAACCAGCACCATTTGTTGAAAAGTCTATCTTTTTTCCATTGGATGTTTTCAGCCTCTTTGTCGAGGATCAAGTGGCCATAGGTGTGTGGGTTCATTTCTGGATCTTCAATCCTGTTCCATTGATCCTCCTGTCTGTCACTGTACCAATACCATGCAGTTTTTAACACTATTGCTCTGTAGTATTGCTTGAGGTCAGGGATACTGATTCCCCCAGATTTTCTTTTGTTGCTGAGAATAGTTTTAGCTATCCTGGGTTTTTTGTTGTTCCAGATGAATTTGATAATTGCTCTTTCTAACTCTGTGAAGAATTGAGTTGGGATTTTGATGGGTATTGCATTGAATCTGTATAGTGTTTTAGGCAAAATGGCCATTTTAACTATATTGATTCTACCGATCCATGAGCATGGGAGGTTTTCCCATTTTTTGAGGTCTTCTTCCATTTCCTTCTTCAGAGTCTTGAAGTTCTTGTCATACAGATCTTTCACATGTTTGGTAAGAGTCACCCCAAGATACTTTATACTGTTTGTGGCTATTGTGAAGGGGGTCATTTCCCTAATTTCTTTCTCAGCCTGCTTATCCTTTGAGTATAGGAAGGCCACTGATTTGCTGGAGTTGATTTTATAACCTGCCACTTTGCTGAAGTTGTTTATCAGCTGTAGGAGCTCTCTAGTGGAGTTCTTTGGGTCGCTTAGGTAGACGATCATGTCGTCTGCAAATAATGATAGTTTGACTTCTTCCTTTCCAATTTGTATCCCTTTGACCTCCTTATGTTGTCGAATTGCCCGAGCTAGTACCTCAAGTACAATATTGAAAAGATAAGGAGAAAGGGGGCAGCCTTGTCTGGTCCCTGATTTCAGTGGGATTGCTTCAAGTTTCTCTCCATTTAGTTTGATGCTGGCTACCGGTTTGCTGTATATTGCTTTTACTATGTTTAGGTATGGGCCTTGAATTCCTGTTCTCTCCAAGACTTTAAGCATGAAGGGATGCTGAATTTTGTCAAATGCTTTTTCAGCATCCAATGAAATGACCATGTGGTTTTGTTCTTTGAGTTTGTTTATGTAGTGGATTGTATTGATGGATTTCCGTATATTGAACCAACCCTGCATTCCCGGGATAAAGCCTACTTGATCATGGTGGATGATCATTTTGATGTGTTCTTGGATTCGGTTGGCAAGAATTTTATTGAGTATTTTTGCATCGATGTTCATAAGGGAAATTGGTCTGAAGTTCTCTTTCTTTGTTGGATCTTTTTGTGGCTTTGGTATCAGCGTAATTGTGGCTTCGTAGAAGGAATTGGGTAGTGTTCCTTCTGTTTCTATTTTGTGGAATAGTTTGAAGAGTATTGGTGTTAACTCTTCTTTGAAGGTCTGGTAGAATTCTGCACTGAAGCCATCTGGTCCTGTGCTTTTTTTGGTTGGAAGACTTTCTATGACTCCTTCTATTTATTTAGGCATTATGGGACTGTTTAGATGGTCTAGTTGGTCCTGATTTAATTTTGGTATTTGGTATCTGTCAAGGAAATTGTCCATTTCCTCCAGATTCTCCAGTTGTGTTGAGTACAGGCTCTTGTAGTAGGATCTGATGATTTTTTGGATTTCCTCAGTTTCCGTTGTTATATCTCCCTTTTCATTTCTAAGTTTGTTAATTTGGATACTTTCTCTGTGCCCTTTGGTCAGTCTGGCTAAGGGTTTATCTATCTTGTTGATTTTCTCAAAGAACCAGCTCCTGGTTTTGTTGATTTTTTGTATGGTTCTCTTTGTTTCTACTTGATTGATTTCGGCCCTGAGTTTGATGATTTCCTGCCTTCTACTCCTCCTGGGCGAGATAGCTTCTTTTTGTTCTAGGGCTTTCAGGTGTTTCATTAAGCTGGTAATGTATGCTCTCTCCATTTTCTTTTTGGAGTCACTCAGGGTTATGAGTTTTCCTCTTAGCACTGCTTTCATTGTGTCCCATAGATTTGGGTATGTTGTGTTTTCATTTTCATTGTGTTCTAAAAAGTCTTTAATTTCTTTCTTTATTTCTTCCTTGACCAAGGTATCATTGAGTAGAGTATTGTTCAGTTTCCACGTGTGTGTGTGGGTTTTCTGTTGTTTCTGTTGCTATTGAAGACCACTTTTACTCCATAGTGATCAGATAGGAGGCATGGGATTAGTTCTATCTTCTTATATTTGTTGAGGTCTGTCTTGTGACCAATTATATGGTCGATTTTGGAGAAGGTACCATGAGGTGCTGAGAAAAAGGTATATTCTTTTGTTTTAGGATTGAATGTTCTATATATATCTGTTAAATCTAATTGGTCCAAAGCTTCAATTAGTTTCATTGTGTCCCTGTTTAGTTTCTGTTTTCCTGATCGGTCCATTGAGGAAAGTGCAGTGTTGAAGTCACCCACAATTATTGTGTTAGGTACAATGTGTGCTTTTAGTTTTAATAAAGTTTCTTTTACGAAAGAGGGTGCCCTTGCATTTGGGGCATAGATGTTCAGGATTGACAGTTCTTCTTTTTGTATTTTTCCTTTGACCAGCAAGAAGTGTCCCTCAGGGTCTCTTTTGATGACTTTGGGTTGAAAGTCAATTTTATCTGATATTAAAATGGCTACTCCAGCTTGTTTCCTGAGACCATTTGCTTGTAAAATTGTCTTCCAGCCTTTTTCTTTAAGGTAGTGTTTGTCTTTGACCCTGAGGTGTGTTTCCTGTAAGCAGCAAAATGTAGGGTCCTGTTTACGTATCCATTCAGTTAGTCTGTGTCTTTTTATTGGGGCATTAAGTCCATTGATGTTAAGAGATATTAAGGAATAGTGATTGTTACTTCCTATCATTTTTGACGTTATTTTTTAAATTTGAATGCTTAACTTCTTTTGGGTTTGATGAAAGGTTACTATCTTGCTTTTTCCAGGGTGAAGTTTCCCTCCTTGTATTGGTGTTGTCCTCCTATTATCCTTTTTAGGGCCGGGTTTGTGGATAGATATTGGGTAAACTTGGTTTTGTCATGAAATATCTTAGTTTCTCCATCTATGGTGATTGAGAGTTTTGCTGGATATAGTAGTTTTGGTTGGCATTTGTGTTCTCTTAGAGTCTGCATGAGATCTGCCCAGGACCTTCTAGCCTTCATAGTCTCAGGTGAAAAGTCTGCTGTGATTCTGATAGGTCTTCCTTAATATGCTACTTGGCCTTTTTCTCTTACTGCCTTTAGTATTCTTTGTTTAGAACATTTGGTGTTTTGATTATTATGTGACGGGACGTATTTCTGTTCTGGTCCAGTCTGTTTGGAGTTCTGTAGGCTTCTTTTATATTCGTGGGCATCTCTCTCTTTAGGTTAGGGAAGTTTTCTTCCATAATTTTATTGAAGATATTTGCTGGCCCTTTAAGTTGTAAATCTTCACTCTCATCTATGCCTATAATCCTTAGGTTTGGTCTTCTCATTGTGTCCTGGATTTCCTGGATATTTTGGGTTACATGCTTTTTGCATTTTGCATTTTCTTTAACTGTTGAGTCCATGGTTTCTATGGAATCTTCAGCATCTGAGATTCTTTCTTCTATCTCTTGTATTCTGTTGTTGATATTTGCATCTCTGTCCCCTGATTTCTTCCCAAGGCTTTCTATCTCCAAAGTTGTCTCCCTTTGAGTTTTCTTAGTTGTTTCTACTTCTGATTTTAGATCCTGGATGGTTTTGCTTAGCTCCTTCACTTGCATGTTTGTGTTTTCCTGTAATTCTTTAAGAGATTTTTGTGTTTCCTCTTTCATGAGCTCAGCCTGTTGACCAAAGTTCTCCTGTATTTCTTTAAGAGATTTTTGTGTTTCGTCTTTCATGACCTCAGCCTTTTGACCAAAGTTCTCCTGTATTTCTTTAAGTGTTTTTTGCATTTCCTCCTTGTTGGCTTTTGTATTCTCCTGGATTTCTTTCAATGATTTTTGTGTTTCCCTTGCAAGGGCTTCTAACTTTTGATCCATTTTCTCCTGAATTTCTTTAAGTATGTCCTTCATGTGTTCCTGTACCAGCATCATGACCAGTGATTTTAAATCCAAATCTTGTTTTACTGGTGTGATGGGGTATCCAGGACATGTAGGTAGAGGAGAATTGGGTTCAGATGTTGCCATATTGCCTTGATTTCTGTTAGTGACGTTCCTGCGTTTGCCTTTTGCCATCTAGTTCTCACTGGTGTTAGTTTGTCTTGTCAGTGCTGGACTCACCAGTGCAAGCTGCCCCTTCCCAGTTGGCCTCTGGTGCACAGCTTACCTCCTGCACTGCTTGTAGACAGGGTGCTGCTGCCCAGGCTGTTCAGATCCCAAAGCAGGCACCCGAAGGCTCCCGCTGGGGCCCGCTGGATTCACTGGAGCACACTGACTTCTCCCAGCTGGCCGCCCGGAAACCCAGCTAGCCACTTGCAGGACTTGGAGATATGGTGCTGCCGCCCAGGCTGATCTGGGCAGCAGAACTCCCAACCGGGTTGGTGCACACAAGGCTAGCCTAGCTGCTCAGGCCCTGAGTCTAGGCAAAAGCCTGGCAGGCCAATGTCGGTGCAAAGTTCCCCTCAGCTGTGGGTGTTAATTGGGTGTGTCAGGTGGCTAGGATGGTGGCATGCGCGAGTTCCCTGAGAGTGCTGGGAGAGTCTGCTGGGCTAACAACCTCCTGGCTGGGTCAGCACACAGATGGCCCACCGAGCAGCCCAGGGCCTGGGGGCAGTCCAGGGCCTGTCCGTCTGAGACCCCTGCTATGTCTGCCTTGGGCTATGCCTGTTAGCTGGTTTGGTTTTGTCTGCTAGTCTCTCTGGCTTCCCGTAGGCAAAATGGCGGCGGGGCAAACAAGCTCCTGGCTGGGTCGGCACACAGATGGCCTGCCGAGCAGCCCAGGACCTGGGGGCAGTCCAGGGCCTGACCGTCTGAGACCCCTGCTATGTCCGCCTCGGGCTATGCCTGTTAGCCGGTTTGGTTTTGCCTGCTAGGTCTCCCTGGCTTCCCTTAGGCAAAATGGTGGTGGTGCGCGCACCGGCCCGGGAGGAAAAAAACCTCCTGGCCGGGTTTGCACCCCGGTGGACCCCCGATCAGCCCAGGGCCTGGGTGCAGGCCAATGCCCGTCGGGCTTAGACCCCCGCGATGTTGGCCTCGGGTTATATTTGCGTACCTCAGTCTGATTTCTCTGGCGACCGAGAACCAATATGGAGCCCTCATAACTGACTGGCGGGAGGCAGAGTTCTGATGTGTCGATGAGCATTTCTTAAGGTGCTTCTCAGCCATCGGAATTTCTTCAGGTGAAAATTCTTTGTTTAGATCTGCACCCCATTTCATACACACACACACACACACACACACACAGATATATATATATATATATATATATATATATATATATATATATATATATATATATATTCTTTGTTTACAATCCAAAAGCTTTCCCGTTTCCCAGTTCCTCCCTCCCTATATGTCCCATAAGTCCTCTTCTCTCCATCCATTCTCCTATCTTTCCCCCTTACTTTTCTCTGTCCTGGTACTCCCCTACAATGCTGGATCAAGCCTTTCCAGGATTATGGCCCTCTTCTTCCTTCTTCCTGGGAATCATTTGATATGCTAATTGTATCTTCACTATTCAGAGCTTCAGGGCTAATTAATATCCACTTATCAATGATTGCATTCCATGTGTATTCTTTTGTGATTGCGTTGCCTCGCTTAGTATGATATTTTCCAGTTCCATCCATTTGCCTAATAAATTCATGAATTCATTGTTTTTAATTGCTGAATAGTACTCCATTGTATATATATATATACCACATTTTCTGTATCCATTGAGGGATTTGGTTCCCTGGTGTCTAACATCTTGAGTTCCTTGTATATATTGGATATTAGCTCTCTATCAGATGTAGGGTTGGTGAAGATCTTTTCCCAGTTTGTTGGTTGCAGTTTTGTCCTTTTGACAGTGTCCTTTGCCTTACAGAAACTTTGTAATTTTATGAGATCCCATTTCTCAATTCTTGATCTTAGAGCATAAGCTATTGCTGTTCTGTTCAGGAACTTTTCCCCTGTGCCCATGTCCTCAAGGGTTTTCCCCAGTTTCTTTTCTATTAGTTTCAGTGTGTATGGTTTTACGTGGAGGTCCTTGATCCACTTGGAGTTGAGCTTAGTACAAGAAGATAAGAATGGATCAATTCGCATTCTTCTGCATGCTGACCTCCAGTTGAACCACAACCATTTGTTGAAAAGGCTATCTTTTTTCCACTGGATGTTTTCGCCGCTCCTTTGTCGAAGATCAAGTGACCATAGGTGTGTGCATTCATTTCTGGGTCTTCAATTCTATTCCATTTGTCCACTTGTCTGTTGCTGTGCCAATACCATGCAGTTTTTAACACTATTGCTCTGTAGTATTGCTTGAGGTCTGGGATATTGATTTCCCCTCTTTTACTGTTGAGAATAGTTTTAGCTATCTTGGGTTTTTTGTTATTCCAGATGAATTTGAGATTGCTTTTTCTAACTCTAAGAAGAACTGAGTTGGGATTTTGATGGGGATTGAGTTGAATCTGTATATTGCTTTTGGCAAGATGGCCATTTTAACTATATTAATCCTGCCAATCCAAGATATTCTAAGTGTATTTATATGCCTATTATTTTATCTGAGTTTTTTCAAAAAAATCTTCAATATTATCAATTATCCTATGTAATCCTCAATGTTATCACACACCGGTTAGATGAATATTCAGTATTATCAGAAAATGTCTACACTTCCTTTTTCAATTATATTCTAAATGCATTTGTATGCCTAGCATTCTGAGTGTTTTCCCAAACAAATCTTCAATTTTATTAATAAAACTATTTAATCCTCAAAAAAAAAAAAGAAAAGAAAACAGAAAAAAAATTGTAGGAGGCTTTTGACAAGTCCCAATTTACTTTTCATTTGTATCTCTAGTGAAAGGAATCATGAGTCATTAAATTCAAGTGACAACCTTTTCTTTCTCAATTTGTTTACCAAACATTGGCCTGGCATAAACATTATCATTGATTGAGATGTCATCTCTTCTACATTCAAATTTAATTATTTCCCCATTTTTTGAAGTAGAAATTTCTGGTTTCTTTAGAGACTCAGTAGTATTATGTGATTTTTTTTCTAGAAACTATGATTGAGAGGATGTCTTTGCTGAAACAGACCCATGATTTTTTTTTTCCTAGAGGAGGCCTAGAAAATGGGCATAAGATGTTCTACTAGAGCAAATGACTAAAAGAACACATGATGTTTGGAAAGGATATAAATAGAGCCCAACAGACAATGGATGATGTTAGATGTCATTGATACACCTTTGCTATTCTTTGATGCTCATCATTTGGCTTTGTTGACATTGATCTTCACTGATAAATAACAGATGTGATGCTTGCAGCCAACCATCAGACTGAGCGCGAGGACTCCAATGGTTCAACTGAAGGAGATGAAGGGGACTACAACCCATATGAAGAACAACAATAGTAATCTAACAGACCTCCTAGAGCTCCCAGGGACTAAATCACCAACCAGAGTTCATGAGGAGGGATTGATAGCTCCATTTGCATAGGTAGCAGAGGATGGCTTTATCTGGCATTAATGAGAGTGGAGGCCCTTGGTTCTATGGAGGCTTGGTGCTCTAGCATAAAGGAATATTAGGGCAGTGAGGCAGGAATGTATGGGTGGGTGGGGGAGCACCCTTATAGATGCGGGGGGAGGGGAAATAGGATGGGAGGTTTGCAGAGGGGATACTGGGAAGGGGGACAACATTCGAAATGGAAGTAAATAAAATAACAAATTTTAGAAAAAGAACTATTTTATAGACTTTCCTTGGGTAAAAATAGAATAGTTAACAACATAAATAAAAAAATGGTATTGTATAATAAATTCACATACTATTACATTTATTGTGAATTCACAATTATATGAAGGATTGAATAAACCAGAGAAGTTTTATCTCATCATGTCAGAATTATATAGCACATTAATTCCATACACTTCCTTATATTGTAGCCAGCCTGGGAGAATTTCCCACAGTTTCATCTTCAGTTTCAAATATTATATGTGTACTGTAACAAACATACAAATTTTACATATGCAAATGGACAAGAGAAACATGTTTGCAGTGGAGAATACTGGTAAATAGTATCTTACTCAAATGGGTAAGTTAAACATCATTGGTTTTTAAGTATTCTTAATACTGTTTGTTAATGTACAGAGATGACGTGGGGAAAAAGTTAACAACAAATGAGGACTTTATCCCCAAAATTTCCACTCTAATCTAGTCATAGGAACTCATCAAAAATCTCTATAAAGTATTTTTTCTTTAAAATCCTTATCCAGTTCTATATATAAGTATTCAAATGGTATAATCAAGGCAACTTTAAAAAATGTACAGAGCATTAAGTGTTTGCAATACAATCTTCCTTGGGTTCAGTGACATTGTAAAAGATATTTGATGAAAAAACTGTTACAATTCCAACATATTTTTAATTTTATAGTTAAATAATATTTTCTTTGATAGTGGATTTTGGTAATTCAAGATATTAACATCAGAATAAACACAATATAGTGAAACTACATTCACTCCACTATGGTTTTGGAAATTAAGAATTATTATTTCTATTATTATTATTATTATTATTATTATTATTATTATTAAAGAATTCTTTCAAACTAAAATACTCTCATTCTTATACTATATAGACAAATAACTGTATACAGCATTACTTATATTTCTTTTATATAATTTAGACTATTTTCTTGTCTTTGTGAGATAATTTAATTCCAATTGGGAATAAAATACAATATCTACATTCTTAGGAAAGCTATTTTAGTAATTAATATGGAAAATATACACTCAAGATCAACTTTTAAAAGAGTTAGATAATTTTGTTTCACAGGGAAAAAGTATAGGCAAACATATACATCTAGATATGTGATCGTAGACTTGTACTTGTGTTTTGTGTTGACAAAAGCTACTTAACACATCAAAATGCAGGACCAATCCTTTGGCTCCCTAAATTTTCATTTCTTGGAATGATAGATGTTTAGAACAAAAAAATTTGCTAATGCCTGATTGGATGTCACATTTCATATTGGTTTCCAGCCAGTGCTGGTATTTTCTCATTCAATATGGTGGCAAATGAAAATATAGTTTGTACCAATTTATGTTGTAAAGTTTGGAGAGGTTCATTTCAGATCACCTCCTCGACATTGTAGAAATGTAATATGTTACCACACAATTGAAGGCCTTGTATTCCCAGGATCTTGTATTTTTATGAGATTTCTAGAATTATATCTTGTCCTGCACAGTAAAATTTTAAAGAAAACCAAGCCATATATGAGGAAGTCAAAATTTTGAAGGGAAGCGACCAGACAGGCTTTTCCTATTCTTTAAAAACCATCAGGTCCTTTTGCTGACTTAAGATCTGTTCCTCTTAACGCAGTATAAAAGATCTTTAAAGAAAACAAGGACAAAAGTTACTTCATTTACTCTATTATTCCAGTTCCTCATTAACAAGTCATAGGCTGGGTAAGAACACAGAGGACATCACATGACTTTACTAGGAAAACTGACAATCTTCTAGATCCATCCTATTTTTAATATTTTTAATTTTATTTCCTTAGTTACTACAATTCATTTATGCTCCATACACATTTTTAAAAAGTAAAGCTGCAGCCCAAGTGAATATATTCAAGCTAGTTTCTCTCACTTTGTTACTGTAGATAGCCACAGGGAGACCAAATCTCATCTGAATATTTTCTTCAGTTTTCTGTTGGTTTGCTAGTGCTCTGTGGCACTGCATCTTGGTTTCTTCATGACCTTTGGTTCTTTCTAATATTATCTTATTATTTAATCAACTGCTAAAAGGTACGGGTATATATTTTATGTAATGATGTAATCATGAGAACTTGAGGATAAATAAGAGAAGAATGTGTTAGGGTTTAATAGCGATGTATAAGGAAGGACTAAGAAAAATAAGAAAGAAATATTTTAGAATATGTTTATATTTTGCTTTCATTTTTCTTTGACTTTAAAGAAACTTCATGCCTACATATTTTATATTAATTTTATTTACTTTTTGAATGAGAACATAATACATGTAAGCAATAAATTTTGATCACATTTACCCCTTCCCTTGATTTCTTATCTAACATAAAGTTATTTCCATAAGAAAAATTATGCCATTGGTTAGATGTCTTGTTTATTTGGGGAAGACAAAAGACCACCTTGACCTTCTCTGTTTCCATGTTCATGATTATAGACTCCTAGCCATTGGAATATGTCAAATTGATGCCTTACTCATGGAAAACATGACCCTAACTTGGAATCCATTAAGTGTTTCAGATGGGCAGATTACCTTGAACAATTAATATGGGCCCAATACAGTCACAAAATTTATTAAAATCATTTTAAAAGAAGCCTATTCAAGATTTTGATCCTAAAAAATTATAAAAATATAAAGACAATGATACTGCAAGATGTTACTTTTATGCTTTTGAGATGGAAGAAGAGAAAATGAACAAATTCAAGCATCTCTTAGAAGCTGGAAAAGAGCCTTCAAAGTATACTCATTACAGTTCCCAGAGGAAAGAACCCTGATCTTAGACTAACAAAGTCTGTTTTGTACATATTTCTTGTTGAACTATAAGAGACCAACTGTGACTTACTGAGCTACAGCATGTGTGATGACCTGCTACAGTGGTAACAGGATAATGACAAGTTGCAATACAATATAACATGAGATGTTTAAAGGGCCAGTTCAGTGTTCTGCTGAAACAGGCCCTTGAGAGAATTCTTTACTGGTCTCCAATTTTAAGTCTTTTGAAAACTTAGAGTGAACATTGTGTGAATTTCATATAGCATTATCTCCTTATAATATAGCATTGTATTGAATTCATGCAAAGAGAAAGATGTCCTTATACTTATAGAGTGAAGGATAAGAGTCAAGTGTTTATACATCTTTCTTTAGTTTTGACATAAGGAAATTCATAATTTTTAAAAAATTGTATGGTAGAAATGATGATGTTGGTTCTATTTTCATTAAGTCTGATGGATTTTTAACACCCTGATTGAACACCTGAGAAAAATCAAAATGGAAGGAGCAAAGAGTTATTTTCAATTTGAGCTCTTGAAACTTCTTTTGTTGTTGATTTTCTGGGGGGCTTGTCAATGCCTAAGCATGTATCTAGACAATTTTCTTCATTCACTTCTTTGACATGCAAAGGTACCAAAAAACAAAGTGATGGGGACCCAATACAACATGGAGGTACAGTCTATTGGACTGAGTTTATCAAAGTAGATCTGACTTCTGGACATGGATAAGTTCCAACCATAACAAATATATTTTTAGTACAGAATATATAACTTGACATTTTCAAAGCAACCCAAAAACAACAGATTTATAATATGTGAGAAATTAATATATATGCCCAGACATTACAACCACTCTGTTTGAGGAGACATTAAGTCTAATAAATGAATTCTTTCTTCATGTTTTCTATTATTGCCATGAAAGGCACTGACTGGGGTAACTCAGGCTGCTTCGTGCTGCAGACAAATGATCTCCTTCTCAGTCCTCTCCAATCTACCATTCATTTTGTCATAAATTTGATGGGCCATTTTATACCAGGCTCATACAGTAAGAATGATGTCATTTTGATTTCTGTCTGTCTGACCAGCACACTTTATGTGTGCCTCACATTTTTTCCAAAGTCACTGCCAAGCAATAGCATAATAACATGGTGATAATAGTGGTGTTGTGTGTGAATTTTAAAGCTAAGGTACAGTATTTGTACTGGAAAGGTTTTGATAGCATTGTTCAATTTTACCTTGAGTTCCCACTAAATCTGTCCAGGCTGAGAACCTGGCAGCACTATGGTTTTGTTTCATGCAACACTACAATAACCTCATGAATCTAAGTAACATTTGAGGTCTGAAAAGATGTATTAGTCATAGCAGCTTTGAGATGCTTCTCTTCTGTGGTGCTAATTAACTCTGTGTTCACACCAGAGCTGACTGCTCAGAGCAGCAAGCAGGTTTTCAAGAGAAAATTCATGAATTTGCTGTCTTACTCCAAAATCAACAACAATAAAAGCATAGGAAGCAAAGGCAGATTGGATAACTAATTCACTCTAGCATGAGAACATCTGCCGTGAAGCTACCGCAGGTTTGTTTTGGCTTTAACTTTGAAACATTATTTTTAAAACTCCAATCTGTTTAATTTGAAGGGAGCATCAGATCAGGGAAAGAGCATTGAACATTAGAGTTTAGAGAATGCTGGTTGATTAAAAATTGGGAACCCCCAAAAAGAGAGGGTTAAAACAAACGTGACCATATATATCATATGTAACAAAAGTATTATACTTCAAATAAAAATATCCAAGAATATCCATAACTGAATCAATCAATACAGTGACTCCCTGGCAAATGAACTGTTTCCAACACCAGCTTTATCATCTATGAGCTGTATATAAAATATGAGCCTCTGAGATTTTTAAGGACATCTGAATAATAAAAGAGTTTAGCAATAAAGCTGGTCTGTAAATGAAAATGGTAAATCAGTAAGTTTTATTTGAATCTGAATCTAGAGAGTTGCAAAGGAAATTTCACTTAAAGGAACTCAACTTTCATATTGCCTAGATAAACAAAATTTCACATATAACTGCCAGTCATAAGTTCTTCATTTATCTGCTCTGAGAGCATAATATGCTACTTGAGACAGGCACTCCTGAGGACAGGGGAAGAAAGCTGACTGTGCTGAATTCAGTTCTTTCTAAGTAAGCCTTCTCTAAGTGAAAAGAGCATTTTAGAGCACAAGAATTTTCAAAACAGGACTTCAGCTCTTTGATCAACAAAATTACATCTTACAATTTCCTCCATTACAAGAATTTGGAGGCATACTTGCCAAAATGCATGGCCCAGATGGTGCAGTCTTTTCCGGATGTTAGGAAATGAGAAAAAGAAAAAAGAAAAAATCAACCTCATTTGTAGGTAGTTAGTGGACAAAATTTATCTATGTGAGAATGCCCGATAAGAGAGCTGCATCTTTTTTTAATGTTGCTTAACACATTTAATATTAATAGTTTTATTTTAATTTTCTTGAAAATAAGTCATGTAATGCTGTGAAATAAAGTATTTAGATTGACACAATTTTGCTCTATGTGATATTATAAATAATCTACCCAAGTAATCAATTTCACTACAATGCCATGCATAGATGGATAGGCAGGAAAAAGGCAGAGGTGGGGCAGCAGGAAAGAGATCTGGGCATCCTAGTGTGTGTATCTGGGCATCCTTGTGTGTGTATCTGGGCATCCTTGTGTGTGCCAGCACTGTCCTTAGAGTCACCCCATGGGGATCTTACTTATCCTAAGTGCTGGAATCGACAGTAGGACATGTCAATTAACTCATCATTCTCTCACATGGGAAGGTCCCAGTGGCACTCTTTATAACTCAAATGCCTTTCACTATGGATAGGTACAGGGGCCCAGGTTTCTGTCACATTCTTTCACGAACTGAAACAAGCACATAAGCAATCAATTATCAACCAATCAAACAGACAAACAAAGCAGGGCATCACAGTTTTCAGATTTCTGCTTGATGATGGGGAAATTGTGTGTCTGTCTGTCTCTGTCTCTGTTTCTGGCTCTCTGGCTCTCTATCTCTCTATTTCTCCCCCTGTCTCTCTGTCTCTGTCTCTCTCTGGCTCTACCTCCCTGTCTCTGTCTCTCTGTCTGGTTCTGTCTCTTCCTCCCTCCCTCTCCTTCCCTCTCTCCCTCCCTCTCTCCATTCTTTCCTCCTTCCATTCCTCCATCTACATCCATGTGTGTGTATGTGTGCGTAGAAAGAGAGAGAGTGAGAAAGAGCAGGAGAGAGAGAGATAGAAACAGAGAAAGAGAAGGAAGAGGAGGAGCAGGTGGAGGAGGAGGAGGAGGAAGTAGAGAAGGAGGGAGATTCCATTTGGAAGATAAAGAAAAAACACACAGATTAAAACAGAGAAAGATGTATCATGTATCCTAAAATTTCACATTTCAATACTAAATCAAAATGTAGCACCCAATGTGTGCACTGTGATACGTTGTCTGAGAACTGAAGTGTGTGAGCACACATTGCTCTTTTGCTAAGCTACCGATGAGACATACACAAAACTGATTCTGCAATTTTGAGGTGTATATTTTATTTGGTGGTACTCAGTATAACAAAAGAAATATCTGATGTTGTTGAAATAGGTGAAAATGCCCAGGAAGATGGTTTAATAAAATAAAACTAGTAAGTAGAATATCTGGCAAGCATTCAAAGCCTGGATGAAGCTGCTTCCATCTCCTGTCATCTCTTCAATTTCTTTTCTCTGCCTTTGTACTCTATTAAATGTCAGCAACTGAAAGTGCTCATGCATATGCCTAAATTCCAGAGCTTGCATTGCCTTTCCAGGGGACAGTTCTTTATATCTCATCTCAAATTATACCTATTCGTGAACATTTTGAATTAAATTTTTTGAATTAAAAATTGGAATTAAACTTGTTTCCTTATTCTCTCAGTCCTATATGATAACTGACTTAATGGAATTAGATAAATTCAATATATAATTTTAAAACTTTATGGTGCTAGAAAATAATTTCTTATCTTTGACTTCATATTAAACAGGAAGTCCAGGGTCTTAGACTCTGAGCTGCATGATTTTGTTCATTCTTGCTAATATATCATGTTATGTTAATTGTTATATGTGTCTTTATCCAAAATATATAAAATATATTTTGGATCAAATGATTTAAGTAATTATCCATAGATGCAAACCATGTCCTTTCAGGTAAGGCTTTGCTTTAAATTTGAATATAATAATATAAGCAATTAATACTTCAATTAATAATTGCTTTCAATTTTGAGCTTCTAATGTTCTTTTTATATAAATAGTGAGGAAAATAATAATTGAGTGTTTCAATCAGATATATTTTTTGAGGACTTTAAGCTCCTCATCGCTTTCCACCAATGCAGTTAACTTTTAGCTGTTTTATATATTAATATAACATAAACACCCCATACAAAATACTCATGCCTGAAAACATTCCTTCCTTCAGATATTACCTTAAAAACAATAACAAAGAACCAGTCTTCCAGATGGCTAGGTGTGTCCAGTGGAATTTCAGGTCACTTACATTCATTTCAAGCAACATAGCTGACATTCTTTAGACAAGGTGCACCTCATCCTCCTTCTACTTCTGCTCATGAGTAAGTATTTTTTCTTAAGCATTAATCTCTTAAGATTACACAGGAATCCAATCTGTTTTTCCTGTTTTTTCTAAAGCAAGTGCCCAGCACTGCGTGATATTCTGCTCAAGGTCTAACATAATAAGAAAGCTAACTCCAAGTCTATCTTTGATATTATATTCCCTTCATGATAGCATAACTCTTTTCAGTTGCATTAACCTTCCCAAAAGCTTCAGTCATAGTATAATATTCAGATTCCAGTGAGTTAATTATATAATATAATGAGTGTTTTAATAGATGCTTTTCTTTTATCCTTAAAATACTTACAAAACTTTACTTTAAGTTTGAATATAATTTCAATTATTCATACAGTATCCACATTGGTGGGATTGAAAGCTTGCCAAACCACTCTGAAAATCAGTTTGGTGATTCCTCAGAAAATTAGACATAGACCTGTGGACCCAGCTATACCACTCCTGGGCATATACCCAGAAAGTGCTCCTACATGTAATAAGGACACATGCTCCACTATGTTCATAGCTGCCTTATTTATAATAGCCAGAAGGTGGAAAGGTCCCAGATGTCCCTCAACAGAGGAATGGATACAGAAACTGTGGTATATATACACAATGGATTCAGCTATTAAAAACAATGAATTCATGAAATTCTTAGGCAAGTGGATGGAACTAGAAAGTGTCATCCTGAGCGAGGTATCCCAATCACAAAAGAAAGCACATGGTATGCACTCACTAATAAGCGGATGCTAGTTCAAAAGCTCAAAATAAACAAGTTGCAATTCACCCAGCACAGGAAGCTCCAGAAGAATGACTTAAATGAGGGAGCTATGGTTCCTCTGATAAACGGAACAAAATGCTCACAGAGCCAACAAGGTAGGCAATGTGTGGAGCAGAGTCTGAAGTAAAGGCCACCCAGTGAGTGCCCTACCTGTGGATTCATCCTATAAATAGTCAGCAAACCCCCACACTACGATGAGAAGCATGTACCAAAAGGAGCATGCCATGGCTGTCTCCAGAGGGGCCCTGCCAGAGTCTTAAGAATTCAGAAGCAGAAACTAGCAACTAAGCTTGGACTGAGCTTGGGGTCTCCAACGGAGGATCTGGAGAGTTGTCCGGAGGAGCTGAAGGGGTATATAGCCCCATGGGAAGAATAATGACTTCGGACACCCAGACACCCCAAGACTCCCAGGGACTGAATCATCAACCAAGGGGTATACATGGTTCCAGCCAAAAATGTGGCAGAGGAAGGCCTTTTGGGGCATCAGTGGGAGGAGTGGTCTTTGGTCAGGTAAAGGCTCAATAGAGGCCACAACAAAGGGAAACAGATGAGGGGGGGAAGTTGGGGATGAGGTGGGACTGTGTTGGGTAGAGGGGCATATACATGGAGGCAGGGGGAGGGAGGAGGGGGAGGGAATCATTGTGGAGGGGGGCTTTTGGGAGGGGGAAATTGGGAAAGGTTTTACCATTGGCAATGTAAATGAAGAAGATACTCAATAGAAAAATGTAAAAAAAAAAAAAGAAAATTATTCTATATAGCAAACTTTCTTGTAATTTTTGAATATATTTGTATATATTTCACATATACATACACACACACATACACACACATACATACATACACACACACACACACACACACACACTCACAATGCATGTGGAGTTCCTAAAGGTCCTTAAAAATAGTTACTCCATAATACTCTGCCCTCCCCTCTAATACTGGAATATTCTTAACCTCCTTCATCTTTAAATTTTTTTTGAGGCAGGATTTCTCAGCGTAGCTCTGACTATCCTGGAGCTTGCTCTGTGTAACTAGGTGCTTTTAAACTCAGAGATTAGCATGCCTCTGCCTTTCAATTCCTGATATTAAAAGTGTGAACCACAACTCTATGGCATTTTAACCCTTTCTATTTCATTATTCTCTTTTACCCATTTATTCATACATACTTATAAAAGGAGTTAAATGCTATTAGCCTGCACTAGGGGACAATCTTTGGAAGATTTTCCAAAGATTCCAATGACTTTCTAATAAAATCCAATGTACAATATTATTTATTATAACGTATTTTGGAATTGTTGTTCAGTTGGGTAAACAGATACTGGCAACCACAGATTTGCCTTGAATACAATCAGATACAAGTTGGTTGGCATTATTTTTCCAGTGTAGGTTGTAGGCAATTTACAATTATAGACAGAAGAACTTGTAGCTGGATTGGTATTTGATAGCATGCAGAGGAACTTTCAAGATCACAAAACCTGGTCAATAGGGGTGAAGTTTCTAGGTAGTTATGAACTCATCTCTGTATTCAATAACAGTTTTATCTGCTTATGGAATAGAGTCTTACCATTTGCTTGTGTAGAATATCTGCTAGCCTTGACAAGAATGTGGTTGTTTGGGGATTTACATTGGAGCTGTTTTGACCATCAACTCAATTAGATGAGATTCTTTCCCTGCACTAAATGTTTCATTTGATTGTGACAGGTTTCTAGATAGGGATTTTCTCCACTTGGTATTTGGTGATTTCACTTAACTTTCTTTCATAGCAGGATATGATTTTGGAAGCTTCTAGAGTGTTAGGCATCCATGTGATTCTTCCAATGGCTCCAAATTTCAGCTTTCCTTCCCTGTATTTCCTCCCTTATTCCCCTTTTCAATCCACCTTCCCATTTGATACCCCAGTTTCAGTTCCAGTCCATTCATAACTATATATATTATTTCCCCTTCCTAGAGTGATTAACCCCCAACCCTACCCACTATCACTTACTCCAAACCTGATTTCTATTAATATATAGATTGTAGCCTGATTATCAAAGACTTAACAGTTGTGACCTGGGAGGATCTGCTAGTGCATGACAAATACAGAGGGGAACACTTTCAGCCAGACATTGAACTTAGCACAAGGTCCCCAATGGAGGATCTAGAGAAAGGCCCCAAGGAGCTGAAGGGGATGCAGCGCCACCTAGTATTCCCAGAGCTCCCAGGGTCTAAGCAATCAACCAGAGAGTACACATGGAGTTACCCATGGCTCCAGACTCACAGATAGCAGAGGATGACCTTGTTGGACATCAAAGGTAAAAGAGGCCATTGGTCCTGGGAAGGCTCAATACTTCAGTGTAGAGGAATACCAGGAACAGGGAAGCAGGAGTGGGTTGATTGGGGAAAGGGGGGAGGGGAGATGGGTTATGGGATTTTCAGGGTGGGGGGAACCAGGAAAGGGGACAACATTTGAAATGTAAATAAAGAATATATGTAATAAAACATTGTTAAAAAATCCACAATTAAGTGTATATATACTGCACTTGTCATTTAAAGTCTGGGGTATCTCACTCAGGATGATCCTTTCTAGATATACCTATGAATTTACCTATGAATTTATTTTGGGTATATTCACAGGACTGTATATCAGGATCTTGTGGCACCATCACAAGGTGTAACCCATGCTTGTAGCATTAACTGAGGCAAACCCCTATGGCTTGCCAGATCTGGAGCCATAGGGGATAATTTAATACTATAATTCTGCTAAAGAGATATAATAATAAACTGCCCAATAAATTATTATCTTTATATCCAATCTAGTACATCTTGCAATACCCATAAAAATGGTCCTTTTTAAATAAATGAAAACTAATACAGATATCCACATAGAGTAAATGCATGGACAACGAAAGTCTATGGAGCTCTCAGTAATAATGAGATGCTTATGTCATATCTTCTACTCCTTATGACCAGGTATCATCATGGAGGAGGGGCCTAAAATAGTTAAGAGCCAGCAGTGATGGAAATCTGCAGCAAAACACTATTTGTGGGACATGATAGAGCTGTTGCACACATGAACTTAAAGACCAAGAATCCCACATAAAATTCTAGTTGGACAGAATTTCCACCGCTACCTGAGAAGCTATTGTTAATTGGTGGCTGCTGTGGAATGTGACTCTTGAGAAGTTGTAAATGTCCCATTAGATAGTTCTGTACTTGTGTGCTTATAGTTATCACTAAATGAACTGAAAGGGTTTTTGAAAAGAAACACAAATTTCAGAGAAAAATAGTGGAGGGCATGGGAGGATGATAATGAGAAATGGATTTAATCAAAACTTATATATGTATAAGAAATTCCCAAACAATCAACATAATAGAAAAACCATTTAAAGACCTTTTGATCATGATATTTTTTTATAATTAAAGATACATTTATTAAAAACATTCTTTTTTTATTCGATATATTTTTTATTTACATTTCAACTGATATCCCCTTTCCTAGCCCACCCACTCCCAGAAAGTCCCGTAAGCCCCCTTCTCTCCCCCCTGTCCTCCCACCCACCCCTTCCCACTTCGCCGTTCTGGTTTTGGTGAACACTGCTTCACTGAGTCTTTCCAGAACAGGGGGCCACTCTTCCTTAATTCTTGTACCTCATTTGATGTGTAGATTATGTTTTGGGTATTCCAGGTTTCTAGGTTAATATCCACTTACTAGTGAGTGCATACCATGATTCACCTTTTGAGTCTGGGTTACCTCACTTAGGATGATGTTCTCTAGCTCCATCCATTTGCCTAAGAATTTCATGAATTCATTGTTTCTAAAGGCTGAATAGTACTCCATTGTGTAGATATACCACATTTTTTGCATCCACTCTTCTGTTGAGGGATACCTGGGTTGTTTCCAGCATCTGGCAATTATAAATAGGGCTGCTATGAACATAGTAGAGCATGTATCCTTATTATATGGTGGGGAATCCTCTGGGTATATGCCCAGGAGTGGTATAGCAGGATCTTCTGGAAGTGAGGTGCCCAGTTTTCGGAGGAACCGCCAGACTGATTTCCAGAGTGGTTGTACCAATTTGCAACCCCACCAGCAGTGGAGGAGTGTTCCTCTTTCTCCACACCCTCTCCAACACCTGCTGTCTCCTGAATTTTTAATCTTAGCCATTCTGACTGGTGTAAAGTGAAATCTCAGGGTTGTTTTGATTTGCATTTCCCTAGTGACTAATGAAGTTGAGCATTTTTTAAGATGCTTCTCCGCCATCCGAAGTTCTTCAGGTGAGAATTCTTTGTTTAACTCTGTACCCCATTTTTTAATAGGGTTGTTTGGTTTTCTGGAGTCTAACTTCTTGAGTTCTTTATATATATTGGATATTAGCCCTCTATCTGATGTAGGATTGGTGAAGATCTTTTCCCAATTTGTTGGTTGCCGATTTGATTTGTCCTCTTGATGGTGTCCTTTGCCTTACAGAAACTTTGTAGTTTTATGAGGTCCCATTTGTCAATTCTTGCTCTTAGAGCATATGCTATTGGTGTTCTGTTCAAGAACTTTCTCCCTATACCGATGTCCTCAAGGGTCTTCCCCAGTTTCTTTTCTATTAGCTTCAGAGTGTCTGGCTTTATGTGGAGGTCCTTGATCCATTTGGATTTGAGCTTAGTACAAGGAGACAAGGATGGATCAATTCGCATTCTTCTGCATGCTGACCTCCAGTTGAACCAGCACCATTTGTTGAAAAGGCTATCTTTTTTCCATTGGATGTTTTCAGCCTCTTTGTCGAGGATCAAGTGGCCATAGGTGTGTGGGTTCATTTCTGGATCTTCAATCCTGTTCCATTGATCCTCCTGCCTGTCACTGTACCAATACTATGCAGTTTTTAACACTATTGCTCTGGAGTATTGCTTGAGGTCAGGGATACTGATTCCCCCAGATTTTCTTTTGTTGCTGAGAATAGTTTTAGCTATCCTGGGTTTTTTGTTGTTCCAGATGAATTTGATAATTGCTCTTTCTAACTCTGTGAAGAATTGAGTTGGGATTTTGATGGGTATTGCATTGAATCTGTATATTGCTTTTGGCAAAATGGCCATTTTAACTATATTGATTCTACCGATCCATGAGCATGGGAGGTTTTCCCATTTTTTGAGGTCTTCTTCCATTTCCTTCTTCAGAGTCTTGAAGTTCTTGTCATACAGATCTTTCACATGTTTGGTAAGAGTCACCCCAAGATACTTTATACTGTTTGTGGCTATTGTGAAGGGGGTCATTTCCCTAATTTCTTTCTCAGCCTGCTTATCCTTTGAGTATAGGAAGGCCACTGATTTGCTTGAGTTGATTTTATACCCTGCCACTTTGCTGAAGTTGTTTATCAGCTGTAGGAACTCTCTAGTGGAGTTTTTTGGGTCACTTAGGTAGACTATCATGTCGTCTGCAAATAATGATAGTTTGACTTCTTCCTTTCCAATTTGTATCCCTTTGACCTCCTTATGTTGTTGAATTGCCCGAGCTAGTACCTCAAGTACAATATTGAAAAGATAAGGAGAAAGGGGGCAGCCTTGTCTGGTCCCTGATTTCAGTGGGATTGCTTCAAGTTTCTCTCCATTTAGTTTGATGCTGGCTACTGGTTTGCTGTATATTGCTTTTACTATGTTTAGGTATGGGCCTTGAATTCCTGTTCTCTCCAAAACTTTAAGCATGAAAGGATGCTGATTTTTGTCAAATGCTTTTTCAGCATCCAATGAAATGACCATGTGGTTTTGTTCTTTGAGTTTGTTTATGTAGTGGATTGCATTGATGGATTTCCGTATATTGAACCAACCCTGCATTCCCGGGATAAAGTCTACTTGATCATGGTGGATGATCTTTTTGATGTGTTTCTTGGATTGGGTTGGCAAGAATTTTATTGAGTATTTTTTCTTCGATGTTCATAAGGGAAATTGGTCTGAAGTTTTCTTTCTTTGTTGGATCTTTGTGTGGCTTTGGTTTCAGCATAATTGTGGCTTCGTAGAAGGAATTGGGTAGTGTTCCTTCTGTTTCTATTTTGTGGAATAGTTTGAAGAGTAGTGGTGTTAACTCTTCTTTGAAGGTCTGATGGAATTCTGCACTGAAACCATCTGGTCCTGTGCTTTTTTTGGTTGGAAGACTTTCTATGACTCCTTCTATTTCTTTAGGCATTATGGGACTGTTTAGATGGTCTAGTTGGTCCTGATGTAATTTTGGTATTTGGTATCTGTCAAGGAAATTGTCCATTTCCTCCAGATTCTCCAGTTGTGTTGAGTACAGGCTCTTGTAGTAGGATCTGATGATTTTTTGGATTTCCTCAGTTTATATCTCCCTTTTCATTTCTAAGTTTGTTGATTTGGATACTTTCTCTGTGCCCTTTGGTCAGTCTGGCTAAGGGTTTATCTATCTTGTTGATTTTCTGAAAGAACCAGCTCCTGGTGTTGTTGATTTTTTTGTATGGTTCTCTTTGTTTCTACTTGATTGATTTCGGCCCTGAGTTTGATGATTTCCTGCCTTCTACTCCTCCTGGGTGAAATAGCTTCTTTTTGTTCCAGGGCTTTCAGGTGTGTCATTAAGCTGGTAATGTATGCTCTCTCCATTTTCTTTTTGGAGGCACTCAGGGCTATGAGTTTTCCTCTTAGCACTGCTTTCATTGTGTCCCATAGATTTGGGTGTGTTGTGTTTTCATTTTCATTGTGTTCTAAAAATTCTTTAATTTCTTTTTTTATTTCTTCCTTGACCAAGGTATCATTAAGTAGAATATGGTTCAGTTTCCACGTGTATGTGGGTTTTCTGTTGTTTTTGTTGCTATTGAAGACAACTTTTACTCCATAGTGATCTGATAGGAGGCATGGGATTAGTTCGATCTTCTTATATTTGTTGAGGTCTGTCTTGGGACCAATTATATGGTCGATTTTGGAGAAGGTGCCATGAGGTGCTGAGAAAAAGGTATATTCTTTTGTTTTAGGATAGAGTGTTCTATATATATCTGTTAAATCTAAGTGGTCCAAAGCTTCAATTAGTTTCATTGTGTCCCTGTTTAGTTTCTGTTTTCCTGATCAGTCCATTGAGGAAAGTGCAGTGTTGAAGTCACCTACAATTATTGTGTTAGTTGCAATGTGTGCTTTGAGTTTTAATAACGTTTCTTTTACTAAAGAGGGTGCCCTTGCATTTGGAGCATAGATGTTCAGGATTGAGAGTTCTTCTTGTTGTATTTTTCCTTTGACCAGCAAGAAGTGTCCCTCAGAGTCTCTTTTGATGACTTTGGGTTGAAAGTCAATTTTATCTGATATTAAAATGGCTACTCCA
Organism: Apodemus sylvaticus; assembly: GCF_947179515.1. Taxonomy (NCBI): domain Eukaryota; kingdom Metazoa; phylum Chordata; class Mammalia; order Rodentia; family Muridae; genus Apodemus; species Apodemus sylvaticus. Next base: position 25,318,459 of record NC_067482.1, read on the forward strand.
GCTTGTTTCCTGAGACCATTTGCTTGTAAAATTGTCTTCCAGCCATTTACTCTAAGGTAGTGTTTGTCTTTGACCCTGAGGTGTGTTTCCTGTAAGCAGCAAAATGTAGGGTTCTGTTTATGTATCCAGTCAGTTAGTCTGTGTCTTTTTATTGGGGCATTAAGTCCATTGATGTTAAGAGATATTAAGGAATAGTGATTGTTACTACCTATCATTTTTGACGTTATTTTTTAAATTTGATTGCTTAACTTCTTTTGGATTTGATGAAAGGTTACTATCTTGCTTTTTCCAGGGTGAAGTTTCCCTCCTTGTATTGGTGTTTTCCTCCTATTATCCTTTGTAGGGCTGGGTTTGTGGATAGATATTGGGTAAACTTGGTTTTGTCATGAAATATCTTAGTTTCTCCATCTACGGTGATTGATTGTTTTGCTGGATATAGTTGTTTTGGTTGGCATATGTGTTCTCTTACAGTCTGCATGAGATCTGCCCAGGACCTTCTAGCCTTCATAGTCTCAGGTGAAAAGTCTGCTGTGATTCTGATAGGTCTTCCTTTATATGTTACTTGGCCTTTTTCTCTTACTGCCTTTAATATTCTTTCTTTGTTTAGAACATTTGGTGTTTTGATTATTATGTGACGGGAAGTATTTCTGTTCTGGTCCAGTCTGTTTGGAGTTCTGTAGGCTTCTTGTATATTCATGGGCATCTCTCTCTAAAGAGGAGATTAGGGAAGTTTTCTTCCATAATTTTATTGAAGATATTTGCTGGCCCTTTAAGTTGTAAATCTTCACTCTCATCTATGCCTATAATCCTTAGGTTTGGTCTTCTCATTATGTCCTGGATATCCTGGATATTTTGGATTACAAGCTTTTTGCATTTTGCATTTTCTTTAACTGTTGAGTCCATGGTTTCTATGGAATCTTCAGCATCTGAGATTCTTTCTTCTATCTCTTGTATTCTGTTGTTGATATTTGCATCTCTGCCCCCTGATTTCTTCCCAAGGCTTTCTATCTTCAAAGTTGTCTCCCTTTGAGTTTTCTTAGTTGTTTCTATTTCTGATTTTAGATCCTGGATGGTTTTGCTTAGCTCCTTCACTTGCTTGTTTGTGCTTTCCTGTAATTCTTTATGAGGTTTTTGTGTTTCCTCTCTCATGACCTCAGCCTGTTGATCAACGTTCTCCTGTATTTCTTCAAGTGTTTTTTGCGTTTCCTCGTTGTTGGCTTTTGTATTCTCCTGGATTTCTTTCAATGATTTTTGTGTTTCCCTTGCAAGGGCTTCTAACTTTTGATGCATTTTCTCCTGAATTTCTTTAAGTATGTCCTCCATGTGTTCCTGTACCAGCATCATGACCAGTGATTTTAAATCCAAATCTTGTTTTACTGGTGTGATGGGGTATCCAGGACATGTTGGTAGAGGAGAATTGGGTTCAGATGTTGCCATATTGCCTTGATTTCTGTTAGTGACGTTCCTGCGTTTGCCTTTTGCCATCTAGTTCTCACTGGTGTTAGTTTGTCTTGTCAGTGCTGGACTCACCAGTGCAAGTTGCCCCTTCCCAGATGGCCTCTGGTGCACAGCTTACCTCCTGCACTGCCTGTAGACAGGGGGCTGCTGCCCAGGCTGTTTAGATCCCGAAGCAGGCACCCGAAGGCTCCCGCTGGGGCCCGCTGGATTCACTGGAGCACACCAACTTCTCCCCGCTGGCCGCCCGGAAGCCCCTCCAGCCTCTTACAGGACCTGGAGATGTGGTGCTGCCGCCCAGGCTGATCTCAGTCTGTCTGATCTGGAGTCTGAAACCAAGATGGAGGTGAGCCTCTCCTGACTGGCGGGAGGCTGAGTTCTGAAGTGGCTTCCGTGCAGAGAAAGGCGCAGCAAAACCGCAGCTGCTTGTAGCCCGGCTGGTCAGCGAAGGTCAGTGGTCGTGGGCGCAGGGCCTAACTGGACCCTGTGTCACCTTGGTTCCACTGCTGATGGCCCTTCAGCTGGACCAGCCACTGCTGCACTGCCACCGCTGCCGCTGCCCACCGCCGCCTCTCGATCATGATATTTTTTATTGCATTTGACTATAATAAAATATCTCCTAAGTTACATTTTTTATTTGAAATTTTCTTTCTTCTGTGCTCCCCCCAAATTAATTCACCTATACTTACTTTTTTAAAATCTACATTTCTGGTTCATATGAAATGGACTTATAATTTACCTATATAATATAATATAGCTATTGTAAAATAATGAATGTTTTCGCTATCATCAATCATTACTGGTTTCTACTCTTTGAGTAAGTAAAGATGTACTGTGCTCACAAAGCATAGATATACACTATGCATATAGTCAATGTTCAGATTATCAAATAAAATAAATATTATATATTCTTTAACTGCTAAACACAATAGATACAAAATCTTTCAGCTAATACGTCTTAACATTTTCTCTTATCTTGAATTTTTATTCTCTTCATTGAAAAATTGTTCCACAACATTGTAATCCCTGTGATTTATCACCTGTAAATTTTGCAATGAAGAGAATAAAAATTCAGCAGAGTGAGATGGCCTTAGTTTAAATTTGTATTCTTTTATTTATTAAAATTGCAACTGTATAAAACATACACTCATCTTCAGTTGAACACCTTGATTCATATTCAACACACATTACTAGTAGCCGTGTATAAAGTCATTATCAGGATTAAATTACATATTGCAGAGTGGATTCAACTTGTCATGCATTGTCATTGCTTATAGTGGGTTTCTGTATAGTATGTTAAGAAATTCAACTTTAAATTGGAGGACTATGAATTTGGACCATTGCTTTGCCCTTCACAGACTATGCGGCTTTACTGTCAAGAATACAATTTTGCCTAGTTCACTATCTGTTCAATGTAGAGTGTGAATGTGTGCTCTAGAGTGAGACACTTTTCATTCTCATGGTGTCTCTTACATTGACAAAACATAAAGTTCTAGAAAGCATACTTCAATTTGTCCCTCATTGGGAAAGGGATAATAAATTCACCTGCTTTCTAAGTTATTATGAAGATGGGTTGAAACAGAACCAGATAAGAAAGAATCACAGGAAGTAATATGGTCTCTGTTCTAGGTTCTATTGTTGAGGGATAGCTAATTTTGAAATTCTCATTTCATGTTGGTAACTCTGTATAACTTATCATTTTTATCACCCTTATTGATTTATCAAATCTATGTATAAGATATCATTATTGTCTATTTCCTTTTTAAAATGTTATTTAATCATTTTTACACTCCAGATCTTATCCCCCTCCCAGTTCATCCTCTGACTGTTCCACATCCCATACCTCCTCACCCTTGTCTCCAGGAGATGAGATGTCCCCATCCCCCAACCCCCTATACCCCACCAGACCTCCCCACTCCCTAGGGCCTCCAATCTCTTGAGGGTTAGGTGCATCTTCTCTGACTGAATCCAGACCCAACAGTCTTCTGCTGTTTATGTGTTCGGGCCTCATGTCAGCTGGTGTATGCTGCCTTGTTGGTGGTCCAGTGTCTAAGAAATATACGGGGTCCAGGTTAATTGAGACTACTGGTCCTCCTACAGGGTCGCCCTCCTCCTTGGCTTCTTCCAGCTTTTCCCTAATTCAACCACTGGGATTTTCCTTGTTGCATATTTCAGCTTGATATCCTTCATGACATTTTCTTCTGTTGTACTCATTCCATGACAATTATATTCATTATTAGTTTTAATTGTACTTTTCACATATTTTCTTGACAATATTCCATTTTCAGGGACCATAGAAGAAAGAAGCTTTGTGTGAATATAAAACTCAATTGATCAGGAAATTAGTTCATAGAAAAACAATAGTTCTAAGTAATCATGACTAACAGATAAATCAATATCAATATATAAAAAATATACAAAATAATACCTTCTAAGTACCTTATATTTATTTTGTGGTTGCAAACATTTCACAATATATTATAATTTTTTGGTAGCTTACTCTAATTGAATAGCTTTTTATTTCTTAAATATACAATTTTGGAAAATTTTGAACCATGACTCATATGTAGGTCATGAAATGGTTTTAGAAGTTAATAACAGTGGAAAAAAGTAGAATACAGTAAAACTAAGTGTGTCATATTACAAAATAAAATAAAATTAATAATGCCAATGTAAAATAAATGTATAACAAATTAACACACATTATAAGAATTTTTGTTATCTATGAAACATATTAATTCCATTTTTGTATATAAGTGTATAACTGTGTTTATATGTGTGTTATGTTGCAGTGTGATATTATTTATGGTGGTTCATGGCCTAAAATTTTCTGATGAACTTGACATACAATATGAAAATAATGAATTAAAATTGCAATTTTTGCATTTTGTGAATATGTGTAGAAAACAGATTTAGAATACTGCCATCATGGAGTGGCCTATTTTCAGCATTTCATTCATTTTTATGAAGTCTTCATTAGATTCTTTTTTTTTATTCGATATATTCCTCATTTGCATTTCAAATGATTTCCCCTTTCCTGGATCCCCCTCCCTGAAAGTCCCATAAGCCCTCCTCCCTCTCCCTGTTTCCCATCCATCCCTTTCCACTTCCCTGTTCTGGTTTTCCCTTTTATTAGAATATTTACGTAAAGAACAAGCATTCCTTATTTACAAACAATAAAAGATAGTTGATCCATCCAATTTATGGTTGCCACACTAAAGAACATATTTTCTCATATTCTTTTTCATTCATTGTAGCCCAAGGAATGAGAAATCTTTTGATATTACTTAGATCTTTATATGATACAAGTGCTAAAATTTTGGTTAAATTTTGATTTTTATTACTTATTTCATTTTTAAGCACACCCACATGTGCATACACACTGTGGTAATTTAATTAAATTTACTTTAATATTAAAGAAATTTAATCTTATTTGTTGTTTCATTTATTTCCATTTCAAATGTTATCCCCCTTCCCAGTTTCCCCTCCACAAACCCCCTATCCCACTCCTGCCTCCTGATCCTAGCATCCCCCTACACTGGGGCATCAAGCTCCCACAGGACTGTGGGGCTTCCCTCCCATTGATGCCAGATAAAGCAATCCTCTGCTATATAAGCATGGGTCCCTGCATGTGTAATGTTTAGTTGGTGATTTAATCCCTGGGAGCTTTGAGGTGTCTGGTTGGGTAATATTGTCCTTCTTCCTATGGGGTTGCAACCCCTTCAGCTCCTTCGGTCCTTCCCTAACCCCCCCTTCTCCTTCCATTCTTAATCATGCCACCTTTTCTTTGACTCCTTCTCCTTTATTCCTCCCAAGTCCCTCTCACCCTCTACCTCCTGTAGTTATTTTTCCCACTTCTAAGTAGAACTGTAGCGTCCACACTTTGGTCTTTCTTCTTCTTGAGTTTCTCGGTGCTTCTTGGCCATTTAGGATTCCTCATTTCATTTTTCTTTGCATTTTTATTTATGTGTAAGGGCATACCAGGAGAGGGCATCAGATCCCACTACAGATGGTTGTGAGGCACCATGTGGTTGCTGGGAATTGAACTCAGCACCTCTGGAACACTCGGTGCTCTTAACTGATAAGCTATCTCTCCAGGCTAATTTTTGCTTTAAAATATAGACGAAAAGTAAATTATAACCTCATGGGCTGGACCTCGGCCTCTCCACTCACATTTATCAGATATGCAGTTTGAATGTCATGTGGGTCCTGAACACGTGGAATGAGGGAGGGTGAGGTGGGGGGTGGAGGCAAACGCTGTTGCCTGTACATCAGGTATATTCTACCACTACGACAGCCTTGTCTGGCCTCACGGGAAGAGTAAGCACACTTAGCTTCTCATAGACTTGAAGTTCCAGAGTCAGGGGTGGGGAGACTTTGTGGCTACACGGGGGCTGTGGGGGTGGGGGTTGCCTAACAGCTCAGAGAAGAAGGGAAGGGGTAGGGGGAAGATTGTGGGAGGGATCACTGGGATAGGAGCAGTGAGCAGGATGTGAAGTGTAAAAGTGACAAAAGAAAATTAATTTAAAAACTATATAAGTATGTTTATTTTGAAATTCTTATCATTTTAGATTAATCATTTCTGAGTTTCAGTTAATGTTATAATAAAAGTGAAGTTCATTTTCTGTGCCTTCTTTATCTCTGTTTGATAGTATGACATCCTCATTCTCTGTGAGTGCTTCCTCTCCATCTGCGAGTATGGCGTATAAATACAGAAAAACTGGGCATTAAACCTCCAGAATTTATCTGTTCTCATTTTTCTCTGTCCATTTTCCTTAAACAGCAGAAATGTCTTATTATACACAAAAAGGTTTAGATTACTATGCCTTACATTTGAATTGAAATTTTTACAAGTGTAGAATTTCTTGTGTCCTTAAAGATGGAGTTTAAAATATATGATATTAATTTTGCCAAGCTACCTCTTGTGTGGTTATTGCTATGTTGTATCTTCTCCTTGTTTTTGCATTAAATCCATGCTTGTTATGGTATTATACATTATATAATCACATCTGCTAAAGTATCCACCTTTAAGGACAGGCAGTTTATTTTATCTCAGTTCAAAGGTTAAGGTCATTCTTGACTGAGAGTCCCTGTGGCAGGGACTTGAAGTGGCTGGCACAGATTATCCTCATTTGGGAAGCTGTAATATAGGGAATACTAGTACCTAGCAATATTTATCTTTTGATTTAGCTAAGAAGCATATTTATGAGATAATTTCTGCCCACATTACATATGGGTTACCTATCTTCAATTAAACCAATTCTACTAAAGCATTCACAGGAACACTCACTTATACGTGGTGTTCTTAGTGATTACAGAACTCATCAAGTTGACAAAATAAATCACCACAATTGTCACAGTCAATGGGTTTCCATATCCTATCCCAAGCACTCTACATGACTCATATTATTTTTTAATATTTTTATTGGATATATTTGTATTTGCATTTCAATGTTATCCCCTTTCCTCGTTCCCCACCATAGCCCATACCCCATCCTCCCTCCCCCTACATCTATGAGGGTGTTCCTCCACCCACCTCTGTCCCACCCCCCCAGCCTTGAATCCCCTACACTGGGGCATCTATCGAGCATTCATAGGACCAAGAGCTTCTTCTCCCATTGATGCCTGACAAGGCTATCCCTCTGCTACATTTGCAGTTGGAGCTATGTGTATCCCTTTGTTGATGGCTTAGTCCCTGGGAGCTCTGGGGGTTCTGGTTGGTTGCTATTGCTGTTCTTCCTATGAGGTTACAAGCCCCTTCAGTTCCTTTAGTCTTTTCTCTACCTTCTTCATTGATTATTTTTAATAATGTTATTATATTGGCATTTTTCAATTTACCCTGATAATTGAGATCTAACAAGGTAACAAGGTAAAGAATATAAAGATAAGTAGAAAGTATTCAAAGTAAAGAATATGAAAAACTCAGTCCTTGTTTAGTATATCTACAGTACATATTTACATGATGTATAGAGCCATCCTGAAAGCAAATGTATACATTATATCACAAAATATGCAGATAACCTATTATTCTTTTTAACCTCTGTATAGAACAGAAAGGAGAATTGGTTGTGTATGACATTAGTATGATATGTTGTGATTTGTATTCCATGATATGATGTAATTTCTGTAGTGATTTACATCATATTATACCAGAAAACTGGAGCTCTGGTAAACAAATGCCTGGACACATTAACCATATACTATCCATATATGTGTATGTATGTATGCATGTATGTATGCATATATCCATATATATGAATATATACATATACAGATAAGTGTGTGTGTGTGCATTTTTATAAATAAAGATAGAGGTATATATACATATATATATGCATATAGACATGTGTGTGTGTTTGTGTGTGTGTGTGTGTGTGTGCATGTGTGTTATAGGAAGAAATTAGTGTTCTTTCCTGAGTACTTATATTCCATATTCCATTTAGGTGCTTTGCATTCCTTACAAGTCTTAGCTTTTTATTGGTAGCTATTCATTTTTATGTTAGTTTGCTTTGTTTTGTTTTGCTAAAATTACTTTTAATCTGACCATCTTTCTAATTTTTGTAGTAGAATTTAACAGAAAAATCAAATAAATCATTTGTCTTTCACTTAACACAAAAATGTGTTCATTTTGTTGGCCTTTTAAAGAGACTTTAGGTCAAATTTAGAGTTTCAGATGATTGAATCTCTGCACTTCTCATTGTTTTTTTAAAGATGCCAGCTTTCTTCTGCTATGTCTACTGTTTTAAGATATACAGTTCATATAATCATTTTCCTATGTCTTGCTACTCTTCCTTTTTTTTCTTTTCAGGATTCACTCTTTAAAGGAGTTGATTTTGATAATCCTAAATGACTTTTTCTTGTTTTTTTTTTGTTGGTTTTTTTTTTGCATTTTTTTATAAATTATGTATTTTTATTTTCTATATTCTTTGTTTACATTCCAAGTGATTTCCCCTTTCCCAGTTCCCCCCTCTCCACATGTCCCATAAACCTTCTCTCCACTCATTCTCCAATCACCTCTCTCCTTTTCCTCTGTCCTGATACTGCCCTCCAATGCTAGATCAAGCCTTTCCAGACCCTCTCCTTACTTCTTCATGGGAGTCATTTGTTATGCTAATTGTACCTTGGGTATTCAGAGCTTCTGGGCTAATTACTATCCACTCATCAAAGATTGCATTCAATATGTATTCTTTTGTGATTGGGTTGTCTCACTTAGGATGATATTTTCTAGATCCAACCATTTGCCTAAAAATTTCGTGAATTCACTGTTTTGTTTTTAATTGCTGAGTAGTATTCCATTGTGTAAATATACCACATTTTCTGTATCCATTCCTCCACTGAGGGACATCTGGGTTCTTTCCAGCTTCTGGCTATTATAAATAGGGCTGCTATGAACATAATGGAGCATGTGTATTTATTGCATGCCGGGGAATCCGTTGGGTATATGCCCAGGAGAGGTATAGCAGGGTCCTCCGGTGTCATGTCCAGGGTTTCTCTGTATAGCCCTGGCTGTTCTGGAACTCACTTTGAAGACCAGGCTGGTCTTGAACTCTGAAATCTGCCTGCCTCTGTCTTCCAAGTGCTAGGATTAAAGGCGTGCGCCACCACCGCCTGACCCTTTTTCTGTTTTTAACTTACTTGATTCATGGCTTTCCTAGAGTTTTGAGAGAGCTGTATCAATAAGTTGGAAAATAATATGTACATTATGACTTTACTTTAATAATAGTGGTCTCTCTGTGTGTATATTTATGGTAAGTGCATATGAACATGCCATGGAATTTATACAGAAGGCAAAGAACAAGTTTACGGGGTAAGTTGCCACCTTTGCATGTGTTGTAGACAGGACTCCAGCTTTAGGCTTCCACACCTACTATGGTTGTTTGGCTTGTGGCTTGTTTTGTTTTGTTTTGTTTTTGTTTTTTTGTCCTAACACATTCTCTGTCCTTTTCTGTGCTTCTGAATCCACACTCATTAAATTTGATCATATTACCTCAAAGCCACTAGCTCACTCTCTATAGTAATCAACAATCTCTTCATTTTCTCAAATTGAAATTGTGCTAATTTGATCCCAAGATCTTATTGTAGTTTTATGTTTGTTTGTTTTTTTTGTTTGCCTCCTCCATTCTACTTTTTGTTTTTCTCATGAACTCTTTTGACTTCAAATAACAAAAATAAACTGACCATTCATGTATTTATCATACAGTGACTTGGCAATACAATGTCATTGTCAGATGTCACATTCTAAGAAGGTTTCAACCTCAGAAATATTGACACTTATACCTGAAAACAAACAGACCTCTTAGGTGCATTACAAAAAGCTCACTGACATCCATGGCCTTTGTACACTGGATGCAGGGTCAGTCATTGTGTCTCCTGTGACAAGGACAGTTTTATATAACAAGATGTTACCAATAATCTTCTTGGAGGAAAATACAAACATATGTTGGGATCAAATACATAATATCATATTTTAATTTATTTCTCAATATAGCTACATTTACACTGAAGATATAAGACCAAGAAAATTAAATATAATTACAAACTGAGTCACAAAATTAGTTGAAACCAATATTTAAATTACATACTGTAGAAACACATGTAACTGTGTCTTATGAAACAATTGCTTTGAAATTGATTTTCCATAATATTCTCATTTGTGGGATTAAAATATGTAGCTACATTTTAAAGCTGCAATCAATTTCAAATAAGTTAAATGCAAGACATTGCTATATGCGTACATCAAATTTCTAGTTCTTTTCTTCATAATGTGCTATTGCAAAAATGATGCAAAGGAATGGCCTAGAAGTCCAAACTTAGCATATGACCTTCAGTAAAATGCTATGCTTGCAGACAAGCTGTGCATTTGTGGATATGCCCAGATGGTTTTATTGTGGCTATTTAAATTGGAGAATCTATAATAAGAACTCCCCACTTAGTTAAGCCATTTTGGGGGACACTTAACATAAGTATTTGGTTGAAACTTCTAGGACACTGTCATCATATGTTTATGCTTTATATGTTTGTGTGTGACTGTACATTCAAGGGTATTTACATTTTTGGTCTAAAGTAGGATTCTTCTATGTTTAATATATCTTGTCAGTATAAATTTAAAGTTTTGTTTCTGACTGATGAACATTAATTACATTTTAAAATCATAGTCAGTCATAATATGTGTATATAAATGTATAAATAATGAGGTAAAGTTTTTGGTTATATGATACAAGTCAAGAGAAAAATATGCAAATTATAAAAGTATAAATTTTATGGTTCTAGAGAGTGTAAAAAGAGACAAAAGATGTGCAAAAATACAGTATTAGAATTATTTAAGATTATAGAATACAAATGTATACAATATACAAAACAAAATACTTTGGTATTTAGGAATTTTACATAATTTATTTTATAGTACTTTATGTGGTTTTCTGAAGTGTGACAATGAAGTTCTAAAGGCCTCCATTTATTTATCTTCATGAAATAAATACAATTTTAAAGGACCACTCTAAAATGAAAATTATCTCACAATTAACAGATTATTAGCATATTTGTTAGTGGTAATACAACTTCAAACACAATTTGAAAGTATCTTCATGATATTTACTGAACAGTGATTTCAGTATTTTGACAATATACCGAGTTCTAAGAATTGTTGTTAATCAAAGTCCCCTTTTTTCTTATAATGTACATGATTTTCTTTTGTGTGACCCTTCTCTGACAAAGGCAAAATCACTGTATATGCTACTTGTTTTTTCCATCAAAACACCTCCATCCCTTTCCCCATAGCAGTATGGCTATCTCTTTCCTGCCAATAACCAAAGCCTGTCATATATGTTTAGAAATTGTCCTAAGGTATTAGAGTATTATTCAATTCCATTGCATTTCTCTACATCACAGCCATTGAACCAACAAGAACTTTACACACAGTAAAAATTACTTATATGCTTAAAGGAGTGTTATTTTTAATTCATTGTCTTAGTTAAAAAGGCTCATGACAGCAATGGGAAGTTAGAGACGATATTTTTTTCCAGAATTAATTGAACTGAAAGCCACAGAAATTATAAGCCCAGAGGTCAAAGGAAGAGAGCAGGGTATTAAACATTCAGGAATTGTGGCATTGGAATTGTGCCATTCAGGGACAACTGAAACAAAATCTGATATAGCAAATGATGGAAATAAAAGGAAAGATCTAAAGGACAAGAAGGTAGACCTTATTCCCTCTCCTCTCCCCCAGTTCTTAGTACTATCCAAGTGATTAATTGTATCTCAATCTTAGATAATAGTGTAGGAAATGTTGCAAGTTAGCCTCTGTGATGCTTTAGAGAACAAAGGGTACAGGTACTTTGGTGTGAGCATATGTAAGCACATCCTGAGATAAGAGCCACACCAAATCATTTTTGCCAGGATAAATTTTGAAACAGCCCTATGAGTGCTCGTGAACCTTCTTACCTATGGCAGGAATCATACTGATGCAGCAATGAGCAGTCCTTTGTTTTGTTTCCTCATCACATTGATAGTGGTACTCACATGTGAACAGCACTATAAATCGAATAGGGCTTGTTGAACTTAAAAACAAAACCTAAACCAAATGGAATCTCCAATCATTAGAAATGCTGTTTTGCAATGACTTTAGCTCCTGAAAAGCAAAAGTTCTGACCTCCATTTTGTTCAGCAGTAGTGGGTTACAAAACAGCTGAGCAGCAAAAACAGCAGCAATAAACCAGAGTGTCTTAGTTTAGAAATGGTGCTAAAGTTGGGCACTATCTCAAGACCAATTAAAGCATGTGGTCATGGACTTCCGTCTTCAGCCTTCCCACCTCTAATCTCATCTGTAAAGAAAACTCAGTCTTAATGGTTTCCAATACTCTTGCTTTCATCCAAGGCTTACAATATCTGTTGTAGCCTATCCTGATTGCAAATGTGCTTTAATTTTTAATAACCTAGTAGAATAATAAAAGACATATGAGGGTATAGGTAATGGCATTTTAACAGACTATTACATCAGAAGGGTTCTAATCAAATGGATGTGTTAATCAATTTGATTGAATTTTCTGACTGATATTATTGTGATTCTATGTGAGGTAGAAAAATTGATTAATTGAAGGAAATTGGCCACTGGGACTTATGCTTGGGGAAACACTCTTACCTAGGTTATTTCAAATTACTGTTTTCTCCTTTTTGTCTGGCTTGAAGGAAACAATCTTCCACTAAATATTGCTACCATCATAATATTTTATATATGAGAGCAGAGCCATGAGACTGTTAGCTGAAACCTTTGAAAGGATGACATATAATTAATATTCCTCTCCTTTAACGTTTTTACAGTCGTGTCTTGAAGCATTTTTGTCACACTGATGCAAAACTACCATTGTTACCAGAAGTTGGCATGAAACCATTTTATATTCTGCTTCCTACTTTGTCAAGAGTCCTTAACCAAAGAACCAGATGCTACCCTTTTTGACTGGCTACATTAGTGGCAACAACTCTTTAAGTTGAGTATGATTCATTGAAACAAAGAACAAAATCAGTTTTTACTGATCACATGAGCATGCACTGTGTGCATTCCTGGTATCCATAGAGGTCCAGGAGAGGGCTAGAAGTCCCATGGAGCTAGAATTTTGAGCAGGGGTGTGTTTCCTTGTCAGTACATGGAACTCTTCAAGAGTACTTGTACTCTTAATCCCTTAGCCATCTCTCTAATGCCTGATACAGACCTTATGTTACATAAGGAGAGTGATCCTACAGGTAGACCAGCAATATCAACTACTCCGGACCCCGGGGATCTCTCAGACACTGAGACACCAACCAGGCAGCATACACCAGCTGATATGAGACACCCCAACACATATACAGGAGAGGACTGTCAGATATGGACTCAGTGAGAGAAGATGCACCTAACCCTAAAGAGACTTGAGGCCCCAGGGAGTGGGGAGGTCAATTAGGGTGGGGCTAGAGGGGTGAGAACAGATTTAAGAATAATAAGAAAAGCAAAGCAGGAGATAAAGCCAACCAGCTCTTTGAGTTTTCGATTGGAGTGGCCAATGGTCATTCTATATGATTTTGCTTGGGTTGGCAGGGGAAGTTTAGGAATACCCAGTCATTGAATTAGGAAAGACATTTTAAGATTAATTGGTGCTGTGTGTGTTGTTTTATCTGTGGATACAAGAGAATCTGTGTGTGGGATGGTTGTGAGGTCCACACAGAGCTTAAAGCAGGATGAATATGATATATTATTCTAATTTAAAATTTAAAACAATAAAAATAAAAAACATTTTAAAACTTGAATCCAGGTATCCCTCAACAGAAGAGTGGATGCAAAAAATGTGGTATATCTACACAATGGAGTACTATTCAGCCACTAGAAACAATGAATTCATGAAATTCTTAGGCAAATGGATGGAGCTAGAGAACATCATACTAAGTGAGGTAACCCAGACTCAAAAGGTGAATCATGGTATGCACTCATTGATAAGTGGTTATTAACCTAGAAAACTGGAATACCCAAAACATAATCCACACATCAAATGAGATACAAAGGAGGAGCGGTCCCTGGTTCTGGAAAGACTCAGTGAAACAGTATTCGGCAAAACCAGAACGGGGAACTGGGAAGGGGTGGGAGGGAGGACAGGGGAAGAGAAGGGGGCTTACGGGACTTTCGGGGAGTGGGGGGGCTAGAAAAGGGGAAATCATTTGAAATGTAAATAAATTATATCGAATAAAAAAATTAAAAAAAATTATTTAAATATGTATTCTCAAAGAAAAATACCCAACAACAACAAAAAAATCAGAGGATGTTTTTAAATGCTATTAAGATGCAGTTCTCTCAACCATTAGCCATTAAGATTAGCATTTTCAAGATGTTAACAAGATCTGCTATTGAATATTGAGAAATATTGGAAACTTTATATATTTCTGTTAAGAACAGACCTCTGCTAAGTAGGCAACCAGTTCATAAAACAGCACCTTATTAAATGTGAGACATGATGTTATCAGCTTTAAACTAATTGTTTTGTTGAAGATATATTCAAAAGAAACACAATCATGTATAACGATCAACTGATAAATAATATTCATAATGACATTTTTTTCAGTACCCTAAAGGTGAGAAAAAATCCACATCCTGATGTCTGAAGAAGAGGTAAACAAGATGTTGACTCATACAAATACCAATAAATGATTTATCAAAAAATGAAATATTGGTACATAGCATAACATGGATGAATTTTGACTAAAAATGTGCTAGGAAAAATATGAAAGTCATAACAGTAGAAGCCTACTTTTGGCTTCTACTTATTTTAAGATTACAAAAAAGATAAATTATAAAGACAATGTACAGTGTCCCAAAGCTAAGATCCCAGGATTTGAGGTCATAATTTACACAAGATTTCATTTTATGGATATGAATATATTTTTAAATTGATAACATTGAGGGATTTGAAATTATTTGAATGCAGTAAATTTTATGTAAATATAAACAAGTAACTTGCTCATTTTAAAAGAGGAAATATACTCTCAGAATTAGATTTCATTATAATGCTGTGAACATCACTAAAAGTCATATATTTATGAAATAGAGAAAATCTATAAGACAGTACTGCTGGCAGTTTGTCATTATTTTAATCTCAAAATACTGAACACACCACCAAACACTAATACCACTTCATTGTAAGAAATGCCAACAAAGCTAGCAAGAGGGCTTAGCACATGAAAGTCCTTGTTTATGCGAGCCTGACTATGTGTGCTTGGTTTCTAAAACCCAGATAAAGGTGAAAAAAGAGAGTCAACTACATAAAATTCCCTTCTGAATGCCACATACAGTAATTGGCACACTCATACTTATACTCATATATGCGTGCAACAAGCACACATACACAAAAAATTTAAAAAGTATATTTTTCAATGAATATAAATAGTGCTTTTATCTGTTTTCTGCTCCTCATTCATGTGTATATATGTGTGTGTGTGTGTGTGTGTGTGTGTGTGTGTGTTGAATTAGACAAGTTTTCATTAAAACTCAAATATCTGAATTTGATTGCCAAGCATGAGATAAACAGACACAATTTTCTGGGCATGTTAACCATTATTTGATCCCTTTCCCAGCGTTTGGGAATGAGTGTTCTTTCCCCAGCAGGACACTTTAAACACCAAGAGGAAAATTTACCTTTGCATTTGTTGGCTTATAAGTGCACGTGTTTTGGCTTTAATATCTCTTAAGTAGAGCTTACATTGCAGAGAATCTGTTTATCTAGTCTTAGCGCATGGCAAAACCAGAAGTGTTTTTTGAAATGGGAATACGTAACTTGAAAAAGCGCAGTGCATAGCTGAATATTTGAACATGTCTCAAAGCAGTGGAGCAATTTGATCCTTATAATCCAGTTTACTTTTTTTCCCTGAGAGAAAAGGGCATGGTTAGCTAGGATTTATTTCATCTGCAATTTTCACATGACAAAATTTACTTTTAAGTTTAAAATGATGTTGTTTCAGTCCCTGGTGTCTGAGTGTGATGAGAGTTGGAAAGGGAGACAGAACTGCAAATGTCTAATATTGGCATGGCATTTGCTTTCCATTTTCTTTAGTGTGCACTAGTGGGATGTTGCTGAATGTTAAAGCCTTAGAAAAGCCACTAGTGGGGACTGTCTATTTATTTCCTGGAGTGGGATGTGAATCTGAAGATGGGCGATTATTTTCTAAATCATTGATAATTAGTTTTCATTTCTGTTTATGGTGATAATTTTTATTTTATTGTACTTGGGCAGAAAAAGAAAAGACCCTGGATTTTAAGCCCACTGAAAAGTTGCATGTAAGAAGACACTATTTCCATACAAGATATGAATCTGTACTTTGTAAATGCATTAGGCTCCTGTCGACAGTGAAGAGGGACTCAGTATAAATAACTTACTACCATAAAAATTATGTCTTTGTTCCTATTTCCATTGATTGGGAAACTTTGGAAGCAATGCCCCTTTTGGTTTCCTTTGCTAGATTTCTCTGAGATTTTCTTATATATTTATTTTGGATATTTTATGTGGAAAATAAATTTTTAATGTGTTACTAAAACTTCAACTAGGAGGCTAGGATAGAGCTGAGTCAATGGAGGAATTTTTATACAAATATGAAGACTGGATTAATCCTCAGCATGCTCAGAAAAGAAAGAAAAAAGAAAGAAAGAAAGAAAGAAAGAAAGAAAGAAAGAAAGAAAGAAAGAAAGAAAGAAAGAAAGAAAGAAAGAAAGAAAGAAGAAGAAGGAAGGAAGGAAGGAAGGAAGGAAGGAAGGAAGGAAGGAAGGAAGGAAGGAAAGAAGGAGGGAAGGAAGGAAAGAAATGTTAAGTGTGATGTCATTCTTTTGAAATCCCAGTATTCACAAATAAAAGACAGTACACAAGGATTCTGGAATTCTCTGACTAGTCAGATTAGACTATTTGGAGAATGCCAGGCTCATGAGAAACTGTTTAAAATGTCAAGATGTCTCTTCCTTAGCTCTGGGCCTCTTGACCTTATGTTGTTGTCAAAATGTCATTTCCTACCAATCTGACTTTGGACAAGCTGGACATGAAGAAGAAGTGGGTTTCATTGAGGGTGGATTTCAATATACCTATGAAGAACAACAAGATATCAAATAATCAAAAGATCAAGGCTGCTGCTCCAAACATCAAATTCTGTGTGGACAATGGAGCCAAGTCAGAAGTCCTAGGCTGGCCTGATTAAGTTCCCATGCCAGACAAGTATTCCTTAGATCCCGTTACTGCAGAACTGAAATGTCTGCGGAATAAAGATGTTCTGTTCTTGTGGGTTCAGAAGAAGAGAATGATGGTGCCAACCCAGCAGTGGGGACTGTCATCCTGCTGGAGAACCTCCACTTTAATGTAAAGGAAGGAAGGAAGGGAAACGATACTTCTGGGAACAAGTTTAAACCTCAACCAAGCACAATTAATGCTTTCTAAGACTCACTGTTGAAAGTAGAGGATGACTATGTAAAGGATGCTTTTGGGACTGCACACTGAGCCCACACCTCCATGGTGAGTATGAACCTGCCACAAAAAGGTTGTAGAATTTTTAATAAGAATGAGCTGAACTACTTTTCCAAGGCTTTGGAGAATCCACGCGAGGATCATTCCTGGCTATCTTGGACAGATCTAGGTTGCAGAGAAGCTGCAGCTGAACAATATTCTGACAGAGTCAATGAGATGATATTTGGTGGTGGAATGTCTTTTCTTTAAGGCGCTCAAGAAGAGGGAGATTCGTACAACTCTTTATGATGAAAAGTATCCAAGATTGTCAAAGATCTTATGACCAAAGCCAAGAAAAATGGTGTGAAGATTTCTTTGCCTATTGACATTGGCACTGCTGACAACTTTGATGGTAATGCCAAGACTGACCAAGTTACTGCGGTCTTGGATATACCTACTGGCTGGCAGAGCTTTCACTGTGATACTGAGAGCAGCAGGGAATATAGTTGAGGTAAAAGCCACTTCTAGAAGTTGCATCATTATTATATATGATGGAGACCCAGTCACTTGCTTTGTCAAATGGAACACAGAGGACAAAGTCAGTCATGTGAGCACTGGGGGCGGTGCCAGTCTAGAACTAGATGCTAAAGTCCATCCTGGGGTGGCTGCTTTCAGCAAAACTGAGTGTTTCCCTGTTTTTTGGTTCCTATGCACAGGTCCTAAGTCAACATAAGTGTTTTTGCTGCATCTCCATTTTAAGTTAGCACAAGATTCTGCTAGTGTCCAAATGCAACACCAGGAACCCTTAAGCAGTAGCATAGCATCCTAAAGCATCTCAACTGCATCAGGATCTGTCTTCATTTGTCAAGATCACATTCAATTTTCTTACGAACTATAACCATTGAGCATTCTAAAGTGCATCTATTTATCTTCTGCCAGTAAAAGGAAGTGTTCTGCAAAAGTTTCTCTCTAGTTTTGTAGCCTCTGGTTTGCTGTAGATTTGGGTAAGTTTATGATCTATTAAACAATAAGGATGTCCGGGAAAGAACTGATGGTGGAAAATGTGTTCATTGCTATCTATTGCAAATAGATGATAGTCTGATGAATACTGAGAAATGCACTTGACTATTTGTTCAAAAAATAACTGATTAGTAGTTTGTTTAATGCTATGTCCATTTAGCACAATACAAGAGGAGAAATAGATTCATCAGAGTTACAAGTTGGTGAATGTTGAACACCACAATAAGAATGACGTGTCAATATATGCTCATAGCTACAATAATGACAGAAGCATCATGCGAGTAACCAAGACTCTGATTGGATTTGAGGTCTGGTTAATTGTATAAAAAATGATTTTCCATGTGAAATATATTATCCCTGAATTTAGCAATCCTATCTTCACCTTATCATGATTGTCATTGTGCTACAAGAAAGCCTTATCACTTTTCTAAAACCAGAGCCAGCTCAGTTACATTTACTTTATACTAAAAGTAAAACTCCCATAAGACTTTCTTCCCTCTCCATATATCCAAGTTAGCTATAATTATACTAATGCAAGCTTTATGCAGTGAACATACTGATTGTGCTAGATGTTCCACCTGTCTCCCATTTAGTTGAATTTTTTGAGAGAACTAAAATAAACAGGGCTTATTTTTGTAGTTTAAAACCTAGAACAATGCTTGAGTCAAAATAAATTAGAATAAAAGAATGGCTGTTATACAAATCTTATCTCTGTGGGAATATAGAGGTAATATAGAGATTCAAAACTTGGACTAACTAGTCTTCCAGGAACCAGAGTTGTATCCAAGAAAGATTAGAGTTTACTTCAAGTACCCAAATTATTCAATCAAGAACTCTCTGGAACTACAATCCTGGGCACATCTGTTGCCTTTGTAACTCTATAGACACCTTCACACAGTTGTACATGCTCACACACACATAATTAAAAACAAAATAAATATTTAAAGAATAATATTTATCTTTGAAAAAGTATTTATAACAGCAATTATCTATACTGAGATAAAAATATAAATGTTTTGATATATTGATTACTGCTTAGGTGTTCCAAAAATAAAAATAAAAAAGAAGTGAAAAGAATAACAAACCTTTCAATATATAACAGTAATGCTGACAAACTTACTAAGATTATTTCACTTGTGAGTAAAGATGACTAACACATACACAGAACATTAGTAAGCTTACAAAGCCAGTTCCAATGATTGACAATAATATATATATATATATATATATATATATATATATATAGAGAGAGAGAGAGAGAGAGATAGAGATATATACAGATATTATTGGGGTAGAAAAGAATATTTTATTGTAGACCTTCCAGTATATTTGGGAAAAATTTATATGACATCTGTATCAAACTACTTTGGTTTCAGTTATAAAATTTTCCTTTGCATTAGACCATGACTTATTGGTTCATTCCTGAAAAGAAATGGCATTTTAGTTGTAAAAAAATTCACTTATAAAATTTCATCAATATCATTTCTTTCACCTGGCATCATATATAATGATTCTCATATTTTTCTCCCATAGAATTTTTTTCTAGAATTTCTGTTGATCAACTCTATTTGTAAACTATACACTTTAAGCAATATATAATTTTTATGAGAGAGCAAAACAATTAGAAAATAATGAATAGTCCTACCCAGTTGTAAGGCTATGAGCTATAGCAATGGGTAAAAGAGCAAAGATTACATCATCTTTGGTGTAATCATGGCACAATGTAATCGGGGGTAAACAACAGGTGTCTAATTTCCACTCAATGGGAGAGAATCTGTACCTGGTTAAAAATAAGTGGACAATTGCCTTAAGCTAGAGAGAATAAATTTCAGAAAAGAACCTACTAACTTCATTTTCCTAAACAAATATAATCTTTAACTCCATCTAAATACTTATTTCAGAAATAAGGATATCATTCACATGTCAAAGGAAAAAATGTTTGTTACAATACATGAGAACTGTTGCAATGATTGATGAGTGGTACAAGAATAAAGGGAATAATTGACTATAGTGCACACAACACGAATTAATCCATCTGCAACACATCTTCTATAGGGAAATATTAGAGAAAATCATGGCAGAGAGGAGTGTAAGGATGCTAAAAGCTAGAAGACTACAATGCCTGCTCTGAGACGTATAACTGAAAGACTGAACAAGAAAGTATACTGACAAGGCCAGTTACCATGCCAATGTAGGGAGGGAAATTCCACATGGTCTCACCAATGCCAGAAGAACTACAATATACTTACAAGTAATAACAGTAATTAAACAAGAGATCATAAATTTGAAGTGGCTGTAAATAAAGTTAGGAGGGTTGATGATAAGGGACTGGGTAATATGGAGTCTGTGGTCATGTGTGAGGTTTCCTAAAATTATTAAATAAAAAAGTTTCTATAGTACAAACAATACACACATTGATTATATATGTATATTTATGTACATATATGATAACTACTAAGAATATGCATATGTGTTACACACCACACACACTCACACACACACACACACACACACACACATCCATATGTGCATTCCAGAAGCCATTTAAAATAATACTTATTAACCTGGGTCCTGGCTTAAAATTACTTTTTTTGGTTCACTTGATTTTGGTATTGGTAACCTGATGATAACAATTTCACAGGTCATTTGAAACATCAATATACATATCAATTTGTTTTAATTTTTCCCTTAACATGAATACTATTTCCATGATTGCCATGCAGAATAAATATAGAAAATTGTACACATGTGTTATATTTATATTCTGAAGAATGTATAAAGAGAACACCCTTCATAAGATTCCAGGAAATGTAAGTTTAGTTAATTTTTTTAGGAAAGAACAAAAGAACATAATCAACAGGAAGTAAACTTACAGTATATGCATGATAAATAGATAAATTTGAAACAAATTATCAAAATGACAAGATGTTAATGATCTTGATATGGGTTAGGATACAGGTAATTCCATTTATGACTTATGTCTTATTCCCTTGACTTAGGTGCCAAGGAACCAGTATGTGATCATCAGATACAATGATAGCATCATGGTTTCTGGGAAGTATATTGTTTAGCAATGTTTTTCACATTTTATGATAGAAAATATTGCATAGAAAAAGTATTAGAAATATAGGAAAGAAAATCCAACTGGGGATTGAAGAGGGACAGCAATAGAAATGGAGAAGATGGAAGAAAAATCAAGTACAACACACACACACATACATATGTGTATATACAAATATTTGTATATACATATATACATTTATACATATATATTCTTATATATACAAAAGTACATATATAAGATATATGATATATACACACACACACATATATATATATACATATACATGTATAACTGTGGATGGATGGATAGATAGATAGATAGATAGATAGATAGATAGATAGATAGATAGATGATGAACTTGAACCAAAGTAGGCCATTTCAGCTAATACAACACTCTAAACAAGAGACATAGATAAATGAAAATTCCCGTACTGGGTATGAAAAACTTCCTTTCATATGGTGGTTCAGGTAGTTCAAAGGAATGCTAAAATGATATAGGTTTTTGCTTTTGTTCTTGGACATACCTTAAAAGTAAGCCATTGCTGAAGACACTGCATACTTTAGACATAGGACTTGGATTATTCAAGATGAATCAAAATTGAAAGTCTATATCCTGTGTTCCATTTTCCATCTTAATACAAAGTACTTTGCCAGATGACAATGAAGAAAAGCAATCAATTGTCCTACCGAACTGTGATGTGTATGAGTAACAATGGCTGGCTTAAGGTTCCTCAGAAAACTGGACGTGCCACTTCCAGAGGACCCTGCTATACCTCTCCTGGGCATATACCCAAAGGATTCCCCGGCATGCAATAAGGACACATGCTCCACTATGTTCATAGCAGCCTTATTTATAATAGCCAGAAGCTGGGAAGAACCCAGATGCCCCTCAAAGGAGGAATGGATACAGAAAATGTGGTATATTTACACAATGGAATACTACTCAGCAATTAGAAACAATGAATTCAAAAAATTTTTAGGCAAATGGTTTGATCTGGAAAATATCATCCTAAGTGAGGTAACCCAATCCCAAAAGAATACACATGGAATGCAATCTCTGATAAGTGGATATTAATTAGCCCAGAAGCCCTGAATACCCAAGGCACAAATTGCATAACAAATGACTCCCGCTGAAGAAGTATGGAGAGTGTCCTGATCCTGGAAAGGATTGATCTAGCATGGGAAGGGAATATAAGGACAGAGAAAAAGGAGGGAGGTGATTGGAGAAGGGATGGAGAGAAGGTGGTTTATGGGACATATGGGGAGGGGGGATCCGGGAAAGTGGAAATCATTTGGAATGTAAACAAAGAATATAGAAAATAAAAATATTAAAAAAAAAGAAAAGAAAAAAAAGAATACACCCAGAAAGAAGCAGCAGTGGCATTCACATCTTGGTGATAACCAACTCTCTAATTGAACTTAATACCTGCTTACTCACCATGAGGGATTTTATATCTGATATTAGAAACTTAGTTAACGCCCTAGGGTTAACAAAATCATGGATCCTAGCAGAGTATCAATTACTGCTGCTTTGCTAGACTAGCATAATTCCTTAATTACATTCCAAGATTTATTTTTATATCTGCATATAAGTGTAGCTATCACCTTCAACAAAGAAGGTACACTCTACAGTAAATGGAAACTATGAAAGGAAACCAGAACTGGACACATCACAGAGATCAATGGATCATGGGGAGCCCAGTTTTACTGGATGCATTTGCACCACAACTCCTGTATCTGTGGCTCAGGGGACAATGGAAGAGGGGATAGAATGATTGTTAAGACTAAGAATACTAGGAAATCTTAGTTAAAACTGTCTCTCTTAAGAATGACTACATAAATGACATGTGAGAACTTACATTATCAATAAACATACTAATAGCAATAATAAGAAATTCCCAGGCATAGACAAAGGACTATAGGCAACTAAGAACTTCTGGAAAGGGAGAATTAGCCTTTAAAAGAGATCAGCTCTTTACTTATTCATACAATATTAAGTGGTCAGGTCAAAAACCTTACACACACAAAGAAATATATTCAGCAAGAAATCTTTATCTATTTTTGTATGTGTATTCACACAAACACATATCCATACACACACACACACACACACACACACACACACACACACACACACACACACACACATATATATATATATATATATATATATATATATATATATATATATACATATTCAAGTAAAAAGAGGCTATCAATTTGAAACTACAATGGAAACATAGACGGTATTAAAAGGAGGGTACATGGGAGATGCCTTAGGGAAGAAAGGGAAAAAAGAAATACTGCAATTTTATTATCCCCATTTCCAACCAAAAACATATTTGAAATGTATTTTAAAGTATTTTAAGTTTATTTAAATTATATACAAAAATGCCAATAGTTTTATTCATATTAGAAAGCACTTTATTTTACTTTTTGTTTTTTTACAAATTTAAATATTTCCTTGAATGACCTATTACACATGTTTCCCATACTCAAATTATCAATTCATTAAACAGTATCATGGTAGAGAAATATCTCACAGGTTCAGTCCATTATGATCAGTGCTCGAGGACAGTATCTTACAGGTAGGCATGCTGCAGGTGGACCTGAGAGTTCTCCATCTTCATCTGATGCTGATAGGAAAAGACTGACTTCCAGGGAGCTAGGATGAGGGTTTTAAAGCCCATGTCCACAATGACACACTTCCTCTAATAAGATCACACCTACTCCAACAAGGCTACCCCTCCTAATAGTGCTACTTCTTGAGCCAAGCATATCCAAAGCATTACAGACATGAATTCACATGTGTCTCAACATTTGTTAGCACAAACACACACATATTTATACACACACACAAGTTCACATACCTGTGTGCAAACCACATACAATGGAAAAATGGCAAACAAAATAAAATGGAGAACAGGCAGAAATAAGTTGAAATAAGAAAAAAATGGTTTTAAAAGACATCTCCAATCATTTAACTTGAAAGAAAATCTAAGTAAAAAAAAAATATATATATATATCAAGAAAATTGATAAAAGAAAACATCTAAATGAGCAAAAATAAATAATGTTAAATAAAAGAGAGAGTCAAATCATTTAACTTGAAAGAAAATACTAAGTAAAAAATATATATCAAGAAAATTGATATAAGAAAACATCTAAATGAGCAAAAATAAATAATGTTAAATAAAAGAGAGAGTATCATAAGATAATTATTAATAGATTTTGATGTATTATAACCATTGATATAGCAAATTGAAAAGAATTTGACATAAGAGAAAGTTTTAGAAAAATTACAACCAAATACAAATAAAAGCTAAAATTAATTAGAGAAGGGATACTACATAGGGAATTGTTCCAAATATAATAATAGTAAATGATTTTCTATATGAAAATTCAACAACAGTCAGTTTAAAATTAATTATAACCTCAAGCTACTGATTGTGAGCAATAAGAAATTATAATAAAACTTATTGCAAATACACAATGAGTATCTTCATTTTTAGCAGATCACTTCTCAATAATAAAAAAAATTTCAAAAACAAATTAGAGAATAATTTTGACTTTCAAAGAAGAAATAGTAAGTCAGGTACTAGATTTCTCTCTAAAAATAGTTTGAGAAAACATTGTTCTCCAAAGAAGAATATCATGCCCTATTAAACACAGTAATACTGCATTTTGAAACAAATGTGTTAGAAGTTAGCAAGCATATAGTGGATAACCTTGAAGCAAAGAAAAAGCAAAAAGAAGTTAAGGGAGAAATTAAAGGAGGAGATAAGGAAAGAGCAGTGTTTTAACTCATTAGGATTCCTTCCTGTTTTGATAGGCTACTTTATTAATACAGCCATCTTTGTATTGAGGAATTACTCATATTGAGCTGGCCATTCCTTGATTAATTTTCAGCTGACATTCTTCCAAGTGTGTCATGCTGCGAATAATAATAAATAAATAAATGATACATACATAAACAATTCACAAAGCACATATACAAACAATAATACTTACACACCCTGTATACATTGATATACATACACATAAATTCAATCTCACATACACATACATACACTCATAATGTTTTTAAGGAAGCTATTTGAAAACAATTTCATTCATATGCTAATATACTTATATAACCCCAATTGTAATAATCCATATTTTTATGAATAAGTCTTAAAGTGTACCAAATACCGAAGCCTACAAATGATAATAAAATTATGATAAACCAAATGTGAAGAATGTAAAGAATCTTGGCACTAATGACCCCTTCAGAGAATATAGGCATATGCAATCATCGACCGAGATGTACTTGTGAAAACTGAAATGATTCTACCTTCAAAAATCTCATCATAAAATATTTTAAATTAATATTTACATCACTTGGCAGAAATAAAATTCCTTGTCTTGAAAACTTGATTTTTTCCCCTTCTCTTTGCATTTCCGTAGGGGCATTTATCTTGTATTAATTCAAGTAAAACTTAATAATTCACAGTCAAATTACTTCATGCACAATGTAATCAAATATTTCGAAAACCATTTTCGTCTATTGGAATTTTGAATTTTCTGTAAGCAAATACAAGTACAGAAAAACTTACCTAAGCTAAATAATGTCTGAACCTAAAATAAAAACACATTTTAACTCTAATCTTCTTTCTTCTGTGTCTATTTTCCTAAAACAAGCATGTATTATGAGAGTAATTGATAATTTAATTTTGAATGGTAAAACTCATAGTAATAAGCATAAGATTTAATTTTAGGAACTTTAGGAACTTGGAAAAGATTAAGTAAGCTAAGAAATTTAGGCATGATTTCAACTATAAAATATATTTAAAGGAATTCTATGCAGAGATTGTTATAATCAGCACAGGTTCAACTAGATAAATACTTTTTCTTCTGAAATATCTTAAATAGGTCAACAGCTATGTCTTATTTTCCCTGTAATACAGTTATCTGTTACTGAAGGAGCCTTATATGTTAGAGACAGATCATATTTTAAGGACTTGGAACATTTTATAAAGAATAGCAAATTAAATAATTTCATCATTTGTGCATGGATCATGGGTCAATATCACAGAACTCTTAAACATTTTGAACAAAATCTGATCAAATTAATAGTACAAAATTTCTGCTGTAAAGACTGTTTTGAATAATCTCTTGATCTGATTCTGCATTAAAACCTTGCTAATCTCCATAGCATTTGGTTAATTATTTTGCTTACACATTTATTTTTCAAGTTCCAAACCTCAGATGCCTTCTAGAATTAAGAAAACAATGACAACCTTGAGATAAATGCACATCTCTTTTTTTGGGATTTGCCAACGATAGCTCCATTATGTAAAATAAACAAAAAAATACTGATATGATGTGTTATAGAGGCACCTATAGATCTGTGCTGGACTTTGATTTTGTAGTCTGGTTTTGTTAATATTTTTGAATGTAGATGACAATTAGGGATGATATTTAGGTCCTAAAATATGTTCACAGTTGAGTTAATGGGTGTTACATTATCTTCCATTAAAAATAAAAGTTGCCTTTAAAAATTCAGTGCTAATATCCATGTCGCAGATTT
This sequence comes from Apodemus sylvaticus, assembly GCF_947179515.1. Taxonomy (NCBI): domain Eukaryota; kingdom Metazoa; phylum Chordata; class Mammalia; order Rodentia; family Muridae; genus Apodemus; species Apodemus sylvaticus. Next base: position 25,345,504 of record NC_067482.1, read on the forward strand.
GCCCAAGAGGGAATTGTATTGCATTTCCCATGCGATACAGTAAATGCAAATAATATTTTAAACTGTCCTATATGAACAGATGGCCTAGCGAGGGGTTTACTCCAGAGAGCCTTGCTCCACTCTGCTGTGCTAGTGGGCAGAGATAATAACCATGGAAGCTGCAAATCTCCTTATGCACAAGGGGGAGATAAGCAAGCTTGGCCACACTGAGACTGGGAGACACTGGGGGACAACAGCTGTATCTGGCATCTACCAAATGGCATTTAGGAAGATTAAAATGATGGACTTTGGAGAACACAAAAGTTAATTACTGAGGACCACAAGGCTAGTCAAGAATATGTTCACAAAAACTACCACATAAGATTAGGCATAGATCAGGTCGACAGAACCAAACTGATGGATGAAATTTGGTAATACTTCAATAAGTCCCTGATTATAAATAAGTTTTTGAAAATAACACTTTGTTATATAATACATGTAAAGTAAACCTCAGGCATTTCCTAACTTTGAAAACATTGCAAAATATAATTTTGAAATTTCTAGTCAATTTTATTCCTACACATATATTCAGAAATGAAGCTTAAAATGAGTTAAAACCCCTTCTATTTGATCGCAGTGTCATAGGTCATTGTTCCAAACTAAGCATAAATCCATGTGTAGGAGAAGCCAAAGGCTTTTTATCTCTGAATTTTTGTTAGTGTTTAATATAACACACAAAAAAACTATATTCTAGTTTGTATCAAGAGGAACATTGATGATAACTATTTTTTTTGTGTGTGTGATGTAAGAAATCAGTTGAGAGGAATTGTAGCATTCATGAAGGTCAAAAACCATGAATAAAATGTATGTTGTCCACTTTAAAATGGCTCATTTTAATACTCTTATAACTTTAAAAATATTGATATTTCAACTCAAAAGTTAAAAGAAACAGAGATAGACAAGGAAAGGGGAAAGAGGAAAAAAAAGAGTGGGGAAGCATCCGAGAGTGAGTAACAGAGGGATGAAGGAAAAGGACGGAGGATAAAAGTATACATTCATGGAACATTGTGACATTTATACTTATCAATTTCCTTAATTTGGAAAACGTTTTACCTACATGCATAATAGAAAATAATATTTTATCTTCATTTCATTTTGACCACCACCCTCCTCCCACTGTACCTCTTCATCTCTCTCCTGCTGTGTGTGTGTGTGTGTGTATGCATGTGTGTATGTGTGTGTGTGTGTGTGTTTAAAACACCAGAGGAAGCAAGATATCCAGATGCTCTAACACACCCAGGGTCACAGGATCCCCAAAACCCAGGAACTTGGTCACAACCTCAGAGGCATCTTGATAGCCAGGACCTCTGACACACCCAGGACCTCAGATTCATAGGATCCCAGAATTACAAGGCCACAGAGACAGCTGGACCCTGAGGACTTCTGATGCAACCAGGATCACAGGAAGGACAGGCTGCAGTCACATATAGCAAGGGCAGGTAGCACTAGAGATAACCAGATGGTGGGAGGCAAGCATAATAACATCATCATCGGAACCAATTCTCCCACCATAGTAAGTGAAACACCTTCACACTGGAAAAGCAAGATTTGGATCTAAAATCATTTCTCATGATAATGATAGAAGATTTTAAGGCAGACATTAATAACACCCTTAAAGAAATACAGGAGAACATAGGTAAACAGGTTGAAGCCCTTAAAGAAGAAACAAACAAAAAAAAAATCTCTGAAAGAATTACAGAAAAGCACAATCTAACAAGCAAAGGAAATGAGCAAAACCATCCAAGGTCTAAACATGGAAATAGAAACATTAAAGAAATCACAAAGGGAGACAACCCTGGAGTTAGAAAACCTATGAAAGAGATCAGGAGCCATAGCTGCAATCATTACCAACAGAACACAAGAGATAGAAGAGAGAATTTCAGGTGCAGAAGATACCATAGAAAACATTGACACAACAGTGAAAGAAAAGGCAAAAGGCAAAAAGCTCTGATGACAAAACATCCAGGAAATGCAGGAAACAATTAGAAAACCAACCTTAGAATAAATAGTATAGAAGACAGCAAAGATTCACAACTTAAAAGGCCAGTAATACCTTCAACAAAATTATAGAAGAAAGCTTCCCTAAAATAAAGAAAGAGATGACCATGAACATACAAGAAGCCTACAGAACTCTAAATAGTTTGGACCAGAACAGATATTCCTCCCATCAAGTAATAGTTAAAACATCAAATGCACTAAACAAAGCTAAACAAAGAAAGAATATTAAAAGCAGTAAAGGAAAAAGGTCAAGGGAGACCTATGAGAATTATATCAGACTTCTCATAAGAAATATGAAAGCTAGAAGATCCTGGGCAGATGTCATACAGACCCTAAGAGAACATAAATGGCAACCCAGGCTACTATAAGGAGCAAAACTTTCAATTACCATAGACAAAGAAAACAAAATATTCCATGATAAAACCAAATTTACACAATATTTTTCCACAAAGCCAAACCTACAAAGAATATTAGATAGAAAATGCCAACACAAGCAGGGAAACTACACCATAGAAAAAGCAAGAAAATAATCTTTCAACAAACTCCAAAGAAGATAGCCAGACAAACAGAATTCCAACTCTAACCACAAAAATAACAGGAAGTAACAATCGCTTCACTGAAGCTCATCTGAAGTAACATCATTGAAGCTCAAAGCACATATCATACACCACACAATAATAGCGGGAGACTTCAACAGCCCACTCTCAGCAATAGACAGATCATGGAAGCAGAAACTAAACAGAGACACATTGAAACTAACAGAAGTTATGAACCAAATGGATCTAACAGATATTTATAGAACATTTCATCCTAAAGCAAAGGAATATACCTTCTTCTCAGCACTGAGAATTCTCCAAAATTGATCTCCAAAACTGATCATATAATTGCTCACAAATCAGGCCTCAACAGATACAAGAAGATTGAAATAATCCCATGCACCCTATCAGATCAACACATACAAAGGCTGGTCTTAAATTGAAACAAAAACAAAAGAAAACACATATACACATGGAAGCTGAACAACACTCTACTCAATGATAACTTGGTCAAGTAAGAAATTAAAGACTTTTTAGAATTTAATGAAAATGAAGACACATTATGCCAAAACTTATGGGACAAAATGAAAGCAGTGGTAAAAGGAAAACTCATATCTGTAGGTGCCTCCAAAAAGACACTGGAGAGAAATTACACTAGCATCTTGATAATACATCTGAAAGATCTAGGAAAAAAAAAGAATCAAATACACCCAAGAGGAGTAGATGGCAGGAAATAATCAAAATCAGGGCTGAAATCAACCAAATAGGAAAACAAAAAGGACTATACAAAAATGTCCCTTCCCCCACAGCATTGAGCTGGACTTCTCAGCGCCCACCCTTCCACTGGTGTTACCCAGCCTATTCAAGCTGTGACATTCCTGGCCGGCAGCCTCCACCCTTCCCCTGGTGTTATCTCCTGCCCTTGTTCCATTGGGAACAATACAGCCGCTTTCACCTTAACAACCAAGGCTGCCACAGGGCAGTCTCACCTGGAGACCAGCAGAAAACCTGCATGACTGGAAGCAGGCAACCTGCTGAGAAGATCCTAGGAATTCGCAGCCATTTGGGGGGCAGGGTGGTTTTCTAAAGACTATATATATTGGCTAAATAATAGTAAAGTCAGTCTCTATTGGCAACTGTGGTCTTGACTCATTTCTCTTTCATCCCCTTCCCGTTTATCCCCAGAATTCTCTTCCAGGTATCCAGTTCACATGTGGCCACGGGCAGCTACACAAAAAAAAATCAACAAAACCAGGAGCTGGTTCTTTGAGAAAATCAACAATATAGATAAACCCTTAGCCAGACTAACCAGGGCACATAGAGACAGTTTCCAAATTAATAAAATCATAAATGAAAAGGGAGACATAAGAATGAAAACAGTGGAAATTCAAAAACTTTACAGATCCTATTTAAAAAGTTTATACACAACAAAATGGGAAAATCTGAATGAAACGGACAATTTTCTAGGCCCAAACTAGGCCCCAAAGTTAAAACAGGATCAGATAAACAATCAAAACAGTCCCACAAGCCCCTAAAGAAATAGAAGTGATCATTAATAGTCTCCCAAACAAAAAACATCACAGTACCAGAGAAATTTAGTGAAGAATTCCATCAGATCTTCAAAGAAGACCTAATATCAATACTCTTCAAACTATTCCACAAAATAGGAACAGAAGAAACACGGCACAATTCATTCTATGAAGGCACAATTACACTTATACCTAAACCATACAAAGACCAAAGACAGAGAACTTCAGACCAATTTCCCTTATAAATTTGATGCAAAAATACTCAATAAAATTCTTGTCAACAGAATCCAAGAACACATCAAAAGGATCATTCACCACGATCAAGTTGGTTTTATCCCGGGGATGCAGGGATGGTTCAATATATGTAAATCCATCAATGTAATCCACTACAAACCACATGGTCATTTTATTAGATTCTGAAAGAACATTTTACAAAATTCAACATCCCTTCATGTTAAAAGTCTTAGAAAGATCAGGAAACCATGATCTTTTACCTAAGCATAGTAAAAGCAATATACTGCATACCAGCAGCCAACATCGAACTAAATGGAGAGAAACTTGAACAATTATCACTAAAATCAGGGACCAGACAAGCCTGATTTATCTCTTCCAAATCTATTCAATATAGTATTTGAAGTTCTAGCTTGAGCAATTAGACAATGAAAGGAGGTCAAAGGGATACAAATTGGAAAGGAAGAAGTCAAAATATCACTATTTGCAGATGATAAGATCATATATTTAAGTGACCCCAAAAATTCCACCAGAGAACTCTTAAACCTAATAAACAACTTCAGCAAAGTGGCTGGACATAAAATTAACTCAAACAAATAAATCAATAGCCTTCTTCTACTCAAAGGATAAACAGGCTGAAAAAGAAATTAAGGGAACAACATCCTTTACAATAGTCACAAATGATATTATATACCTTGGTGTCACCTAACTGAGCATGTGAAAGATCTGTATGACAAGATCTTCAAGTCTCTGAAGAAATAAATAGAAGATGTCAGAGGATAGAAAGATCTCCTATGCTCATGGATTTGAAGGATTAATAGTAAAAATGGCCATCTTGCTGAAAGCACTCCACAGATTCAATGCAATCCCCATCTAAATTCCAACTCAATTCTTCATAGAGTTAGAAAGAGCACTTCTCAAATTCATCTGGAATAACAAAAAAGCCAAGATAGCTAAAAACTCGTCTCAACACTAAAAGAACTTATTGGGGAATCAGTATCCTGCTCCTCAAGCAGTACTACAGAGAAATAGTGATAAGAACTGCATGTTATTGATATATAGACAGGCAGCTAGATCAGTGGAATAGAATTGAAGACACAGAAATAAACCTACACATCTATGGTCACTTGATCTTTGACAAAGTTGCTAAAAGCATCCAGTGGAGAAAGATAGCCTTTTCAATGAATGGTGCTAGTTTAACTGGTGGTTAGCAAGCAGAAGAATGCAAATCGATCCATTCTTGTCTCCTTGTACATAGCTCAAGCCCAAGTGGATCAAGGACCTCCACATGAAACCAGACACAGTGAAACTAATAGAAAAGAAAGTGTGAAAGAGCCTAGAGCACATGGGCACAGGGGAAATTTTCCTGAATGAAACACCAATAGCTTATGCTTAAAGATCAGGGATTGACAAATGGGACCTCATAAAATTACAGTTTTTGTAAGGCAAAGGACACTGTCAAAAGGACAAATCAGCAATCAACAAATTGGGAAAAGATCTTTACCAACCCTACATCTGACAAAGAGCTAATATTTAATATATGCAAAAAACTCAAGAAGTTGGACTCCAGAGAAACAAATAACCCTATTAAAAATGGGGTTCCGAGCTAAACAATGAATTTCTAACTGAGGAATATCAAATGTCTGAGAAGAACCTAAAGAATGGTTCAACATCCTTAGTCATCAGGGAAATGAAAATCAAAACAACCCTGAGATTTCACCTCACACCACTTAGAATGGCTAAGATCAAACTCATGAGACAGCAGGTGCTGGCAAGAATGGGGAGAAAGGAACACTCATCTATTGCTGGTGGCATTGCAAGCTGGTAGAACTACACTGGAAATCAGTTTGGCTGTTCCTCAGAAAATTAGGCATAATACTACAGGAGCACAGTGCTATACCACTTCTGGGCATGTACACAGAGGATTCTCCAGCATGTAACGAGGACACATACTCTTACTATGTTCATAGCAGCCTTATTTATAGTAGCCAGAAGCTGGAAAGAACCCAGATGTCCCTCAACAGTGGAATGGATTCAGAAAATGTGGTACATTTACAAAATGGAATATTACTAGCAATTAAAAACAATGAATTCATGAAATTCTTAGTCAAATGGATGGAACTAGAAAATATCATCCTGTGTGAAGTAAGCCATTCACAAAAGAATACACATGGTATGCACTCACTGATAAGTTGATATTATCCCAGAAACTTGGAATACCCAAGATACAATTCACAGACCAAATGAAGCTCTAGAACAAGAAAGAATATAGTATGGATACTCTTGTCCTTCTTAGAAGGGGGAACAACATACCCACAGGAGGAGATACAGAGAGAAGGTGTAGAACAGACTGAGGAAAAGACCATCCCAGAGACGGCCCCAACTAGGGATCCATCCCATATATAGTTACAAAACCCAGACACTATTGTGGATGCCAACAAGTGCTTGCTGACAGGAGCCTGATATACCTGTCTCCTGGGAGGCTCTGCCAGTGCATGACAAATACAGAGGGGGACACTCTCAGCCAATTATTGAACTGAGCACAGGGTCTCCAATGGAGGAGCTAGAGAAAGGACCCAAGGAGCTTAAGGGGTTTGCAGCCTCATATTAGCAACAAAAATATGAACCACCCAGTACCCCCAGAGCTCTCAGGGACTAAGCCACCAACCAAAGGATACACATAGAGGGACCCATTACTCCAGATGCATATGCAGCAGACAATGGTCATGTTGGATATCAAAGGGAAGAGAGGTCCTTGGTCCTGAGAAGGCTAGATGCCCCAGTATAGGAATATACCAGGACAGGGAAGAGGGAATGGGTGGATTGAGCAAGGGAAGAGGGTGGGTGGGTTAGGGTATTTTCAGGGAGAAGCCAGGAAAGGGTACAACATTTGAAATGTAAATAAAGAATATAATACAAAGAAGAAATGAGTGAGCAACTATTCTTCAGTAATACTTAGACCTGTGGGTGTATTCCAATAGGTGGTACAACTGAATTGTGTGGTAGGTACAGTCCCAGTTTTCTGAGGAAACTTCAAACTAATGCATTGCATTCAGACCAATTTGAACTCCTATCAGCACTCCTTATGTGTCTGCACTTTGCCCTGTTCTCATCAGCATCTATTGTCTTTTTGCTAGTGGTGTTGCTTGTTTGAATGGTTTTTTGTTTTGTATTTTTTTTTTTAATCTTGGCCATTTTGACTGATTATGATGAATCTCAAAATAGGTTTGATTTGTATTTCATCTATGGCCAAGGATGTTAAACCTCACTTCCAGCTTATGGTCTGCACCTGCCTTTGAGAAATGATGGAGGTTTCACCATACTTTCCTATCAATGAAGTGTAAATTCATTCAAACAGTAGCATTTTGTGTTAAGTTACAAAAGGAAATTCCAATCATTGAGAACTATATGGTGACTTTCTAAGTACCTGCTCATAAACTGAAGGATTCTAACACTTAGAAGAATGATTCCAAGATAAACTTGTGAAACATATTTGGAAATAGATTATCCTAGGTATTAGGTATACATATTTCATTCATAATAGTTAATTGCTGTATCTCTTCATGTCCTTATTTCGTTAATTTTTTCCAGCATTTTAGTAACTCAAAAGTATAGAACCTTGCTAAGATATTTAATAAAATATGACTTTATAGCCAAAAGGGAGATGATTCAGTGGGAAAAATACTTGTGACTTAATCATAAAGACCTGAGTTTGGAACTCCAGCCTACAAGTCCAAGGCTAGTAATGCGTTTCTGTGATGGTGGCCAACACAGAGAAGCTCTAAATCTCAATTCCCAGTCACCCTAGGTAATGGATAAAATTCAAAGTCAGTGAGAAACCCTGTTTCAATACGTAAATATGGAGAGTGAACAAAGAACTCCACGTGCCTATAAATTTGTATCTGTCCATGTATCGCCCCATCCACAAGCACACATGACCACAAGTATACAGAACACCATGAAAGTACCAAGACAGATAGACATGTAGACAGCAACATTCAGCTACTGTGTACCAATGCCACAATATGAGGATATGATTTGGGTGTGTATGTGCGCATGTCTTTATGTATGTATATATGTGTGCATGTGCGTGTGTGTCTGTACATGTGTGCATGTGTATAGGCACATGTACATATGTATATGTATATGTGTATGTGTATGTGTATGTGTATATGTATATATATATATGTATATAGACACACACACTATATATATAGTGTGTGTGTGTGTCTGTGTGTATGTGCCTGTGTGTGTGTGTGTGTGTAAATGTTCCACTAAGCTTGAATGAGAAAAGAAAAGGGTTAGCGAATCAAGAAAAAGGACATGTGCTGATGATCTATGAAAAGAAAAGGGAAATCTATTTTTCTCTCCAAAAACTCTTTATCTGCCACACTCTCAAGCAGCCAAAAGAGGCTGACAAAACTAAGCCTGGGATTTACCGCAGTCAAATCTGTTTCATCATCTCCCTCTTTTTTCCCTCCGTTTTACTGTAGAGAGAAATAAATGAGCTACAATCCTGAGGACTGCCTTAATTGGGGAGATCTAACAAGTGTGGCAGGCGCAATGCCAGAATGCATAGTAGCTGAGTGGCTCCTTCTTTGTAATAAAGCTGTCAGGACCGACATGCCCAGGATTCATGGTCGCCTCCTTCCACCTACTTGAGCAGGGTGAGGGGATTATGTAGATGAGTAACAGCACTCTATCTGCCTAGGAAACCCTGTCTTGTGTGGTTGGCATACAGTGAAGTCTTTTCTATATTACTGAATGGCCACATCTCAGAACTGTGTCTAGGGGATAAACACCTTAACAAAGCTGTTTAGCAGCTCCATTAAATGGTTCTGGCAGGCATATCCTTTTGAGGACTGGGTACTGGGAGAAAGATTCCTCCCTCTCCCATCAACTAGCATTCACTGCTCTCTCTCTCTCTCTCTCTCTCTCTCACACACACACACACACACACACACACACACACACAAACACGCACATGCCCACACATAAGCACCTCTCTACCACTTTCTTTTTTTCTTTGAGAATAAATCCTACCTCCTGGGTACTGAATTTATGCCCCCCTATATGCTTGCTTCCTAATAGATACCCATTTTAAGACATGACCTCACAGATGTTTACCTAGTGTAGTAATCAATGCAGTGGTTATAATTTCGGCCCTAGATTTATCATTTCACCAAGAATAAATTTATACAAACTATATCTTCCTTTCAAGATAAGAACTACATCAGTTTAAAAGAGCTCCTCAAGAATCCCCAAAGACAAGTTAGACATGGATTTACACTACTCAGTCTAAATTTATTTTTAATCCTTATTTTACTTCACAGTTAACTACTCTAAAGCCCCCTGATAGCAGCAACTTACAGACAGCACCAAGAACGGTAGGGATTTATTGATAATGTTTTGCCCAGATGATTCATTTAATAGTATTCTATTTTTTTCTCCTTTCCCCAAAAATAGGAAATAAATATCTGTGAAGACATAAAAATAAGTGTTCTCCAGTATGTTATTTTTAATGCATTTAGAAATAACATTTTAAGCACACATATTCACATGGAATCATAATGTTATTTCACGTATTTATCCATGCAACAGATGTACTTAGCACCTCTAGAAACTGAATATGTTTGAGTTGTCAGTAACCACAAAATTAAAATAATCTGATATATCATATATTCAAATTTCAGAATCATATTTTAGTTTTCTTATTGAATATCAAATTTTAACATTAAAGCATGTTTCTAAATTAACCAGATCAGCATATAACAGTACTTCAATCAATCAATCAATCAATCAATCAATCAATAATGAGTGTTTTATACTTTAAAGTTTTTCTTTTCACTATAGAATCTTTTCCCTTAAACAGAATCATTATATGCTGCCAATTACAGTTGACTTGACAAGATATATATTGGGACATTGAGCATTCATTTTAATAAATTTAATAGGATTCTCTTTTGATAAATACTACTTAATATTCTATATTAAATGTTTTAAATTAACCCATAAGATGTTTCAGGATAGATACTAAAACTCTATAGATTTATATGTATTTTACTCAAATGAATTATCTAAGTTTTCATATCTAAGAATACATTCTCCTTGAGAAATGTGTATTAAATAGTCAATACAAGAGGAATCATTCACTTTCCATTTTGTCTTTCAAAATAAACAATCATTACTATATGTTATTAATAACTACCCCTGTCTTTTTATAGGACTTAAGCCTCTGTTTATTTCAGTGCATTATTATATTTTTCTTATTCTAAGGTTTTATTTAACATATAGAGAAGAAATTATTTTTAATTTATTTTATTTTATGACTTTGCATATTCTAATTGCATGTATGTTTGTGCACCATGTGGATCCCTGGTTCCTACAGAGGCCAAAAGAGGGCACTGGATCTTTTTGTGCAGTTGCATATGGTTGACAGCTGCAATAGGGGTGCTGAGAAATGAAATGGTGTCCTCTGGAAGAATAGTCAGTGCTTCTCTCCTCTGTGCATCATGGAAACCTCTGAAACTTTGGTGTTTCTCACTGTATTCTGTAGTATTTTTCCTTTAATTCTTGCAAGATGACAACTATTAAATCTGCCACGTCTGTTTGTCTTTCTTCAAGTGGTGCTTCTGTCTCCTATTGTCATTGTTTCAGGCAAAGATCCCCTAAGTATACTTTAGTATACAACTAACAGTGTTTTGCATTTTTCTTCTGATAAATTGGTACATATATTCTAATATCATAATGAGAAACTCTGTGCTATTAGCACTACAATATTATACTGAGTATCTTAAAATTACATTTCATCAATTTATCTCTAGTTATCAATGTATATATATAGCAACATTCACCATACTTAGGTAGATGTAGAGATTATATCTTGTGCACTGTGTAGAAGCAAGAATCTGATGGAGAATAAGATGAGGCAGGATTAGAAGGCAGGGCATCAACACAGAGAGAGGGACTATAAGAATCAAGCATGGAAAGGTAGGAAGACTGGCGGCCAGACTCAGAAGTCATGTATTCGAAACTGAAAAGTGATAACTAGCCATGCAGCAGACATAGAACAGTATAAATGGGCTAAGCAAGTTACAAGCTAGTGTGAACAAGCCTAGCTTTAAGCCTAGCCATATTTTTTTTAATAAAAACAAGCCTCTGTGTCATTAATCAGGATCTGGAACAGTGTTGCTGGAAAAGCCCACTGTTATACCTATACACTAAAATTCCTTTTATTATTTTAGATACTGAGAAGATTATTCTGAACATCTTCCATTTTTGAAGATATATACATATATTTTTTCTTTTATTCTCCCTGTAAGAATATTCGTTAAGGAGAACAATACAATGAAATTGCAATTCAAACTTTTAAGCAAACCCCATAATATTGTACAGACATCCTTTTTTCTTTTACATAAGCACAGGACTTCAATGGTGCAGAATTAAATGTGATGAAGTATATAGATTTCACAATAAAGCATCTATGAAAAAGCACTGAAATGCTACAAATCATGGTTTCCTTTCCATATATATACAGAGATTAAAATTTAATATTAATATTTTCTTTAAAAGGAAATATTTTGAAATTACCGTATTTTGTTAAATAAATTGTATATTCATTATATAATCTAATTGTCCAGTCTAACCAGAAGATAAATAAATTTCAATAAAAAGTTTTTTTTAGCCATTTTTTCATTATCGTTCACAATGAGATTTTCAGGAAATCTTTGTAAGCTTCCCCTGACTGTAAACACAAAGTCATTTCACCAAGGAAAAAACAGAAACATAATCCTAATTCCATAATTATTTCAAATACACTATTTCAAATACAAATGAACATTAGAAAAAGTAAAATGGAATGGTGGGCAGCTCAAGAAGTCAACCTCCAAAAAATCAAGTAATCCAATTAAAAAATGGGGTACAGAGGATTTCTCACTTCTCTTGATCCCATGTTCCTTTGTCAATACTTTTTTTCCTAAAACTACCATTTCCATATTAATGTGCTTCTGCTACTCTTTGAGGTAGAATGTGCTTAACTAGAGTCATAATCATGACTACAAATTTGGTACACTCCTTTGGGGTCTAGAGTCTTTAAATGTCACTTTCAAATTATGATGGTGATATCTCAACTACTAGATTTTATCAGTGGCTATTTCAGTAAAAGGAAGGTAGCCCTTTCTCTAATCATTGTAGCTGTTGACGTGCCCATTGTTGTGTAAGCTAAACATAGACTAGTGCTACTGCATTGAGTTCAGGAATAGAATGGCTGTATTACCAGATAATTGCACTCTACAGTCTTTATTTCTTTCTTTAGCTATTACTCTCCTTTGTTCCGTTCTTTGCAGTATTCCTCTAGCCTTAGAGTGAAAAATACATATATACACACAAATACACATTAAACCCACACACACTTTCACACACAAACACATACCCACAAATATTTTCAATATGTCCATTTATATATGTAAATATGTTTTGTATATTTGTTGTGTAGTGTTTTAGTATATAGATGCACATCTTTGATCAAGTATGATATCTATCTATGGACATTAACATATATGATTAATAGGTAGTTTGACACAGTGTTGACATAACTAAATAAAATCAGAAGGTACTTCCCTTTACATGCATGTGTTTGATTGGATTTAGAGTGCTCTAAATAGATTTACAATTGGAGATCATATCAAACAAAGAGAAGTTAGCCAATAATTTATTCCCAAAACGTTTCTTGATTATTACTTTTGTCATTTGTAGTTTTACTGCTGGTTAAGATTATTGGTGACTAACAACAGCTAACGCTGCAGTTTCATTAATTATGAAAGTATCCTGAAGAAGTTTAGAGAGTCATATAATAGTATAAAACATATATCTTATACCTTTGCAGTATAAACTCTCATTTTTGATTAGGCTGAAAGACAATATATTAAAACTAGCAGTGGAAAGAGTCAGATGCAAATATTTGCACCCAACCAATGGACAGAAGCAACTGAAACCTGTGGCTGAATTGGGGAAGAGCAGAAAGAAGCTGAGGAGGGTGATACTGTAGGAGGAGCAGCAGTTTCAATTAACTTGGACCCAAGAGATCTCTCAAACACTGGAGCACCAACCAGCAGCATACACTAGCTGATATGAGGCCCCCAAAACATATACAACAGAGGACTTCTTGGTCTAGGTTCAATTAGGCATGATGCACCTAACCCTCAAGGGACTGAAGGCCCTCGGGAGTTTAGAGATCAGGTATGGTGGGGCATGGCGGGGGTGGAATCATCTTCATGGAGACAGGGGGTTGAAGAGAAGGTATGGGATGTAGAATAATCAGTGGGTGGATGGGGCAAGGGACAGAATAAAATATAGAGTATTAATTAATTAATTAATTAATTAATTAAAAATATTCTACTTTAAAAATATTATCTCATACATTACATCCCAATTGCAGTTTTTCCTCTTTTAAGACCTCCCAGTTTGCTCCTCTACTTCTCCTCTCCCCAAGATACACTTGTCCTCTGTTTACCTTTAGAAAAGGGCAGACCTCCCAGAGATAGCAACAATATATAACAATTTACAATAGGACTACTATACATAATGTCTTACATCGAGGCAAGATGAAGCTAATAGATCAAAAGTGTTTCAAGAATGGGTGATGGTGTCAGAAATATGTCTGCTCTCACTGTTAGGAGTACCAGAAGAACACCAAGCAATAGGAACCTAACAAATGTGCAGAGGATCTAGTTCAGACCTGTGCAGGCTCCATGATGATCCGCTTAATCTCTGTGAATCCCTATGAGCCCTGGTTAGATGATTCTCTGAGCTATGTTCTCCTGGTGTTCTTGAACCCTATGACTCCTAAATTTCTTCTTCTCTTTTTTCTTAGGGTTCCCTGAGCTCTTCCTAATGCTTGCTGTGGGTCTCTTCCTCTACTCCCAGTAGTTGCTGGATGAAGCTGCTCCAGTTAGAATTCAGCCAAGCACTGATTTATAACTATAGCAGAATATCATTTCAAATCATGTTACTGAGTTTTGTTTTTGGTTTTGTTTTGATTCTCCAGTCATATGTGGTTTTATCTAAGTATTGTATGTGATCCAGCCTCCAATTCAGTTTCTGGCCACTGATCTAATATCAGGCATAAGAACCCTTTCATACTTCTATACCAAACTAACAAAAACAACAACAACAACAAACCCCAAAACAACAAAATAGTAAAAATCATCTAATGGCATTCTTAGCATGAGATGCCAGGGTGATGGTCCTTAAGCCTAAAATGACATCCAGTGGTGATTGCTGAAATTCAAAATATCTATTATGACATATCCAAAACTGATGAATGTTCTTGCCTCACATGTTGTTTTAGTTGTAATGTGGATATTTTTGAAAGAGTCAAATAAGCTGTTATGTTGAACTATTTTTCTTAGTTTTATTGGATTATAAATTATTAGCCAAAGCATCCGCATCACATGAAGTACATGCAAACATCTTTAGTAAATAAAATTTTAATTAAAGTAGAATTATAATACTCATACTTCATTTTCTCCCTGTCAATGTTCTTCTTAAAAATTCTAATATTCTAAGAATTGAAGTATTTCAACAGCACATGAAGACTTTATAAAATTTACAATAACATGCTTTTTGTTTAATAAAGACAAACAGAAAATTTAGAGAGAAATTAATATTTTCTATGTAGATGTATTTATGTTCCTTCAACATATCAGAAAAGCAAATTACTTGCACATATTGAAAAGCCTTGTTTAATGGTGATTTGGGACAATAATTCTTTTCTATCTATTCTCTATTTAGATAAATTTAAATTGAAGGGACAGCTAAAGTGTTTGCCCCTTTGGCATACTTGGCTACTTTATTATACACACATGGGAAGGACTGGAACAGTGAGAAACTGTGATTCTGGGCTTTTGGGGAGGAAACGAAATATATACACAAATAGAAAGAAAATCAAATAGAATCTAAAAACCTATCCCTTTATTAAGAACAACAAAAGCCAGGTGGTGGTTGCGCGCACGACTTTAATCCCAGCACTTGTGAGCAGAAGCGGCAGATTTCTGAGTTCGAGGCCAGCCTGGTCTACAGAGTGAGTTCCCGGACAGCCAGGACTACACAGAGAAACCATGTCTCAACTCCCCCCCCACACACACACACCAAAAAAAAGGACAACAAAAACCAGAATCTATTCTACTGCTTACATAAAAGTGAAAATCAAAACTCGTGTATATATGTACAAGTTTTTAGACTACCATCACTAGTTGAATATTAGATATGGACTACATTGACATTTGTATGAAAGTGCACCTATTAGTGGTTTGGATAACACAGTGGCTCCAGAGGCTCACATACTTGGGCCTCAATTGGTAGAACTGTTAGCAGTGGATTAATAGGTGTGGCTTTGTTGGGAAAAAGTGCATTACTAAAGATGGTGTTAAAAGCCATCCAGAGACTGCCATACCTGGGGATCCACCCCATATACAGTCACCAAGCTCAGACACTATTGTGGATGCCAACGAGTGCTTGCTGACAGGAGCCAGATATAGCTATCTCCTGAGAGGCTATGCTAGTACCTGAAAAATACAGAGGTGGATGCTCTCAGCCAACCATTGGACTGAGCAAAAGGTCCCCAATAGAGGAGCTATAGAAAGGACCCAAGGAGCTGAACAGGTTTGCAGCCCCATAGGAGGAACAACAGTATGAACCAACCAGTACTCCCTGAGCTCCCAGGGACTAAACTACCAACACATAGAGGGCCCCATGGCTCCAGCCATACTAAACTGACCCCAGTAGAATCTATGTGACAAGTTCCACAGACTGAGGCATTAGACTTCAAAAGAAGGAGGTTTCCTGGAACTGGTTGTGGAACTCTCGGCTGGAGAAAATATATTGAGCCGTAGATCTCGCGGCAATTTTTCTGTTTTGTTTTCATTCACTCTTGTTCTTAGTTACAGGTTCCTGGTAGTCTAGACCATGATCTTAAGCAAGAATAATGGGTACAAAATGATCCCTAGAGATGGGTCACAAACATGACCTTATCTTCAAGGAAACCAATGCTTTACTTTTCATATCATTTACAAAATTATTATGATAGATAAAAACTTTCCAAACAATAAAATTTCATATAGCTACACATGTATCATTGGAAGTTGGTTTTGGTATATGGAAAAGAAAGCCGTAATTAGAAAAAATTAAAATAGTTTAAATTAATACATTAAAGATTTATAAAAAAATCAGACATTAGATGTTAAATAGTAATTAACCATATGGGGCTAGAAATTTAGCTCAGTGGTGAAGAGCACTGACTATAAAGATTTGTTAACCTGTTCTTGGGAATAATGCCACTAGCCTTGGATGACCACCCAATTGAATACATTCTTTTAGAATTGTTATATTTTGGTGATTTATATTATTAATAATAATGTTACTTGTTCTGTTTGTGATTCATTAAACATGCAGGTTCAGAGTTGTGATACTTGGATGATTTTTGTATTTTACTGTGCCAAATGACTTTTGTTTGGTGTTAGTGATTACTTCTCTGGTTATGGTTTCTAAGAGTTGTTATGTTTGATTTCCAATGTATAAAATCCCCTGCTTCAGAGCTACAAAATACACTAAGATTCAAACTGCCTCTGTGTTTGTTTCTGTTTGTCACTGCCAAATCCTTACCTACCTAGACTTTGAAACCCTAATCCCAGGGACCCCCATACCCAACAGAGGTGGTCCGTGACACAGCTGCATATGTAGTAGAGGATAGCCTTGCTACACATCAATGAGAGGAGAAGCCCTTGGACCTGTGAAGGCTCATTGTCCTAGTGTAGGGGAATGCCAGGACAGGGAAGCAGGAGTAGATGGGTAGGTGAGCAGGGAGAGGAGGATAAAATAGGGGTTTTCAGAGGGGAAATGAGGAAAGGGGATAACATTTAAAATGTAAATAAGGAAAATATCTAATAAAAATAGTTTATTCATATAACAGACCACATCATGATATATACCTACATTAACACAGAGGATATGTAAATTAATGTAAAAGTATCATACTACCATGGGAAAAACAAACTAACAAACAAAAAAATCAAAAACAAAACACAAAACAACAACAAAAAAAGAAGTTTCAAAGGTCATTCTCATTTAGTGTTCTCTGCTACTGCTCTAGCAGTTGACTGCCTGTTGCTACTCTCTCTACTATGACTAGCATGGACTTAACCTCTTCAAATGTAATTGATAAATAGACTCCTCCTTCTTTAAATTGCCTTGAAGATCAAGTTTTTACATCAAGGAAAATAACTAATATACACAGCTTTTTGATCATGGCAATGTAATATTCAACATGTCATGGGGAGGTGGGAAACACCATATCTAAATATATAAGAAGGTTTTTTATTTTTTATTTTTTGTAAATCAACATATTAGATTACCTAAGTTTGTTAACATACCTGGTTTTGACATTAGCAACTTTCAAGTTCAGTAGAGCTTACTTTAATTTCCATGCTGACAGGTATACAGAACAGAACTGATACTGAATAATTAAGTTACATGAATTTCCCAATAAAAACCTATAAAGAAACATGTCTATTTTTCTGTATTTTTTACTGTTTCTTTGTTGTTCCATTTTTTGCCTATATGTATTGTCAGATAGTGTTCATCTTTGATTCCACAATATAAAGGACATAAATTTACCCTTTCATTACCAAGTATGAAACTAATGCTTCCTTCACCAAGCAGGTAGCTGAGTCGTGAAAATACACCTTTTACTGAGTCTAAAGTGCTTGGTTTGATTCCTGGAGCTTACACAGTAGGAGAGATCCAACTGTCACAGGTTATTGTCTAACTATGTTTGATTGGGCACATCTGACGTTAACAAATAAATGTTAGAAAAAAAAACAGGAAAGAGAGAAAAGGAACGGAGAGGGGGGAGAGAGAGAGAAGGGGAGAGAAAGAAAATAAATGCTAATCAATGTTACTTCCTTACTAGCTTTATCTTTTCGTTTTATTTAATTAGTGTGTTTTCCATTACCCAATTCATTGAAAGAAAATGTGTATGAGAAGAAAGCAGTTGGAAATGAACATGTAGTAATGAACATGAAAAACTATAATTCTTTAAAGAAGCACAAATGACAAATTTTAGAGGTACCTGGAGAAAACTGTCCAAGTTTGTATCTCCCAATCCACATTCTGTAAATAGTTCAGTTTCAAATGTTGTTGAGCATATTTCTTGAGTTTATTCTGATACTTGACTGAAGTATGAGACAGTTCAAGGGCACAGATAATATCTGTCTTCTGAAGAGATGAAGGTTACAATTCTTCATGAGGATTGAAACACAGAATATTTTACACCAAATGTTGGGTATTGATGTTATACCACTTCAATACACATGGACTTAGGAAAAGCCAGGCCAGACACATTGTGAAAGCCAGTGTTTAAATAACATCACTACAGAATTGTAGAAACCAGAAAAAAAATTGTGTGTGTGTGTGTGTGTGTGTGTGTGTGTGTGTGTACAAAAGCAATAAATCAATTTAGTATAACAACCATCAACCATAGAAGGAAAAATCCATAATACAGTGGGTAGTTTACCAAGATCTATTGGGCAAAACATGAATAATAATAATTTAATAAAAAATGGTGCCATTTAAATCTTTAGTTCTATTTGCATGCCACAGTCTTCCATTGGTATAGTGGATAGCATAGCTTTTTCTCATTGGTATTTTTTATTGCATCAATCATGATCTATATGGTTAATGCTCATGACAAATTATCAGGGTTTACTTTGATATCGTGCTTAAAAGTAGCTCAGAGAAGTATTATTTACTAATAAAAGAAACTTTACCAGCCAAAATGAATCCTTCAGCAGATTCAGATATTAGGTAGATAGGTATCCCATATGTTGTGTGAAAAAAAAACTTTTCCTTGGAAGATATAATACACACATGCACATGCACAAGCAAATGCACATGCACAGGTATTTATTTATCCCAGGGGAAGAGTGCTAACCCATTCCTGACATTCTCTCTAGGTGGTACCCTGGTAAATGCAGGATACTGCAGCATTCATCCCAGACTCCAATTATGTGAAGAAATAAAGATGGGCAGAAATTGAAGGGATGGCTAAACAATGATTAGTACAACTTGAGATCCATCCCATGGGAGAGAGCCAA
The DNA here is from genome assembly GCF_947179515.1 of Apodemus sylvaticus. Classification (NCBI taxonomy): domain Eukaryota; kingdom Metazoa; phylum Chordata; class Mammalia; order Rodentia; family Muridae; genus Apodemus; species Apodemus sylvaticus. The sequence continues at coordinate 25,364,986 of NC_067482.1, forward strand.
AACCTGACTATTCATTATTAATGAAACTCTTCTATGCTAGTATCCTAGAATAACTCTCTTCTGAGAGGTTTCATCCAACAAATGATGGAAACAGATGCAGACACTCACAGGCAACATTAGGCAGAGCTCTGGGAGTTCTGTAGAAAAATGGAAGAAATGATTGAGGGAGTTGGGGGGTCAAGGGCAACAAAAAAAAATCTACAGAGTCAACTAACTTGGTCCCATAAGGGTTCCCAGAGCACCACCAAACAGAGAGCATGGGCTGGACCTAAGCCTGCTACACAGACAGGGCAGATGTGCAGCACAGTCTACATGTTAGTCCCCTAATGATTACTGCAGGCACTGACTCTGACTCTGTTACTTTCCACGTGATCCCTTTCCCACTGCTGGGCTGCCTTGTTTGGCCGCAGCCAGAGTGGAAGCCCTGTGGTGACTTGTTCCATTGGTACTACAGGGGTGTTAGTAGTGAGGCATTCCCTTTCCAGAGGAGAAGTAGAAAGGTGAATGGGGAGAAAGAGAGGGGATGCGATGGTGGGACTGGGAGGAGAGGAGGGAGGTGGGACTGCTGTATGGATGTAAAGTAAATAAATTATTTAAGGGGAAAAAAGAGACATCCATTTGAACACAAGCATTTGTTGATCTCAGCTTAAAGCTTGTTCAGTGTGACCAATTACAGCTTCTTCTATCCCTGTACTAGAAAATCCTATACCATAAAACTGGAGAACAAAATAGTCCTGCATAGCTTATGTTGAAATATGTTAAAATAAATCTCAAAGTGATCTATTTTAACAGCATGAAAGTAGCAAAGACAGAAGTCATGGTTGTGTTTATGATATCAAAGGTGATTCATATATTGAATCTCATAAAAATATTTATATTAACTTGTGAAGAGTTGTATGTTGTGTGTTTATTTTAAGTCTTAGCTATATGATAAAATGTATTAATTAGCAATAAGTGGCTACAACCTTCAGCACTTATTGAGGAAGTACCGAACTTTAGAAAGGCAGGAAATTGCTTGAACATGGATCATTTCCTCTAGCCTGAACATTAGACACATATGTAAATTTTCTGAATGGAAGCAAGATGTATGTCAAGATGAATCATATCCAAAGAAAGTCATTAAATATGTGAAAAATAGAGTAGTTTTATAAGAGTAATACTTTCTCAGAATCTTACTTTGTATCATGACGCCACTCTCTTCTCCCTCTCACACAGAGCTTTGTAGGAGCGCTCTCCTATCATTGGCTTTGACTATAAGTGACGTCATCCACCCTGAAAATCATAGTGCAATAATCCTCTTCCTAGTTCACTGTTGACAACTGTAGTCAATTTTGTGATAACTTTTCAGGGTACATGAAATATGCTTATTTTGTACCTACATCATTGTTTGTAAACATTATTAATTGTAAGCTTCTAACCCAATTTAAATGATTTGACATTTGTTCAGAACTTTGTCTTACAAGTCATCTAGTTTCATTTACAGTCTTACTATTCAGTCTTCTTGGAAACCATTTTGATAATTTAGCCAAATTGAGACTGTTTTATGACTTGTAGGTTCTTCAGCTCATCCTTGCATAGTTAGAGCATAGGATCATCCTCACTTCATCATGCCAAACATTTCTTTTTTATATTTCTTTTATTGAGTATCTCCTTCATTTACATTGCCAATGGTAAAACCTTTCCCAATTTCCTCCCCCTCCTCCCTCCCCCTGCCTCCATGTATATGCCCCCTACCCAACACAGTGCCACCTCCCTCCCAAGTCCCCCCCTATCTGTTTCCCTTTGTTGTGGCCTCTATTGAGCCTTTACCTGACCAAAGACCACTCCTCCCACTGATACCCAAAAAGGCAATCCTCTGCCACATTTTTTGGCTCGAACCATGTATTCCTCTTGGTTGATGATTCAGTCCCTGGGAGTCTTGGGGTGTCTGGGTGTCCGAAGTCATTGTTTTTCCCATGGGGATATATACCCCTTCAGCTCTTCCGGACAACCCTCCAGATCCTTCGTTGGGGACCACAAGCTCAGTCCAAGCTTGGTTGCTAGTTTCTGTTTTTGAATTCATAAGACTCTGGCAGGGCCCCTCTGGAGACAGCCATGGCATGCCAAGCATTTCTCTAGCTAGATTCTGATATTTTTAAAGCAGTCAAATCTATATTCGGATCTTTTAATTTTTGCATTTATATACATATGTACACACACACACACACACACATATATATATATATATGCATGTATGTATGTGTGTGTGTGTATGTGTGTGTGTGTGTGTGTGTGTTTGTGTGTTTGACCATGTTTCATAATAAGTACCCACAAAACATAGTCCTATAGACTACGAAAACTGTTTTCTTCTACTGTGGGACTTTTTATAATAAAACTTGGAATGTTAGGCTTTGCAATAGGCATGTACAACAACTGATCAATAGATTAGATGCTCTTTTACTCATCTGCTGGATCAAAATCCATGGGCTTTTGTTTGTTATTTTCTTTTATGAAATAGGACAAATTAAACCTTGGGTGTATGTATCCAGATGCCTTCATCTAACAGGCTAGAGATCTCAGTTTTTTGACTCATGGTTTTGTATTTAACACCATTGACATTCATCCACTATAGCTCCATTACTAAGTCCTAAATTTGAGTTTCTAATTTTTTTCTGATCATCCATAACAGAGAAAACAAACTGTAAAATATTAATGAAATCCTTTGCCATTAGACATCCTTTTCAGCAGTTTGTTTATAATGCTGATTTAAATTTTGGGTAAGATATCATTGTAGATAAAGCATGTCAGCTACTATCCAGTGGCCCACTTAGGCAAAGTACCCATGTCTTACATCTCAGACTCTTTAATTACTGTACAGACTAGGAGAGTCCATTCTACTCGGATTTTATTGTATGCCTTTGAAAGTTTAAAACTATAATTCTGAAGTTAATTTCTTTTTTTTTCTTTTTTTTAATTTTTTTATTCGATATAATTTATTTACATTTCAAATGATTTCCCCTTTTCTAGCCCCCCCACTCCCTGAAAGTCCCGTAAGCCCCTTCTCTTCCCCTGTCCTCCCACCCACCCCTTCCCACTTCCCCGTTCTGCTAATTTACATGTTGAGCTGTAATTTTCTATTCACTACATGTTTGCCAAATTGCATATGTTAAAAAATAACTAAAATACATGAAAAGTAATTTATAGATAAGATCAAATATAAAATGCTTTTCTAAAAATTCATTTTTCCTAAGTGTCAGCCAAGAAAAGAGGTGAATAAGACATTTGGATTTCCGTTCTTTGTAGGACTTATGATTGCCAATTGAGAACAAGAAACCAAATAATTACTCAAGAATAAAACATAACCTATCTGTGACTGGAGAACTGAAAGTTAAGTAGAAGATTATTATGGTTTTTAAATTATGTATGCTTAGGATTACATACTTAACTACTGCTAAAACCCTATTTGTGATGCTATTACAGCTGATAAAATTCTTGCAGCATGACTTATCTTTATATATATATATATTCTTTAATTCTTGAACAAAAAGACAAGCTATGCTAATCTAGGTTGGGTCAATATATTAATCGTGTTTGACAACATTTTTAAGATGTTATATATACTTAAATATACATTTTTATAGTATGGTAGTTTTAAAATATATTACCTAAGTGTGCTTTTAAATTTTCTCTGTAAGTATTCATATTTGCTTCTTTTTATTTGAATAAAATACCTTGGAACACTTCTTAAAAGAGGATCATTTATTAACAATAATAGTATTATCTGTTCCTATCAATCTTATTACATATAGCACGGTGGAGAAAAACCAGCTTACAGCATAAAAGCCAGGAAGAAAAAAAGGGAAAATTCGTATATTTGGAACGGTTTTGTCCATTTCCTCCTTTTTACTCCTCTTAGTCTAATCAACTTGACACTCAAAAATAACCATGAAAAGTCATCATTTTGACACCTAAATATGTCTTGAAATAGATATCATAGCCATTTGAAGCCCCACTCCCAAAAACTCATGAGCATTTTACAACTTAAGGCCTTTCATCTCACTAAGCTTCTCTATAGTCATATTAGTTCTAGCATTGTTCCAAAGTCTGATTTCAACTCTCCACAGAGAGTGAAAACAAAGTTGCTATAAGTTTTTATAAAAATATACAATTAGCTGAGATAAAATCTGTGAATGAGATTTGAACACATGCACACATATTTCTAATTATTCAAGAAGTAATTTCTCTCTTATATTATTAGAATGGAATATTCTCATACTTTCAAATACTTTTCAAATACTTTTAAATACTTTCAAATACTTTAAAAAATCTATATCAGCCAGGCGGTGGTGGTGCACACCTGTAATCCCAGCACTCTGAGAGGCAGAGGCAGGTGGATTTCTGAGTTCGAGGCCAGCCTGGTTTACAGAGTGAGGGTTCCAGGAAAGCCAGGGCTATACAGAGAAACCCTGTCTCGAAAACACCAAATCCACCCCCCCAAAAAAACCAACCCCCCCAAATATATATCAATGAATTCTATATTTGAAATAAACTGAAAAATATTTTAATAAGAGTATAATTATGTGCTGTAAATAAGTAGATTGATGTCTTCACTTGTTTCAAACTTGTCTATCTTTTTAGCTATTAACATCATTGATGTCATTCTTATACTTTGAAGTGGAAATGTATGGGTTTTTTGGAAAGTTAATTGTATTAGATGGTGTTTTGCTGGGGCAAACACATGAAGGAATGTTTAGCTGAAGTGGACATAGGTGAAAGGCTAAGGCACACTTGTGAAAGAAAGTTTCACTGAAGCAGACATAGGAGAAAGGCTGTTCTTCCACTACCCCTGAAGGGAGGTGGACTAGAAAGGAGATTTAAGAACCATCATTAAAAATTGGGTTTGAAAAATTAGTGTTACAATACTCTATGCATCTACATGGTTGGTATTAAAAAGATATGATTATTTATTTCCTTGATTGTTTTGTCCTTTGTTTTCCAGCATTGCTATCAATTTCTAATACTCTTCTAATTTTTTCCCCAATTTTTATAATGACTTTAAGGGAATATCATGATAGAGAATCTTTATGGTCAGTTAAACTGGATTGAAAATATATCTGAAATTAACAAGACAACACATTTTTTTTGTATGTAATGATTGTTCTACAGAATGTGGACTAAAATAGAATGGTTAACCATGAGTTGAGATTTCATTATTCTAGAGACTAAAGGCATAGATGGAAAATTCAGAAAAATGGAGACAAAGGCAGGCATTGGTTTTTGATCATCTCATAAGATAGTGATCTATCATGCCATTGGTTCAATAATTAGCTGTAAACTTCATATTTGTGACCTTAAAGTAAATGCTATGACATGTAGTATCTACTCATGAATGTTTAACACATAAAATCTATACCAGAGGAAAATGATTATTTTATGACTACATGAAGCCCTAGACCAAGAACCAAAGGAGTTGATTTGAGAATTTCATAAAGGCAAGTAATTTGAGTTAAAAGTACCCTAGAATGCTATGAGTAAAATTAGTTGAGTATTCAGATGAGATTCTACACAGATGTGTGTAGAGATATCTCACATTTTCTGTCACAATTAAGAATATTAGACACCAAACTAAGACATTCCATGTCACACTTTGGTAAAAATATTTATGTGTTGACACATTGTATAGGATGAATTCCAAGACTGAAGACTTTGGAAGAAGCCAGTGAAGTTCAAGGTCACCCACTATTCTAGCTGTGACATGATTATTTTTTTCACACTTGACACACAAAAAATTATTTTAAATGAGTGAATTTTATAGCTTTTTGTTATATCTCCATAAAGAAAAAAAGATAAAAATACAAAAATATGCATTTTATGAACTTGAAACTTGTCAAAAAGTGCTTAGCTAATCATACTGAGAATGAAAAAATAAATATGTTTATGGACTCAAGAATGACAGGTCTGCCAGATCCTGTTCTTTGTATTTTTATATTTGTAGAAACACACACACACACACACACACACACACACAAGTACGACCAATCAAAGGAAAAGAGGTAATCAGCTTGAGTGAGGAAGACCTGGGAAGGGCTGAATGGAGGGGATCTGAATAGAGGAAAGGAAGCAAAACATTCTATTTTGACATATATTTCCCCTTCCGGCTTCAGTTTGGAGATGTGATATGATTATAATAGATTTTTTAATAATATTTAAAGTGAGAATTAGATGTTAAAAAAGGAGCAAAAGGATTTTCTTAAAACATAAGCTGGGCAAAATAAATAGTAAATTCAATAAATATTTGATATTAAAGAAAAAAGCAAAGTATGTAAGATTTCCAAACAATAAATCCAGGATAGTATGTGCTTTAGCCAACAGACACATGTTTACTTTTATGACTACTGTGGCAGATTATTTTCTAGGGACTTTGAACATCATACAATAATCCTATGTACGGATGGGATGTAAGGTTTGATTCATGCAGTGAAAAAATCTTCACTCATATTTTAATCTAGAAGCATATTTTAATGAGCATGCCTTCTCAATATCTAAGAACAAGATTCCTCTGAATTTTGATTTGATATTTTAAATGAGTAATCTATATAATGTTTATGGATAACATCACACAAAGGTTTATAAGCATCCACTTTAATTTTCACACATTTACATTCTCTTCTATTTTATTTTCCAATATCAGAAATATTTCATAACTCAAGGTTGCTCATATTAAAAACTGTTAATATTTAGTGCTTATCTTGAGCCCGACGGGCGTTGGCCTGCACTCAGGCCCTGGGCGGGTCGGGGGGCCATCGGGGTGCCAACCCAGCCAGGAGGTTTTTTGCCCAGGCCTGCGAGCGCGCCGCCTCCATTTTGTCTGCAGGACGACAGAGAGCTCAGGCGGGCAGACCTGTAACAGGCATAGCCTAAGGCTAACAAAGCGGGGGTCCAGGCCCCAAAAGGCACAGGACTGACCCCAAGAACTGGGCGGCTTGGTGGGCCATCTGTGAGTCAACCCGCCCAGGTGATTGTTAGCAAAGCAGACTCTCCCGGCGCTTTCAGGGAGCGCGGGCGCGCACGCCTGCCCGCCATCCTAGTCACCTGGCAGACCCAATTAACAGTCATAGCCCTAGGGGAACTTTGCTCGGACCTTGGCCTCCCAGGCTTTTGCCTGGACTCAGGGACTGGGCGGCCAGGCTAACCTTGTGTGCGACAGCCCGGTTGGCGGATCGGCTGCCCAGCGGAGTGAGCGGAACACAGGGGAGGTCACAGTAGCATACACCGTCGGCACTCCCTGGGGGTGCACACAGGCTCCATCTGGTCCACAGACACAATCTGGGGCAAGCCCTCAGGCAGAAGCCCTTAGCTCTACTCTCTCCGCTTCCAGATCCAGATCAGTCTGGGCAGCAGCATTACATCTCCAAGTCCTGCAAGTGGCTAGCTGGGCTTCCAGGCAGCCAGCTGGGAGAAGTCAGTGTGCTCCAGTGAATCCAGCGGGCCCCAGCGGGAGCCTTCGGGTGCCTGCTTTGGGATCGGAACAGCCTGGGCAGCAGCACACTATCTACAAGCAGTGCAGGAGGTAAGCTGTGCACCAGAGGCCAACTGGGAAGGGGCAGCTTGCACTGGTGAGTCCAGCACTGACAAGATAAACTAACACCAGTGAGAACTAGATGGCAAAAGGCAAACGCAGGAATGTCACTAACAGAAATCAAGGCAATATGGCAACATCTGAACCCAATTCTCCTCTACCAACATGTCCTGGATACCCCATCACACCAGTAAAACAAGATTTGGATTTAAAATCACTGGTCATGATCCTGGTACAGGAAACCATGAAGGACAAACATAAAGAAATTCAGGAGAAAATGGATCAAAAGTTAGAAGCCCTTGCAAGGGAAACACAAAAATCATTGAAAGAAATCCAGGAGAATACAAAAGCCAACAAGGAGGAAATGCAAAAAACACTTAAAGAAATACAGGAGAACTTTGGTCAACAGGCTGAGGTCATGAAAGACGAAATACAAAAATCTCTTAAAGAAATACAGGAGAACTTTGGTCAACAGGCTGAGGTCATGAAAGACGAAACACAAAAATCTCTTAAAGAATTACAGGAAAACACAAACATGCAAGTGAAGGAGCTAAGCAAAACCATCCAGGATCTAAAATCAGAAGTAGAAACAACTAAGAAAACTCAAAGGGAGACAACTTTGGAGATAGAAAGCCTTGGGAAGAAATCAGGGGACAGAGATGCAAATATCAACAACAGAATACAAGAGATAGAAGAAAGAATCTCAGATGCTGAAGATTCAATAGAAACCATGGACTCAACAGTTAAAGAAAATGCAAAATGCAAAAAGCTTGTAACCCAAAATATCCAGGAAATCCAGGACACAATGAGAAGACCAAACCTAAGGATTATAGGCATAGATGAGAGTGAAGATTTACAACTTAAAGGACCAGCAAACATCTTCAATAAAATTATGGAAGAAAACTTCCCTAACCTAAAGAGAGAGATGCCCATGAATATACAAGAAGCCTACAGAACTCCAAACAGACTGGACCAGAACAGAAATACTTCCCGTCACATAATAATCAAAACACCAAATGTTCTAAACAAAGAAAGAATACTAAAGGCAGTAAGAGAAAAAGGCCAAGTAACATATAAAGGAAGACCTATCAGAATCACAGCAGACTTTTCACCTGAGACTATGAAGGCTAGAAGGTCCTGGGCAGATCTCATGCAGACTCTAAGAGAACACAAATGCCAACCAAAACTACTATATCCAGCAAAACTCTCAATCACCATAGATGGAGAAACTAAGATATTTCATGACAAAACCAAGTTTACCCAATATCTATCCACAAACCCGGCCCTAAAAAGGATAATAGGAGGACAACACCAATACAAGGAGGGAAACTTCACCCTGGAAAAAACAAGATAGTAACCCTTCATCAAACCCAAAAGAAGTTAAGCATTCAAATTTAAAAAATAACGTCAAAAATGATAGGAAGTAACAATCAGTATTCCTTAATGTCTCTTAACATCAATGGACTTAATGCCCCAATAAAAAGACACAGACTAACTGAATGGATACATAAACAGGACCCTACATTTTGCTGCTTACAGGAAACACACCTCAGGGTCAAAGACAAACACTACCTTAGAGTAAAAGGTTGGAAGACAATTGTACAAGCAAATGGTCTCAGGAAACAAGCTGGAGTAGCCATTTTAATATCAGATAAAATTGACTTTCAACCCAAAGTCATCAAAAGAGACCCTGAGGGACACTTCTTGCTGGTCAAAGGAAAAATACAAAAAGAAGAACTGTCAATCCTGAACATCTATGCCCCAAATGCAAGGGCACCCTCTTTCGTAAAAGAAACTTTATTAAAACTAAAAGCACACATTGCACCTAACACAATAATTGTGGGTGACTTCAACACTGCACTTTCCTCAATGGACCGATCAGGAAAACAGAAACTAAACAGGGACACAATGAAACTAATTGAAGCTTTGGACCAATTAGATTTAACAGATATATATAGAACATTCTATCCTAAAACAAAAGAATATACCTGTTTCTCAGCACCTCATGGTACCTTCTCCAAAATCGACCATATAATTGGTCACAAGACAGACCTCAACAAATATAAGAAGATCGAACTAATCCCATGCCTCCTATCTGATCACTATGGAGTAAAAGTGGTCTTCAATAGCAACAGAAACAACAGAAAGCCCACATACACGTGGAAACTGAACAATACTCTACTCAATGATACCTTGGTCAAGGAAGAAATAAAGAAAGAAATTAAAGACTTTTTAGAACACAATAAAAATGAAAACACAACATACCCAAATCTATGGGACACAATGAAAGCAGTGCTAAGAGGAAAACTCATAGCCCTGAGTGCCTCCAAAAAGAAAATGGAGAGAGCATACATTACCAGCTTAATGACACACCTGAAAGCCCTAGAACAAAAAGAAGCTATTTCGCCCAGGAAGAGTAGAAGGCAGGAAATCATCAAACTCAGGGCCGAAATCAATCAAGTAGAAACAAAGAGAACCATACAAAAAATCAACAATACCAGGAGCTGGTTCTTTGAGAAAATCAACAAGATAGATAAACCCTTAGCCAGACTGACCAAAGGGCACAGAGAAAGTATCCAAATTAACAAACTTAGAAATGAAAAGGGAGATATAACAACGGAAACTGAGGAAATCCAAAAAATCATCAGATCCTACTACAAGAGCCTATACTCAACACAACTGGAGAATCTGGAGGAAATGGACAATTTCCTTGACAGATACCAAATACCAAAATTAAATCAGGACCAACTAGACCATCTAAACAGTCCCATAATGCCTAAAGAAATAGAAGGAGTCATAGAAAGTCTTCCAACCAAAAAAAGCACAGGACCAGATGGCTTCAGTGCAGAATTCTACCAGACCTTCAAAGAAGAGTTAACACCAATACTCTTCAAACTATTCCACAAAATAGAAACAGAAGGAACACTACCCAATTCCTTCTACGAAGCCACAATTACGCTGATACCAAAGCCACACAAAGATCCAACAAAGAAAGAGAACTTCAGACCAATTTCCCTTATGAACATCGATGCAAAAATACTCAATAAAATTCTTGCCAACCGAATCCAAGAACACATCAAAACGATCATCCACCATGATCAAGTAGGCTTTATCCCGGGAATGCAGGGTTGGTTCAATATACGGAAATCCATCAATACAATCCACTACATAAACAGACTCAAAGAACAAAACCAAATGGTCATTTCATTGGATGCTGAAAAAGCATTTGACAAAATTCAGCATCCCTTCATGCTTAAAGTCTTGGAGAGAACAGGAATTCAAGGCCCATACCTAAACATAGTAAAAGCAATATACAGCAAACCGGTAGCCAGCATCAAACTAAATGGAAAGAAACTTGAAGCAATCCCACTGAAATCAGGGACCAGACAAGGCTGCCCCCTTTCTCCTTATCTTTTCAATATTGTACTTGAGGTACTAGCTCGGGCAATTCGACAACATAAGGAGGTCAAAGGGATACAAATTGGAAAGGAAGTAGTCAAACTATCATTATTTGCAGATGACATGATCGTCTACCTAAGTGACCCAAAGAACTCCACTAGAGAGCTCCTACAGCTGATAAACAACTTCAGCAAAGTGGCAGGTTATAAAATCAACACAAGCAAATCAGTGGCCTTCCTATACTCAAAGGATAAGCAGGCTGAGAAAGAAATTAGGGAAATGACCCCCTTCACAATAGCCACAAACAGTATAAAGTATCTTGGGGTGACTCTTACCAAACATGTGAAAGATCTGTATGACAAGAACTTCAAGACTCTGAAGAAGGAAATGGAAGAAGACCTCAAAAAATGAGAAAACCTCCCATGCTCATGGATCGGTAGAATCAATATAGTTAAAATGGCCATTTTGCCTAAAGCACTATACAGATTCAATGCAATACCCATCAAAATCCCAACTCAATTCTTCACAGAGTTAGAAAGAGCAATTATCAAATTCATCTGGAACAACAAAAAAACCCAGGATAGCTAAAACTATTCTCAGCAACAAAAGGAAATCTGGGGGAATCAGTATCCCTGACCTCAAGCAATACTACAGAGCAATAGTGTTAAAAACTGCATGGTATTGGTACAGTGACAGGCAGGAGGATCAATGGAACAGGATTGAAGATCCAGAAATGAACCCACACACCTATGGCCACTTGATCCTCGACAAAGAGGCTGAAAACATCCAATGGAAAAAAGATAGCCTTTTCAACAAATGGTGCTGGTTCAACTGGAGGTCAGCATGCAGAAGAATGCGAATTGATCCATCCTTGTCTCCTTGTACTAAGCTCAAATCCAAATGGATCAAGGACCTCCACATAAAGCCAGACACTCTGAAGCTAATAGAAAAGAAACTGGGGAAGACCCTTGAGGACATCGGCACAGGGAGAAAGTTTCTGAACAGAACACCAATAGCGTATGCTCTAAGAGCAAGAATTGACAAATGGGACCTCATAAAATTACAAAGTTTCTGTAAGGCAAAGGACACCATCAAGAGGACAAATCGGCAACCAACAAATTGGGAAAAGATCTTCACCAATCCTACATCAGATAGAGGGCTAATATCCAATATATATAAAGAACTCAAGAAGTTAGACTCCAGAAAACCAAACAACCCTATTAAAAAATGGGGTACAGAGTTAAACAAAGAATTCTCGCCTGAAGAACTTCGGATGGCGGAGAAGCATCTTAAAAAATGCTCAACTTCATTAGTCATTAGGGAAATGCAAATCAAAACAACCCTAAGATTTCATCTTACACCAGTCAGAATGGCTAAGATTAAAAATTCAGGAGACAGCAGGTGTTGGAGAGGGTGTGGAGAAAGAGGAACACTCCTCCACTGCTGGTGGGGTTGCAAATTGGTACAACCACTCTGGAAAGCAGTCTGGCGGTTCCTCCGAAAACTGGGCACCTTACTTCCAGAAGATCCTGCTATACCACTCCTGGGCATATACCCAGAAGACTCCCCACCGTGTAATAAGGATACATGTTCTACTATGTTCATAGCAGCCCTATTTGTAATTGCCAGATGCTGGAAAGAACCCAGGTATCCCTCAACAGAAGAGTGGATGCAAAAAATGTGGTATATCTACACAATGGAGTACTATTCAGCCATTAGAAACAATGAATTCATGAAATTCTTAGGCAAATGGATGGAGCTAGAGAATATCATACTAAGTGAGGTAACTCAGACTCAAAAGGTGAATCATGGTATGCACTCACTAATAAGTGGATATTAACCTAGAAAACTGGAATACCCAAAACATAATCCACACATCAAATAAGGTACAAGAAGAAAGGAGGAGTGGCCCCTGGTTCTGGAAAGACTCAGTGAAACAGTATTCAGCAAAACCAGAACCGGGAAGTGGGAAGGGGTGGGTGGGAGGACAGGGGAAGAGAAGGGGGTTTGGGGGACTTTCGGGGAGTGGGGGGCCTAGAAAAGGGGAAATCATTTGAAATGTAAATAAATTATATCGAATAAAAAAGAAAAAAAATTGCTTGAAATCTTTCTCCCTTAAAGTTAATTTTGTCAGGGTATTTATCATAGCGAAAAAAAACTATGTTAACTATGTATTCTAAAAGCTGACTTTGTGCAAATACACTAAGGGCTGTTTATGAAGCAACACCACTTATGGCAAATATTCAGAAAACAATCATTAGTATTTCTATTAAAATATATTTATAGCACCCAGTAATAGCTGCATTGATACTTGATAATAGTTTAATGTCATAAATCTTGAGGCATTAGGGTTTCAAAAGATTGTGGTTTTAGCTAGATGTTTAGTATTACCTAAACTATCATGAAAAGAAATTTAAAAGAAAAAGTAGAGACTTTTTTTCAGAAACATTAGTTACTATGTAACTTAATAAATAACTATTTTACCATTTGCAACATAGTTTCCCAATTTTTAAAGACTCTGACTTGTAAATACATATTAACTATAAAGTAAAGGATACTCATGCTACAATCCACAGACCTAGAAAGGCTAAGTGAAAAGGAGGTCTCAAGGCAGGGACAGAAAAATCTCCTTGGGAGAAGTACAGTAGATTTCATAGGTAGACTGTGGATGGGTGTAGATGGAAGTGAGAGACGGATGAATTGATGGTGGCGGAGAGACAGAGAGAGAGAGCGGCAGAGAGAGAGAGAGAGAGAGAGAGAGAGAGAGAGAGAGAGAGAGAGAGAGAGAGAGAGAGAGATTACTGAGATAGATGCCTATAGATGCCTAGAATTGGGACCGTTGGGGGGTCAAGGTAGAAACCTATTACAATAGAACCTCCCCAGGGTCCATGAGGGTGAGCCCAGATAAGGCTCCTAGTAATAGGGCATGGCAATCCTAAATCAGCTATCTTCTGTAACCAGACAAGGCTTTCAGGGAGGGACTGGGACACCAACCCAGCTACAAAACCTTTGATCTACAATTTGTAGGTCAGCAAGATATTCTGGGGTAAAGGTGGTGCAGAACTTGTGGGAGTGGCCAAACAATGACTAGTCCATCTTGAGACCCATGTCACCAAAGAAAGCCCACACTTGACTCTTCCTGGAGGACTAGGGACCAGAATTTGGGTAGTCGAGAGACATAGGATAGAAACAAACACTAATGACCAAAAAAAAAAAGTCAATGAAATGATTCATAATAATTCTTTACTATATTCCTAGACCAGAACCAAGCATCATTAGATTTATGGAACATGACCTTATAGTGTCATTATCATCAGAGAGGCTTCACCCAGCAACTAATGGGAGCAGATTCAGAGACCTACAGTCAACAATTTGAACTCAGAGAATCCCGCAGGAGGGGTGCAGTATAGGATTGTAGGAACCAGAAGGGTCAAGAGAACTACAAGAAAACCTGTACAATCAACTGAGCTCATGCAACAAATTAGGGAACATGCACAGGTCTGTCCTGGCTCTTCTGCTTATGTTATGCTAATGCAGCTTTGTGTTCTTGTTGGACCCCTCACAGTAAAAGCCAGGGTCTATCTCCCACTCTTTTTTATGCTTTTGGGATCCCTTTTCCTCCTACTGAATTGCCTCTTTCAGGTTTAATACAAGAGGATATACCTAGTCTCATTGCATCTTAATATGCCATGTTGGTTCATATCCCTGAAAAGCCTGCTCCTTTCTAAAATAAAATGGTGAGAGAGGAGGTGGGAGAAAGAGGGATTAGGAAGAGAGGAAAAAAGGAAAACCACAGGTGGGATGTAATATATGAGAAAAAACTGTCCAGTCTTGGGAAAATGAGACTGTATTTTCATGTCCAATAAATCTTATGATGTGGAAAATTTTGAGTCAATATGTACATGTTCAAAACAGACTATGTTTTATTTAATTTTTAAAAAAATCTCTCCACTAGTATATAATTTTATGTCTCTTATGCTTTATATTATTTGGGTGAAAGAAATGTTTCATTATACCTGTAATGTTGTCCATTTACACAAATAATAATATTTCCTGAAATGTTACACAATTTCTTACCAAAACGTTTGTTCTTCCTAAGGCATCGTCTTGACTAACATTCTAAACCCGTACAATGTTCAGTATCAGCCACAATAATAAGGTTTAATTCACAAGATAAAGCAATGATCTTATTGATTTGAAAATACCTCCTAGATCCAGAAGCACTGTCATTTAAGAAGCAATCTCTACTACTAAATCAATTTCAAGGAGATAATCTCTTCATTCTTTTAAATTAAGCACTTAATGTTATGTAAGTGAGATTACATTGGAACACTTAAACTACAGCATAAAATTATTTGGTGATAGTGAAATAAAAAGTTATTAAGAAGACAATAATACTTGTATTGATTATGAAATACTGATAATATTATATTGTCAGTATTATATATATATATATATATATATATATATATATATATATATATATATATATCAAGGCAGGGTTTCTCAGTATAGACCTAGCAGTCCTGGGATTTGCTCTGTAGACCAGGCTGGCCACGAACTCAGAAATCCTGTCTTTGCCTCCCATGTACTGGGATTAAAGTCGTGTGCCACCAGAATATACTGGGCCAATGGTTACTTTTTCTCTTTTCTTTTCTTTTCCTTTCTTTTCTTTTCTTTTCTTTTCTTTTCTTTTTTTTTCTTTTCTTTTCTTTTCTCTTCTCTTCTTTTCTTTTCTTTTTTCTTTTCTTTTTTCTTTTCTTTTTTCTCTTCTTTTCGTTCTTTTTTGATATTTTCTTTATTTACAATTCAAATGTTATCCCCTTTCCTCATGTCACCCAAAAACACCCTATTTCATCCCCTTCTCCCCCTGTTCACCAATCCACCCACTCCTGCCTCCCTGCCCTAGCATTCCCCTATACTAGGAGCCTCCTCAGGACCAAGGGCCTCTCCTCCCTTTGTTGTCCAACAAGGCCATCTTCTGCTACATAATGCAACAGGAGCTATGGGTCCCTCCATGTGTACTCTTTGCTTGGTGATTTAGTCCCTGGTAGTTCAGGAGGGTACTGGTTGGTTCATATTGTTGTTCCTCCTATGAGGCTGCAAGCTCCTTCAGTCCTTTCTCTAGCTCTTCCATTGGGGACTTTCTGCTCAGACCAGTGGTTAGCTGAGAGCACCCACCTCTGTATTTGTCAGATAGAGGAAGAACGTCTTAGGAGACAGCTATATCATACTCCTGTCAGCAAGCATTTGCTGGCATCCACAACAGTGTGTGGGTTTGGTGACTGTATATGGGATTGTTCTCCCTTACTCTCTGTACGACATGAATGTAATGAGATTATCTGGAATCCTCAGAACTGAGGTTTAAAATATTATGAAGTAGAAAATATTATAATTTTATCATGGTAATTTAGGTCTCATATTCTAAAACTGAAAATCTCAATTTTAACTAAATGCTCAGAATTTGAACTACTTGTTTGTCTTTAAAAGCCCTAAATTGATTGACTAAAATTTATCTGATGTTTTCTTGCATTTAGGTATCATATGTGAAGAAGATTTGGCTCTTTCAGTAGTTTTTGTTGTTTTCTTTGTATAGGGAATTAAACACAGGGCATCATGACTCCTAGGCAAATGCTATTTATTTAACTACACTTCTAACCCAATGAAGAAGGTTTTGCAAAGTAAATGCAACCACTAATACTTGAAATAAAAGACAGAGATGTGAAGTGTATAGTAAAATGACAAAACATTTGACCAGTAGTCATGAGGCCCTGTGTTTGATTCTCTATACAAAGAATGGAACAACAAAAAACATTTTCTTTTGTGGTGCCTTAAAGATTGATTGTCCAAAACAACAGTTTGGTCTAGCTATCATTGAAGTGAGTTGCATTAAAATGTAGACATCATATTTAAACACTAGTGAAGTCTGATTCAATTTGGGAATGCATTTCTTAAAGTATGTTTGTGGCATCAACATGTATCACAAAGTATGTTTGTGGAAGTAAAGCTTCAACAGTACTTTTTCCAGCAACTGATGGGAGCAAAAGTGGAGACTCACAGCCACTCTTAAGAAGAGTTTCTGGATTATAAGAGGCAGACACATGAAAGACGCCATGAAAATATGACCCACAGAATCAACTAAACAGGTCTCCTAGAGGCTCAATGAGACTAAAGAGACAATCACGGAGTCTGCATGGGTTCATACCAGGGCCTTTGCACACCTGCTGTGGCCCTTTACCTTAGGACTTTGGTGGAATGCCTAACATTGGGAGTGGGGATGTCTCTGACTCTTTCACCTGCTTTGGGACCTTTCTTCTCCTACCATTGTTTTTTCCAGCCTTGATAAGAGGATCTCTGCCAAGTCTTATGGTAATTTGTTAGGCTGATATCCCCAGAGGTTAGTTCTTTTCTGAAGAGAAATGGAATAGGAGTAGATCTGAAAGAGAAGAGGGCGGTCTGGGAGGAGTTGATAGGGAGGGGAAGCTGCCATCAGGGTATAATGTATAAGATAAGAATAAATAAAAAAGGAAGGAGGGAGGGAAAGGGGAAAAGAAGGAAGTTATGAAGGAAGGAAAGAAGGAAGAGAGGGAGAGAGGGAAGAAGGGAGGGAGTAATATTCTCATAACTCACCAAAAATTGTTTTAACTAGCGAATGTTGGGAAAAGTAAACCTGTGCTTTCTGGTTCCAAGTCACAAGAGATTTAGCTTTTTAAATCACAATTATGCAACATGTTTATCAACTTATAAAGAAGTTCCATCTAACTTTTCGAAAAATGAGGATCTCTCTTTAGTTGGCATTCAGTCAGAATCTTGTACATACATGTGGTATCATTGGTGGTCTACTATACATCCAACTTACTAACTGATGATAGTCAATAGTTCAGGAATAACCAATAAAACAACACGCAAGTAGGCAAAAATTTTCCTTTTTTGTGTAGCAACAAATGTTAATGAAGTAAATGTGAAAATAGTGAGATACATTCTAAACTGTTTTGTTACAATTTTATGTATTTTCATTTTTTATTCTATTAATAACTTACTATACATATTGCTTTTAAAAATTCTTCTATAAAAATAAAGTGAATGTTGGGAAACATTAGTAAGCATGAAAAATATAGTATCAAAACCAATTTTGCACTCTCAAAAAGTGTCTTCTGATTCTCTTATCTGTTTTACTTCTTTTTACTACACACACACACACACACACACACACGTGCACGCACACACACATGCACACACACACACACACACACACACACACACCACATTGTGAATATACAGAACAATTATGATAAGTAGAATAAGTTAAAGAGTCATTTACATATAGAATAGGAATTTAGATACATTTTGCTTGAAAATGAATGACAAAGAATACTATAATAGCAAATCTGTATAAATATCAAAATTAATATGAGACAATGATATTTTACAAAGTTTTGTCTTAGACACACTCATAAAATCTTGGTTTTAAGCAAAAACTTTACAGAAACATAGGATGCATCTGTTTGAAAAGCTTAGGAGAATTGAATTGACCAGAAAATTGAAGTACAGATACTTGTTGTAATGGTTTGAAGAAAAATAAGCCCGATAAGCTTATTGAAATGGCAATATTAGCAGATATATCATTGCAGAAGCGGGTGTGACTGTATTAGATAAAGTGAGTCACTGAAGGGTGGGTTTTGAGGTTTCAAATTCTCAAGCCAGGTACCATGTCACTCTCTCTTCCTACTACCTATGGACTGGAATGCAGAGCTCTCAGATACTATCTAGCACCCCATTAGCCTGTGTGCCACCATGCTTAACCAAGACAATAATGGACTAAATTTCTGAAGTATAAGGCAATGCCTACTAAATGTTTTCCTTTATAAGAATTGCTGTGATCATGCTGTCTTTTGAAAGCAATACAATATTATGACACTTTTTAATAAGACCATGTCTGAAAGGCTTTGCCACAATCTCAGAGATAAGTAGAGAAAACTCTAGGGAGTGGGGCTGAAGTTCAGAGGTATTTGCAAATCTAAGTACAAGAGACATCAATTAATGTCATATGAACCTGTTTGTGGATGTTGGCCTTTACCAGAAGTTAAATGAAAAGCAGTTAACAGACTTTTTAAGCAAGAAATGTCCCATGGTCTGAAAATAAGTATATTCTCAAATTTTGTGCTGGATCCTAATGTAATGTAACAAGAAACAAGGATTTTGCAGATTGAATAAGTCATGATTTATATCCTGAGGAGTTAGATGGTTGAGCAGGTTCCTGTCATTTCTCGTCATGTGAGAACCTGAGGCAGGGCACCATGGAAGAGAATATAACATCTGCAGGTACACTTATCTTCAATTTCACAACCTCCAACATTGCGAGCAATAAATTCTTTCATTTATAAATAAGTCTTTGTATTTTATTAAATAGATTGAACTAATTATAATTATATACCTAATTGTATAAAATGTCTAAGAAAAGGCTGTTCTAATTGCCTAATAGATAATAGGCATTTAAATCAGAAAGATAGTAAAAAATGTATATGTAAAGGGAAAGAGTCTATTGATAATTTAAGAGCTAACAAATTGAATAACAAATGGATAGAAGTGCAAAAGTTAAGGAAAATGTTGCTAACTTTTGACTTAAAATATCATAGATATTTCTACACTGACAATTTCTTATGTATCATTGGTTTGATTTGTTTGCCACAATTACTATATATATTTCCATATGGCCATTTCTCACTTTTTAATAAACTTATTACTGAGGACAAAATGTGAAATATGCGTAAATAGGGAGAGAAGCTAAATCGTAAAACAATACTTTGGATTTTTAGATAAAGGAGTTGAAAATAAATGTGCAGAGGTAAGAAAAATGTGGGGGTTTTTTTGTGTGTGTGATAATAATGTGGAAGGTGAGAATTAGGATAAAAGTCAACCTAATAATGACAATGATTCTAGAAAAAGTTAAATAATCGAGAAAAATAAAAGAACTGAGTAAACGGGAAGATTTTTCATATTGATGCAGTGGAAAACTCAGCATTGAATGGAAAGTTTCAAAAGATTTATCATAGAACAGATGTAATCCTACTTAGCATATTTACAAGGTTGTTAGATTATTAAGAGCTTATTTTATGATAAAATTGTATTCATGACATTCATTAGCAAAATGATAGATGGGAAGTCTTATTCTATAAACAGCAATAATAATTCACATGATACAGGGCTTGTTCAAAGGAAAATGGGGACAAAATTAGAAAATCATTATACAAATAGATTGATATATTATGATTACAATATATGAAAACATGGTCACAATAGTAAAGAGGAGAAAATTGAGTGTTAAATGGGTGAATGGGACAACGATATAAAATGACATGAAAGCACAAGCTAACCTGACACACTAACATATCATTCCGTCAAGATGCTTAGTGATTAAAAACTCATATTGTTAAACTGGCAAACTGTTCTTCCATTGGACTCACGTAATAGAAGAAGATAGACCGCTTACACAAGTTGTTTGTTGGCATCAACAAGTTCACAGTTGTATGCCCATATATGCACATATCCTCACAGAGATAATTAACAAATAAATTATATAAATATTAATAGCTCTAAACATATAGTGAATTTACAACGTTTAGAATAAAATCCATTATGATATTTAGCATGTAAACATTTCAGCAATCATATATATTATGTTTTCTGAGATTTAGGTGCAGAGCTTAGTATGTAGATATATCAACTGGAACTAAGTACACCTTAGTCACTTTTTACTGTACTTTGACCAGTTGTTCATATGGCAGTAGATTATTACAGCTATAAAGCAAAATGTCATTGACAAGTGGTGAGAGTTAACCTTTCCAAGGATATAAGGATGCTTGCTGTACATTACAATGGAGATACTTGATCATCCATTTATACAGTTATATAATATATTATGACTACTTTCACATTCTCCAACTTCTCTTAATAGCACTCTCATGCCTGTTATCAGTTCCTCTTGCCTACATATCCCAACATCACATCCATACCTTTGATTTTATAAAACATTGAGTTATACCAGCATTGCCTGTGTAATACTGTATTTTGAGATATAAATTTGAACCTGTCTAACACAGCAATGGGTATATAACTGAAAGCAATGACTACCTCTAAATCAGATTTCATCATGAGCCTTTAATTCAGCACCTCCTCAATCAATGATTGCCTTTTGGCAGGCTCAATTTTTTGGAGTCCTAGGAGGTAAGCCACAATATGATATCATGACTGCAATGGCTATTTTTGCTCATGCGGCAACATTTCATTGTATTTCCTCATATCATCTAGATTATTGATTCTAATCAAACCATCATCTAATATAATCCCTAAGATTTAGAGGGAGTTAAGTACATACCCTATTTAAGTAAGAGGGTATCCCTGTCCTCTGGCTCTTACAACATTTCAGCAATCATATATATGATGCTTCTTGAGACATAGGTGCAGAGCTTAGTATGTAGATATATCAACTTGAACTAAGTACACCATAGTCACTTTTCACTGTACTTTGACAAGTTGTTCATATGACAGTAGCTTATTATAGCTATAAAGCAAAATATCATTGACAAGTAGTAAGAGTTAGCCTTTCCATAGATATAAGGATGCTTGCTGTACATTACAATGAAGATACTTGATCATCCATGTTCTCAGATATTCTACTCACAATAGCTACTATATAGAAACAGTTCAGATATTCTTCAAATGATCAATGAATAATGAAAATGTGGAAGATATATATGGTAGAATGTCATTCATCCATCAAGGCATAGAAATATAGCTACTAACCAGGAAGCTATTTGCAATTGATACCTACAATGAAAAGGAAAATTTGTTGAGTGTCATTGGGTGTCATTGGTTAAAATGATGAAACTGCAGGGTCAGGCAAAATGCCCAGGAGTAGATGGCCAACACAGGACAAAATAGACTCCTCAATTTTATTTGGTTTCATATATATATATATATATATATATATATATATATAATCATATTTGGTTTGGTCTCATATATCATATATATAATAGTTTTGTTATGTTTTAATTTGCATTCATTTTTTTCCTTTTTACTCTTTTCTTTATTATTCTCTCCTATATTATACTATATTACATGCCAATTCAGTTTTCCCCCCTTTTATACTTTCTAATTCCCCTACTTTCACTCTTTCCCAAATCCACACTTTCTGTTTCCCTTTTTAGAAGAGGAGGAGGAGAAGGAGGAGGAGAAGAGAAGGGCCTCCCAAAGATATAAACTAAGAATGTTTTAATAACTTACTAGGCATAAACTGGTTGAGGCAATCCAGTAGAAGCAAAAGGACCCCATGCACAGGCAAAATAGTCAGAAACACTTATGTTTAGGAGTCCACAAGAACACCAAGCTACCCGACCATAACATGTATGCAGAGAACATAACCTAGAGAGAAAAAAAGAGAGAAAAAATATAAATTTGGGCAGTTAAGAAGGGAATATAAGGACAGAGAAAAAGGAGGGAGGTGATTGGAAAAGGGAGGAAGAGAAGAAGGTTTATGGGACATATGGGGAGGGGGGATCTGGGAAAGGGGATATCATTTGGAATGTAAACAAAGAATATAGAAAATAAAATATTTAAAAAAATTAAAAAATGCAAAAATAAAATAAAATAAAATAATATATGGACAATAAAAAAAGAAAAGAAAATGGAAAAGATCTTGGAGGAGTTAGGAAATAATAAAATGGAAAAGAATAAAATAAAGATACATTTTAATGAAAACAGTAATTGATTTAAATGAAAAGAAAAATAAAATCATGAAATTTCAGGATGAAAATTGATGAGACTGAAAAATTATACTCAATTAGGGAACCTAAAGCAAAAAAAAAAGTGAAATTGTTTGTTCTTTCCTATTTTTCACACTTAGCCTTCAATTTTTAGAATTAAATATTACATTTGAAGTAACTCAGAAGCCATGAATAGAGGAAGGAGGTCTCTGGGGAGAGAAGGAGAAGGCATTCTAGGAAGAGTAATATCACATTTTAGGAGGTATGAGTGGGAAGAGGAATAGGAAGTTAGTACTGACAGATTTAGAACAAAAAAGAAATAAATAACACTCAGGGAGGTTGAGAGCATAAAGTCTCTCCCAAATCATAGATTTTAATATATATTTCATAACTAAGAACATACAGCTTATAGGATCTAAATTATGGATTAAAACAGAACTTGTAATTGCTGAAGAAATGAAAGACTGTACTTACAGGAACAACAATGGGAGATCTTTGGATTTGTTTAAATTAAGATTTCACTTAACCAATTACCATGCACATCCTAAAAAACTGGAAAATAAGCCGATGAAAACTCCAACTTAGTGAATACTGAATCTCTACCCCTGGAGGGTAGAGATTCTGGTTCTTCCCTCTGGCTACAGCATTTTTCTGAACTGATCAATAAATAATCTTCTTTTATGTATGATTCTCTTTAAAGAAATTTCATTTAATAGGAGACATTGGTATGGTAACATTAAATATTGCTGTAACTTGTGCCCATAAAGGGAATTTTCTCTTTCTCATCCTTCTTGTATTTTAAAACATTGGTCAACATTTCAGTAGTATGCTTAGGGGTAATTTAAACATAAAAAAACATCCCAACAGAATTAAAAAGATGAAGACTGTAACAGTAAATACACTGGAAAGCATATATTTGCTTTTCAGATGAAACCCCACAAAATATATGACACACTGTTTTGAACTTCAGCTGGAAGAAAATACATCACTTTTGTTTTTTGTTTAGTATACGCCCCAGAATGAGCAAGGAAACCACATGAGTGTTGATTCTGGGACTTGAGAGTGTTCAAATGCATTTAATATGTATGGAATGCCTGCCTAGTAAGCCATAGTGTATCAATTTATCAAAGTTCACACTGGTTAGGGGTGAGTTGTGATCCTACCTGGTGGTTTTCATCCCTTCTGTATTCACCTGTGTAAATGGTGAGTATAAAGCAGTTAAATGAGAGTCTGGGAGTTTTGTCTATAATGTCATAACGCAACAGGGTCAATGAAAGGTATTAACCTAATCATATAAGTATACCTGACTTACCACTCTGGAGTAAGTTGGAGAAAATGGGGCCTGAAAAAGTGAACACAGCATAAAAGTAGGAAATGTGTTCTGTGATCAAATATGCTCTTCTAACTGGTCAGAAAGAGGATAAATGCATTTGAAGTGGAAATTTCTGGTTTCCTTGGAGTTCTAGTTGTGACTTGTGATGTTTTCTTGGAAACTGTCTTATGAGAGTTTGTTTTGCTGAAGGAATGTTTTTTTCTAAGAACAGAGATATGTTATTTTCTGGAAGCTGCCTGGTGAAATGGTATGTGATGTTTTGGTGGAGCACTGCTTGGAAAGAGTGAGTATAACTGTAACCCAAGGGACAGTAGGTGATGCTCTAGTATTGGTTCGCCCTGCTTTCTTCTCTGCTCCTAGCTTTTAGTAACTTTGTAGAGAGAAATGCACAATGAATTTCCAGTGGTGTTCAGGCTGCCTCTTGCTGCTTCGTGGACTTCTGCAGATCACCGGAGGCTTGTGGTTTCTTCTGGAACAAGCAACTGTTGGCTGATTCATGTTTTGTGTTTTACTAATGCACTAGACAATGAAGATTGGAATCCCCCCAAGGAACTAATTCTAAACAGGTCTGTGTCCCCCTTGTTCTATTGGTCATCTCCCCATCATGCCTTTGGTCAGTGGGCTATAACAGAAGTTGAAGCATTTAAGAACACTTATCAAAGAAGTTTGTGAAAATATAAAACTATTGGTATTACTGGTGGTAGATGTTTGATGGATAGTCAATGTTTTTGATGTTGTTTAAGTGAAAGATACAAAAGATGTCAGAACAAGGGAGCCAAGGGTACAAATACCATTAGGTCAAATAAATTCACTTATAACTGCATTACACCAAAACTCCTAAAATCCAAAAAAGAGGAAAATAATTGAAATGATAAGAAATTAGTACATATCATAAGGATATAATATTGCAATTAACAACTCTCTTCTCATTAAAGCTATTGACAGAGAAAGATATGGAGAACAGGTCCAGAGGCACCAAAATAGCATGTTATTACTATTGTTCTTGGTTGCCCATAAAACTATATGGTGAGAAGTTACATGGTTTATTTGTAGAACTTTAGAAATCCATCTTTAAAGGAGAAGTAATATCTCTCCCTACTGAGTAGCATTTTTTAAGATGGTGTTGTGTAGGTTTCTAGCTGAAAAGAAAAATGCAATTACCTTACACAGTGATGGATTCTGAATGTTCTAAAAGCTAATCACTGGGCAATATTTACTCACTGATTTAATAGAAAAAAGGTTGTTTATGGATGCAATGAACTATCCTCTGAAGTAGATTTGAGGCCTGCTTCACATAAAATAAATTATGAAGACCGGATATGTCATAGGTCATTGGCAAAAAACAATTCATATTGTTTGTTTAAATAGGCATGTTATCAAATTATTTTTTAAATATTTACCTTTGTATTTATAGACTTGTTCTGAAGTCATCCTTGGCCAGAGAAGCTTTTTATTGCACTGGGTTAGTACAAATTCATTACAGTTCGATATGCTGAGAATACGTGAGTATTCATGCCATCTATATCGACTTTTCCCCTACCAATATCAATGCATATTATGGAGAAGGTGAAAGAGATCAAAGAACTGGAGGATGGGGAGTACTATGAAAGGTTATTCTCTGGAACTGACAGGACTTGTGTAACTATATAGTAGTATCAGCTATGATTAGCCATACAAGACTTCAATAAGATCAAGTCAGTTAAGAATTCTAGGATACTGAGGCCCCACCAGTAGCTGAGGAGCTATGGGTGTTTGGTGAAGAAGAGTCACTTTCCATTGGAGTATGGCTAACTGAAGGATTCCTATACTCCTTCATGACAGTGCACTCATGAACATAAGGACAACTCCCTCTAGATTACATGATGTATAGGAAGAAGAAAAAATGAAGTTGAGACACAGATTTGTTTCTGAAGTGGAAGGGACTGCAGAGGGAGGGGAAATAAATTGTGCCAGGCAATTCAGATACATTGAATATACATGTATATAGTTTAAACAAATAAAAAGAAAATCAAACCTTTGTTAAATTCAGAAAAAGTATTAAATAGTAATTCAAATGATGCCACATAGTTTAGATCAAGAAATTGATAAACATATCGAGATACAAAAGACAGTTATCTGCATATTCTAGTATATTTATTTATAAAAGTGTAAATTTTATATATTTTTTCTTTTTTGTTTTTTTTAATTTATTGATATATTTATTTACATTTCAAATGATTTCCCCTTTTCTGGACCCCCACTCCCCAAAAGTCCCATCAGTCCCCTTCCCTCCCCCCTGTTTTCCCACCCAACCCTTCCCACTTCCCTGTTCTGATTTTGTACTATACTGCTTCACTGAGTCTTTCCAGAACAAGGGGCCACTCCTCCGTTCTTCTTGTACCTCATTTGATGTGTGGATTATGTTTTGGGTATTCCAGTTTTCTAGGTTAATATCCATTTATTAGTGAGTGCATACCATGATTCATCTTTTGAGTCTGGGTTACCTCACTTAGTATGATGTTCTCCAGCTCCATCCATTTGCCTAAGAATTTCATGAATTCATTGTTTCTAATGGCTGAATAGTACTCCATTGTGTATAGATACCACATTTTTTGCATTCACTCTTCTGTTGAGGGATATCTGTTTTTTTTTTCCAACTTCTGGCAATTATAAATAGGGCTGCTATGAACATAGTAGAACATGTATCCTTATTACATGCTGGGGAATCTTTTGGGTATATGCCCAGGAGTGGTATAGCAGGATCTTCTGGAAGTGAGGTGCCCAGTTTTCGGAGGAACCACCAGACTGATTTCCAGAGTGGTTGTACCAATTTGCAACCCCACCAGCAATGGAGGAGTGTTCCTCTTTCTCCACATCCTTGCCAACACCTGCTGTCTCCTGAATTTTTAATCTTAGTCATTCTGACTGGTGTAACGTGAAATCTCAGGGTTGTTTTGATTTGCATTTCCCTAATGACTAATGAAGTTGAGCATGTTTTAAGATGTTTCTCCAGCCATCCAAAATTCTTCAGGAGAGAATTCTTTGTTTAACTCTGGACCCCATTTTTTAATAGGGTTGTTTGGTTTTCTGGAGTCTAACTTCTTGAGTTCTTTCTATATATTGGATATTAGCCCTCTATCTGATGTAGGATTGGTGAAGATCTTTTCCCAATTTGTTGGTTGCCAATCTGTCCTTTTGATGGTGTCCTTTGCCTTACAGAAACTTTGTAATTTTATGAGGTCCCATTTGTCAATTCTTGATCTTAGAGCAAATGCTATTGGTGTTCTGTTCAGAAACTTTCTCCCTGTAGCGATGTCCTCAAGGGTCTTCCCCAGTTTCTTTTCTATTAGCTTCAGAGTGTCTGGCTTTATGTGGAGGTCCTTGATCCATTTGGATTTGAGCTTAGTACAAGGAGACAAGGACGGATCAATTCGCATTCTTCTGCATGCTGACCTCCAGTTGAACCAGCACCATTTGTTGAAAAGGCTATCTTTTTTCCATTGGATGTTTTCAGCCTCTTTGTCGAGGATCAAGTGGCCATAGGTGTGTGGGTTCATTTCTGGATCTTCAATCCTGTTCCATTGATCCTCCTGCCTGTCACTGTATCAATACCATGCAGTTTTTAACACCATTGCTCTGTAGTATTGCTTGAGGTCAGGGATACTGATTCCCCCAGATTTTCTTTTGTTGCTGAGAATAGTTTTAGATATCCTGGGTTTTTTTGTTATTCCAGATGAATTTGATAATTGCTCTTTCTAACTCTGTGAAGAATTGTGTTGGGATTTTGATGGGTATTGCATTGAATCTGTACATTGCTTTTGGCAAAATGGCCATTTTAACTATATTGATTCTACCGATCCATGAGCATGGGAGGTTTTCCCATTTTTTGAGGTCTTCTTCCATTTCCTTCTTCAGAGTCTTGAAGTTCTTGTCATACAGATCTTTCACATGTTTGGTAAGAGTCACCCCAAGATACTTTATACTGTTTGTGGCTATTCTGAAGGGGGTCATTTCCCTAATTTCTTTCTCAGCCTGCTTATCCTTTGAGTATAGGAAGGCAACTGATTTGCTTGAGTTGATTTTATAACCTGCCACTTTGCTGAAGTTGTTTATCAGCTGTAGGAGTTCTCTAGTGGAGTTTTTTGGGTCACTTAGGTAGACTATCATGTCATCTGCAAATAATGATAGTTTGACTTCTTCCTTTCCAATTTGTATCCCTTTGACCTCCTTATGTTGTCAAATTGCCCGAGCTAGTACCTCAAGTACAATATTGAAAAGATAAGGAGAAAGGGGACAGCCCTGTCTAGTCCCTGATTTTAGAGGGATTGCTTCAAGTTTCTCTCCATTTAGTTTGATGCTGGCTACTGGTTTGCTGTATATTGCTTTAACGATGTTTAGGTATGGGCCTTGAATTCCTGTTCTTTCCAAGACTTTAAGCATGAAAGGATGCTGAATTTTGTCAAATGCTTTTTCAGCATCCAATGAAATGACCATGTGGTTTTTTTCTTTGAGTTTGTTTATGTAGTGGATTGCATTGATGGAATTCTATATATTGAACCAACCCTGCATCCCTGGGATAAAGCCTACTTGATCATGGTGGATGATTGTTTTGATGTGATCTTGGATTCAGTTGGCAAGAATTTTATTGAGTATTTTTGCATCGATGTTCATAAGGGAGATTGGTCTGAAGTTTTCTTTCTTTGTTGGATCTTTGTGTGCTTTTGGTATCAGCGTAATTGTGGCTTCGTAGAAGGAATTGGGTAGGGTTCCTTCTGTTTCTATTTTGTGGAATAGTTTGAAGAGTATTGATGTTAGGTCTTCTTTGAAGGTCTGATAGAATTCTGCACTGAAACCATCTGGTCCTGTGCTTTTGACCCCTTCTATTTCTTTAGGGGTTATGGGACTGTTCAAATGATCTATTTGGTCCTGATTTAATTTTGGTATTTGGTATCTGTCTAGGAAATTGTCCATCTCCATTTCCTGTTGTGTTGAGTATAGGCTTTTGTAGTAGGATCTGATGATTTTTGGATTTCCTCAGTTTCTGTTGTACTATCTCCCTTTTCATTTCTAATTTTTTGTTGATTTGGATACTTTCTCTGTGCCCTTTGGTCAGTCTGGCTAAGGGTTTATCTATCTTGTTGATTTTCTCAAATAACCAGCTCCTGGACTTGTTGATTCTTTGTATGGTTCTCTTTGTTTCCACTTGATTGATTTCAGCCCTGAGTTTGATGATTTTCTGTCTTCCACTCCTCCTGGGTGAAATAGCTTCTTTTTGTTCCAGGGCTTTCAGGTGTGTCATTAAGCTGCTCGTATATGCTCTCTCCATTTTCTTTTTGGAGGCACTCAGGGCTATGAGTTTTCCTCTTAATACTGCTTTCATTGTGTCCCAAAGATTTGGGTATGTTGTACCTTCATTTTCATTAAATTCTAAAAAGTCTCTGATTTCTTTCTTTATTTCTTCTTTGGCCAAGGTGTCATTGAGTAGAGTATTGTTCGGCCTCCATGTGTATGTGGGCTTTCTGTTGTTTTTGTTGCTATTAAAAATCACTCTTACACCATAGTGATCTGATAGGAGGCATGGGATTAGTTCGATCTTCTTGTATTTGTTGAGGTCTGTCTTGTGACCAATTATATGGTCGATTTTGGAGAAGGTACCATGAGGTGCTGAGAAAAAGGTATATTCGTTTGCTTTACAGTGAAATGTTCCATAAATATCAGTCAAATCCAATTGGTCCAAAGCTTCAATTAGTTTTACTGTGTCCCTGTTTAGTTTCTGTTTTCCTGATCGGTCCATTGAGGAGAGTGGAGTGTTGAAGTCCCCCATAATTATTCTGTTAGGTGCAATGTGTGATTTGAGCTTTAGTAAAGTTTCTTTTACAAATGAGGGTGCTCTTGTATTTGGCGCATACATGTTCAGAATTGAAAGTTCTTCTTGGTGGATTTTTCCTTTGACCAGCAAGAAGTGTCCCTTAGTGTCTCTTTTGATGACTTTAGGTTGAAAGTCAATTTTATCTGATATTAGAATGGCTACTCCGGCTCATTTCCGGAGACCATTGGCTTGTAAATTTGTCTTCCAGCCTTTTACTCTAAGGTAGTTTATTGTCTTTGACATTTAGGTGTGTTTCCTGTATGCAGCAAAATGTAGGGTCCTGTTTCCTTATCCAGTCTGTTAGTCTATGTCTTTTTATTGGGGAATTGCGTCCATTGATGTTAAGAGATATTATGGAATAGAGATGATTACTTCCTGTCATTTTTGATGTTATTTTTATATTTGAGTGATTATCTTCTTTTGGGCTTGATGAAGGAAGGTTACTATCTTACTTTTTCCAGGGTGTAGTTTCCTTCCTTGTATTGGGGTTTTCCTCCTATTATTCTTTGTAGAGCTGGGTTTGTGGAAAGATATTGTGTAAATTTGGTTTTGTCATGGAATGTCTTGGTTTCTCCAGCTATTGTGATTGAGAGTTTTGCTGGGTATAGTAGTCTTGGCTGACATTTGTGTTCTCTTAGAGTCTGCATGAGATCTGCCCAGGATCTTCTAGCTTTCATGGTCTCTGGTGAGAAGTCTGGTGTGATTCTGATAGGTCTTCCTTTATATGTTACTTGGCCTTTTTCTCTTACTGCCTTTAATATTCTTTCTTTGTTTAGTGCATTTGGGGTTTTAATTATTATGTGGCGAGAGGTATTTCTGCTCAGATCTAGTCTGTTTGGAGTTCTGTAGGCTTCTTGTATATTCATAGGCATCTCTCTCTTTAAGTTGGGAAAGTTTTCTTCCATAATTTTGTTAAAGATATTTGCTAGCCCTTTCAGTTGTAAATCTTCACTCTCATCTATACCTATAATCCTTAGATTTGGTCTTCTCATTGTATCCTGGATTTCCTGGATGTTCTGGGATCAAGCTTTTTGCATTTTGCATTTTCTTTGACTGTTGAGTCAATGGTTTCTATGGTATCTTCGGCATCTGAAATTCTTTCTTCCATCTCTTGTATTCTGTTGTTTATATTTGTATCTATGGCCCCGGATTTCTTCTGAAGGTTTTCTATCTCCAAAGTTGTCTCTCTTTGTGATTTCTTAGTTGTTTCTACTTCAGTTTTTAGATCCAGAATGGTTTTGCTCAGTTCCATCATTTGTTTGTTTGTGTTTTCCTGTAATTCTTTAAGAAATTTTTGTGTTTCCTTTTTCATGACTTCTGCCTCTTGACTCAAGTTCTCCTGCATTTCTTTAAGTTTTTTTTTGCCTTTTTTCTTTTTTGGCTTCTATCTCTTGAGCCTTATTCTCCTGCATTTCTTTAAGTGATTTTTCTGTTTCCATTATACGGGTTTCTAGCTTATTCATGTACCCCTTTATTTCTTTAAGAGATTCATTTATGTCCTTTTTGTGTTCTTCTAGCAGCATCATGATCAGTGATTTTAAATCCAAATCTTGTTTCTCTGGTGTGTTGGTATAACCAGGACTTGCTGATGTTGGACAGTTTGGTTCAGATGCTGCCATATTGCCTAGATTTCTGTTAGTAGCATTCCTGTGTTTGCCCTTTGCCATCTTGTTCTCTGGAGTTAGTTGGTCTTGTCCCTGGCTGGTGTTTGGGCCTTCTGAGGGGCTCTGGGGCTATTACTGCAACACTATATGGCTGGGTTTCCCCTGTAGCAGATTGCTGATGTGCTGTCCTCCTTTTGGGTGCCCTTGCAGCTCTAGTGTGCTTTGGCCCAGATTGTGTCTGTGAACCAGATGGAGCCCGTGTGCACCCCCAGGGAGCACAGATGGTGTATGCTGCGGGGACCTCCCCTGCGTGCTGATCACTCCGCTGGGCAGCTGATCCCCCAACCGGGCTGGCGCACACAAGGTTAGCCTGGCCGCCCAGGCCCTGGGTCCAGGCAAAAGCCTGGGAGGCCAAGGTCCAAGCAAAGTTCCTCTCGGGCTATGACTGTCAATGGGTTCTGCCAGGTGACCAAGATGGCGGGCGTGCGTGCTCGCGCTCCCCGAAAGCGCCGGGAGAGTCTGCTGGGCTAACAACCTCCTGGGTGGATTGACACACAGATGGCCCACCAAGCCGCCCAGTTCTTGGGGTCAGTCCAGGGCCTGTTGGGGCCTAGACCCCTGCTTTGTTAGCCTCTGGCTATGCTTGTTAGCCGGCTCTGCCCGCCAGAGCTCTCTGGCATCCTGTAGGCAAAATGGCAGCGTGCGCGCTGGCCAGGGCAAAAAAAACTCCTGGCTGGGTTGGCACCCCGATGGCTCCCGAACAGCCCAGGGCCTGGGTGCAGGCCAACGCCCGTTGGGCTCAGACCCCCGCGATGTTGGCCTCGGGTTATGTTTGTGTACCTCAGTCTGTCCTATCTCTCTGGAGTCCGAAACCAAGATGGAGGTTAGCCTTTCCTGACTGGCGGGAGGCCGAGTTCTGAAGTGGCTTCACTGCAGCAAAAGGCACTGCAAATCCGCAGCTGCTTGCAGCCCGGCTGGCCAGCGAATATCAGTGGTCGCGGGCGCAGGGCCTAAATGGACCCTGTGTAGCCTTGGTTCCACTGCTGATGGCCCTTCGGCTGGACCAGCCACTGCTGCACTGCTGCCACCGCTGCCGCCTCGGCTGCTCTCGCTGTTTAATTTTTCTCTTGAGATAAAAATCTGATGCCAACAGGCACCACTGCAGGCTAATCAAATGCAGATAAAGAGATGGTCTTGGAGGAAGAATTGTCATCAGCATGTGTTAGTGCTCTGTGTCATCGCCACCGCAAATTTTATATTTTATGTTAATATCTACAAGTGGCTCATGATTACATAATGGAAGAGTTATAACACTTCATTGCTGAATTTAGTGTATGTAAAAGTATAAAATATATGATAGTAATATTTCACATTAGAAGATAGATTTATATAAGAAAGAATTAACTCAGATTAAATCAGTATTTATTTTGAAATGAATAGTATTAGTTATAATATGCTTATTGAAATTATTTAGTTAACAAATGAAAAAACATGACCTTTTTGATAAAACTTATAATCATTACAAACAATGTAGCTTTGAAAATAAAGTGGTCGAGTATATATTAGTCTTCCTAAATTTAGAATTTGAATTATGAGTTTCCAGTTTTGTAAGTTCATGATGTTGAATATATATACAGATGAAAATATACATTTTAAGTTCGAATTTGTACATTCCATTACTCTTGTTCAATGCTTTTGTCAACAATTGGTACTTAGAGAATGAAAAATTCTAATATGTATACCCTTTAAATAATGAAGTAACAAATTAAACTTTTGCTACTTTTTTGCGGTGAAATGGAATTATTAGTTAATTTATCCTTTTCCCATTTGAAAGAGATATTTGTGTTTTATGGCAAAATGTTTATGAATTTCTAAAAGATAAATTCTCTTTTATTACTGTATCATTTTGTTAAATATTACAGGATTTAATATAATAATCAG
The DNA here is from genome assembly GCF_947179515.1 of Apodemus sylvaticus. Taxonomy (NCBI): domain Eukaryota; kingdom Metazoa; phylum Chordata; class Mammalia; order Rodentia; family Muridae; genus Apodemus; species Apodemus sylvaticus. Next base: position 25,398,434 of record NC_067482.1, read on the forward strand.
ACTGTAATTATTTAACCCAAGATTCATTCTCATTATGTGTATTCATATTTTATATAAATTAAAATATGTACAGATTATTTCTAGAAGTGTATTATTTTACAATTTGAGACTATTGTTGAAAATATCACTCTTAAAGTTTGTTTTTCAAACTATCTTTCTCATGCTTAAACTGTAATTTATAGCTTGAAGGTATGGATACATGACGCTTTGTTCACTCAGGATTAACTAGCCAGGATTAACTAGCCAGGATTAACTAGCCAGGATTAACTAGCCAGGAATACACAAGTGTCTACCATTATATAAGAGAACATACCAGACACACAAAAGTTTCTTTTGCCTTAATTTTTTTTGTGATGATAAAATAGATGTCCTCCTTTCTTTCTTCCCTGAAAGCTCACTCACATACCCCTTCCAATTCTTCTTCAAATTCATGTTACACTTTTCACTATTTGTTACAGTAAAATCATATGTATATTTGCATACATATTTATTCCAAAAAGAAACCAATTCAGTCAGTATAATGTTCCATCTATATATATTTTCAGTGCTGATTGTTTGGCCTCAGACAACAAAGTCATGTGCTCTTCCCTGGGAAATGTCACCTCCTCTGGTCCTAGTGGTCCTCAGTTCCCTATATCTCTTTGTGTAGAGTAGGCTTGATTTTCATAGCTTTGGACATTACTAGGTGACCCAGAAGATCAGGGAGTTCGCAACTTATTTTTTTGTTTGTTTGTTTGTTTTTTGAGAATAGAAATTATTTTATTTTCTCTTAAAAATTTAATTCTAACGTTTTTCAGAAATCATGAATTTTTACACCTTTTACCCATCAAAATCACCAGAGAACACATGATTGCTTAATTATATTAAGTAGTATGTCCAATGCTATTTTATATATTTGCTTTAAACACAGCTAGGCTTCCAGCACCCATAGAGATTTTTTTTTTTTTTTTTTTTTTTTTTTTTTTTTTGCCTTTTTGATCATGATCTAGATTTTTCCCTTTTCAGTGTTACCAAAATGGTTTTTCCTCCAGAAAGTATTCAGGCCAATTAGTAGGGAATAGTTCTTCAGTAATTGTGTTGTTCACACTCTGTATAAATTCAACAAGATTTACATAATTTTTTATAGCAGTGTATCTTTAACAAAGTATTTTTACTTAAATTTGTATGCTCTCTCTCTCTCTTTCTTGCTCTCTCTCTCTCTCTCTCTCTCTCTCTCTCTCTCTCTGTCTGCATGCATGCAGTGGAAGGTTTTGTTTTTCCTATCGATCAATCTTATGATTTAGTTTCATTCTGGATATGAGAATTCCATGCATCTATCTGAATAACTAATGATCTTATGCTGAAGCATCATGATGATGCAAACATTCTTTTAAAACTTGTCAATGCCTTATAATAGTGCAAACAGGACAGCACATTCAATTATGGTCCAAACAGCTCTCCCCTCTTCTTTAACACCCGAGTCTAGAGGATTATTGGAGCTGTGTTTCAAACAGTTACTTAAATTTTGCACAGCCTTCCAACAACATGTTATGGTTACCGAAGACAAGAGACAATAATAGATTAATTCAGCAAGGGCTGAATATGCCATTAATAGCCATGCAATAGGCTTATCTGTGCCGACAAAGTGGCCCACTTTCAAGTCTGTTCAATTAGAGATAATAGTTGAAGGCATTAATCACACATATTTTCAACAAAACTTTTCTCAGTTAAAGACACCCTGCAAATGATGTGGTCCAATGCACATCCGCCTATTAAGGTTGCTATGGCTATGGTGAATCTGATCTGAAAGACAGGATACAATCAGGCTGGGGACAATGAGTGGATTTTCATATTTAATGGCCTTGGTTTTCAGCTTGAAACAGCAAACTGAATAGCAGTGACCCAATGATGACCTTCTGTTTCTCTTCTTTGACTTGTCCCTAGGAATGACAAGGCTTGGGATCCTGGGAGCAATACAAAACATGCCATTCCCTAGTATGCAAGTGAAAATGCCAGGGAAGGGTTTAGTCCAGAAAGCTTCCATTTCACTATTGATACAGAAGAAAGTTATTATTGATTTGCTTTTGTAGGAGGCACTACTAAGAAAAGTGTAGCGATGGAATAATCACTGTAAACAGAAGTCAGTGTTTCAGATTTTTTTCTACTATTAACTGTTCTTAGTCAAATACTCTACTTCTCTTAACTGTGGAAACTTTCATCCATATAAAAAGAAGCTTTTAAACAAAATTACCTGAAGTAAATCAAAATATAAAATAGGATTTCCTTAACATAATACACTGGTATACACAACAAAAACAAACTGTAGACAGATGAGTTTCCTTTTTGTTGTTGTTTTGTTTCTTTTCTTTTTTTTCTTTCTTTCTTTATTTTTTTTTCAAGACAGGGTTTCTCTGTATAGCCCTGGCTATCCTGGAATTCACTCTGTAGACTGAGTTTCTTTTCTTTAGGTAGCAATGCAATGACACATGGAAAATGCATAACTAAATCTGATGTCAACCCTGGCCAAAGAATATGTAGTTATTCTTTACTTTCTTTACACTGCATAAATCTATTTCTATTCAGGGAATTTCAGTATTCAAATGTAGAGCTACAAAGAATTTTTTCTCAAAAAATATTACATACTAATTATCTGTCATTAAGGATTGAATATTTTACCTTTTAATGCTTGTTTCATTATAGTCATGTAATTGACTGAACATCATTTTTGCATAAAATCAATTGCAGTATTCATTCTCAAGAAAAAAGTTAGAAAGCATGATATTTTAATATATATATATGAAATTTAATAACTTCTATTCTAAAATTAGTGCCATGTTATTTAAAGAACCTAGATTAAATTATATATTTAATTATTTTAATGATAATTATTATGTACTGCATGTGAATATTTTTTAATTATATTTATGCTACCAAATGAAGATATATATATATTTATTCTGTTCAGGTATACATGTATAATAACAAAAATATAGAAACAAATAAGTCATGAAACAGTTCTAAGGTGGTACAGGTATTCACCAAAAGCACATTACCATGGGAAGTTAATTAGTAGCTGTATAACAAAGTGATCTGAGGAGATAAATTATGAACTGCTAAATCCACATTGAAATCTATATGTCTGTTTAGATTTATATGAATCATTGAAACCAATGCCCTGAATCCCCTAATTTGAACTTTAAAAAAAAAAAAAACATGTAAGCACAATTTTTAGTAATTAGTTTCCATTTGCTTTGTTTTTTATCATTGTTGAGTTAACTATAATTTTGCCATACATTAACACAGACTGCAAATTTTCATCACATCAAAAGTAGTGTGATGATTATTGTAATCTAAAGTTTGGGCTTGATATTTTTATCTACTGACTTTTAACTGGGAACAAATAAAGTTATATAACTATATATGAAGAAATAGTTTGAGGCTGCTAAGGAGAGAATTGGTTATGCTACTCACTAAGTGTTGTTTTGATAAATAATGTAAGGAAGAAAGTGATGATAAATATAATCGGTCATAGAGTAAACAATGAAAAACAGATATTTCAATTTTCAGTTTGATTCTTTAATTTAATAACTATTTGTGAAGTACATACATCATATCCACACATGCCTAACTACTCTCAGATCTACTTCCCATAAATCCTCAGCCAACTCTCCAACTTTGTGCCCTTTTCAAAGATTGAACATACAAACAATCAAGATAAAAACAAAACCAACCAAACAACAAAAACCCGAAACACTTGTATTTCCCAAATACTTTTTGGTATATGCTTCCATTACAGTAATGTATCAGGGGTCCATCTCTCAGGAAAAAGTGACCCTTTCTCAGAAGGAATAAATTACTGATATCTCCATGGGCAAGAGTGGAGAAACATACCCAACATTTATTGTAACATATGCCTTTCTGCAAAAATTTGTAAGACAACCCAGCAAAGCTAATTTTTGTTATTGTATGTTAGGTTTTAGGGCTGACCACTTTGTATCCGAGATCATTTCTGGGATCCGCTTCCTTTGTTGACCTAAGTTATCTGTAGTTGCTCGAACTTATGAAACTTCCTGCTTGCACATCGATCTGTGAATTGCTAATGCTCCTGTTCAGATCTCAGTTATGCAGCCATTTCAAATAAAGATTGTTTCCCAGCAGATATTCTAGGATTCTGGATCTTAAAGCCTTCCGCCATCCACAGTGATCCCCTGATCCAGACATGTAAGAGCTATGACATAGATGTACCCACATATTGAGACTGGGGTCTCAATAAATCATGTATCTCTGCATTGTTTTCCTAGTTGTAATTTGTGATGATCTCCATTTACTTGCCAAAGAATGTTTTGCTGACGAGGGACAATAGTTACATTTATTTGTGGATGTAAACTTAAAATTCATAATGTAGAAAATAAATTATTATAGACTAATAAAATAGTGATTGTAGATTATCTTCTGATATCCATGACTTCACTAACCACAGAAAGTTGGGTATGTTAGTAATAGCAGGCATTATTTTCCTCTTGTTGAGTGGGCCTTAAGTCCAATTACTGCTTCTGGTTATCAACACCATGTGAATTCTACTTACTAAGCTTTTATGAATATCTTGGCCTGCTAGCTATTGTAATTCATAGATGTCATGTCTGGGTATAACCATTAATTGCTTCTTTCTCTTGGTAGCTTGCATAATATTTTCTGGTACCATGGAACACTGCAAGGACAAGAACCCAGCAGTAACTCCAGAAACAGCATGAGAAATATCCTTTAGAATGATTGGACAACAGAGTCTATGTATTCCCTGTATAACACAGCTCTGTCTGCTTCTTTTCTTGTCTTTCATCTTTGAAATTGCTGAAGTTGAAGTGACACATAGGAGTTAGATTTTAAAGTTGTATCTAAGATTTCTTATTTTGAGAGAAATACAAATATAAACCCATTGAAACATTTTAAAATAATCACACATCTTTGCATAGCATTGGTAGATAATTTATCAAAAGTAAGTAATATGTTGCATTAACCTCCTAGGAAGGAGAATTTGATGAAAATATCATGCTATTGAATACAAAGAGTATGTGAAGATAAACAAAAACAAATTAAGTCCCAAAGCATCCATGGAACTCCAGCTTTCATGAAGCACATGGACACATTCATACCCCAGTTTCCCCTCTCTCTATTCATCCAGTTTACCCCCCATTTCCATTTTCCACATATCCACTCTCCCATTTTTCTACAGAAAAAAGGAGGTCTCCCATAAACAACAAGCAAACAGGACAAAAAGAAGATAAAATAAGTATTTGGAAAAGAAGGGAGAGAAGCCAGCTTCTGCTGCACTTATGATATCCTTGTCTGAAGAGCAATCCTTATTACCCTTATTACCAATGCTGACCTGTCTGTGAAGATGTCTCCTGTTTACTCCCAACATGGCATAATTCCAGGCATGCTTCTATGCTAAAACAAGAAGTACAAGTAGACAGTGGTTCCTTCTCAATTCCTATGCCCTCTGATATTGTTGACTTTAGTGACATCGTCAATAAAATGTTAGAGACCAAAGATGAGTTCTACAAACTTGTGGAAGCCATTTATGTTATTAAAGGCAAGTTTCTGTCACTGCTCATAGTGACATGCATGGAACTTGTGAACATTTCATCATGACTGGATCACTTAATTTATAAAGCAGAGAAAGAGTTCTGCTTGATTCTTACATGACTTCTTTGGTTTGTCATTCAAAGGAAAGTCGATAATGACAATTGTGGAATTTACCGATCCAAAAGATATGTCATGAGTGAAAAGAAAATTATTTTGTTTACTATTGGTAGAGAGGAAAACAGTGAAAGCCCTACCCTTTTCCAAAGGTCATGTTGCAAGTATGACTATAGTTATCCATCATCCAGTAGCAACATTTTACATTGGCACCTGGGAAAAGATTATTAAAACTATGGTCTACATTGTCTACAGACAAAGACAATGAAATCTAAAACCCATAAATTGGCCCAAAAGAAGCAAAAGCAGGGCAGTTGGGCCTAGCTCGGACTCCCTCATTGGCATTCCTCAGTACTATATCAGATGTTGAAGAAATCTACAGTGAATCTTGGAATCACACAATAAGAGTGTGTTGTATTGATTCTGCTAGTTTTCTCATTGAGCTGACAGAAAACCAAGCATTCAACTGTATTATCTATTTGACTCTGTAAATGTTTGACATTCAGAAGCATAGATAACATAGCAGACTATGAGAGTTAGAAAAAAAATTGTTTGGTGCTTCTGTCCCTCTGCTCACTTACATATTGTGTGTCATCAGGAAGGTTATGTCCTATGTATAAACAGCACCTGATTTCAGAATCTTTAAATAATGCTATGTTACAGAATATATGAAGTTTTCAGTTGCCCGTCTATGATTTGGCTATCCATAAAAAGAAAGTTCTAAGTGTAAACTGAATACATACATGGCTTGTTCTGAGTAGAAGAGAAGAGGAAATCACTGAATTCTTACAAAAATTTACACAATACTTCCCATTAGGGACTGAAAATTAATGATTATTTCATCAAGAGAAAAAAGTGAATTTGAAGAGAAAATAAGTGGATCTAACAAAAAATACAATAGCAATAGTATAGTATGATCCACATATGCATATATCTGCCATAAAATAATTAACAATAGGGATTGTGAAGATGACCAACTTTATAATGGGTTTCTGGTTCATGAATGAGAACCAGTGTTCAGATCCCTAGAATCCATATTAAAATGTGATCAAGGAGTTTGACACAGCAGCATTCCTAGTCTCAAAATTTAATGAAGAACTCCAAATATATAGGCAGGGAAAAACCCTTCCCAAAAGGCTGGAAGCTTCTCAGCAGTTCAGTTGCGCCACAGGTGGCTAGTGTTTCTCAGGAAACTGCAGGTCTTTGAAGAACAATGGGCTTCACCTTGTTCTGAGCACCCTACCCTAGGTACAGGGGATTATGGCTAACACAGGAGTTCCTGCTAAAAGGCTGGGAAAGGAACTTTACATTGCTTGATGTCAAGTTCCTGCCAGGTGGCATGGCACCTCAGTAAGGCTCTCTACATATCTTGACTTCACTTATACTAGCATACACACACACACACACACACACACAGACACACACACACATGCACACACACACAGAATCCTTTCTGCACACATTTACCAACACATACAAACAAATGCATAACAATAAATCATAAACTTAGCATTATATGTTCAACAAGAGAGAGAGAGAGACAGGAGAAGGAATAAGAATATATTATATGCATATGTCATTTTTTTCAGAATTAATTTAGTAAATGTTACCAAAATATTTTAAGGTAGTAGTCTAATTCACAACATACATTAAAATTTTCACCTCTTATTTTATTTCACATATGAGCTATGAAGGAAGAATATATTTATTTTTTATAAATTATGCATATATAAATTAAAAATACAGACCAATTGTTAAAGAATAATTTATAATATGGATTTATACAAAATAAATAAAATTCAAGTATATAATATTTAATACATGTAGGCAAACATAAATTATTATGTATAAGAAATATTTAAAAGCATAAAATATTTTCCCAGAACTAATTGTATATTTTTAATTAATTATAATAATAATTATAAGATTAAGAGTGTTTACAAAATTAAAATTAGTCCTTAGGGAACTCTCAAATCAGACAGGTGTGCATTTCAGTAGATTAGATCCTCATGAAAAGAAATGTCAGACATACTCAAAACAACATAGAGGAGAGAATTCTTAGAATCCTCTTTTAATTGTCTCCTAGCATCTGTCCTTATGGGAAGCACATTAAATTGTTGGTTCTAGGGAGAAAGGAGATGTGTTGAAAATCTACATCATTCACTCCTGTTTACTTTTGTACAACTGCAATATGTATTTTATATAGTATGTTTGCTTAATTTGATATTATACTCTCAAAGACAGTGGTTGGCATAATTACTGGATAGAATAGCCAACAAAGTACAAGAGAACTAAAAGCCTACACAACAACTTTTTATCTCAAGACAGTAACTATTGTTATTTGCTTACTTTTCTTGTCAGTAGAAAGAAATTCCTGTATTCCTTTCACTGATGACTAGAATTTCTGATGAGATAAATGGTTTGTCTACTGAGATATCCATGCTCAAAGCACTATTTCAGAATGTTGACGTCTCGTGGCCCTCCAATCTCATTGATGTTGCACTTGATCACAAGCTGTAATTGGATAGGAGAAAGGTCAAAGGTTCCCTGCTTGAGGGAACAATATGATGGGATACCTGAGTTATTTGTTCTTACCATATCAGATTCACAATACTCATTCCAAATTACTAGAATTTGTTATCTTTTTCAGTACTTCTCCTTCAAGCGGTTTTAGGAACCTCTGTATAAGAGGCAACATTTAGCCTGAAGATGTAAACATTAATTCTACGCTTACACATATTTTAACTCTGAAAATCTCATTTAGAAGTTCAAGCATGATGCTCATAAACAATAAGAAAGTCAATAAGACTGAGGACACTAAGGACTACTTTGAGGTTACAACAATTCTGGTATATCTGGTCTACCTACTGGAGACAGAGGCCCATACATGAAGTAACTATTTTATAAATTAATCTACTCGCCTCATTGCCATACCTAATAAACTGTTTGTTTTCCTTCTCAAAGATCTGCTCTAACATCAGTTGATTCTTGGAATAGTTTCCTTGTTTCCAAGTAGTTAATTTCTGCTTTGTATTTATTTATTTATCTCTTCAGGCTTAGGTTTGGTTTGATATCAGATTTCAAATTCTTTAATTGTATCAATAAGTCATGTTTTGTGGTCTTTATGATTTCTTAAAGCATGCACTTAGGATTATATATTTCTCTCTTAGAACTGCATTTGTGTCCCAGATGTATTGTTGTATTGTATTTTCATTTTCATTTAGCTCAGGAATATTGGCTTCTTTCTTGATATCTTCTTTGACCCAGCTATTATTTTGAATTGAGTTCTCTATTGCCTATAGTTTATATATATATATATATATATATATATATATATATATATATATATATATATATATGATTTAGATTTAATTACATAATGGTCAGGATATATGGTCATTTCAGTTTTTCTGGTTTTGTTAAGATTTTTCTTTTTGTCCCAGCATATGGTTTTTAGAGATGCTTCCATGTGCTGATGATTAAAATGTGTATGCTTTGCTGTTTGGATGGAATAATTGGTAGATATGTTAGGTCCATTCCATTTAAGATGCCATTTAATTTTGATGTTTCTCTGATTATGTTTTGTTCAGATAATAAATCTAATAAAGAGAGTAGAGCACTAATAATGCGTAATATGCATGGGTTTTTGCTAAGATATTTCTTTAGTTCTCTTCATATGCTTTTTATGAAATTAGGCAATTAACAGAGGAAGTTATTTTGTCATTTATGGTTGAAGTCTAATAATAATTTTGTCGCGGAATAAGATTTTGACTTGATATCCATTGTACATTTTCTTTGTTAAAAATATGATCAAATTTTTTAACCTCATGTCAACGGATTATATGGTAAACATTTTCTACATTTTTATCACATTTGTGTCTAGAATTGACAAAGGACTTAGTTCTGACAATACTTGCTAATTTCAAGAATAGATGTGATGAGAAGAAAGTATTTCTTAAATATTTTTTCTAATAGGGAGTGATTTCTAGAACTACATAGTTCTCCTCTTTCCTGCCTTGATTATATATGTATACATACATATATGTATACATACATATATGTATATATACATATGTGTGTGTGTCTGTGTGTGTATGTATGTATATTTCTAGAAGAAAAATAAATGTTATAAAATTGTGAGCTAGGATGTTGAAAGCACAGACTTAAAGAATTTCAGCTTATGATGTCAGTAACTATTTCAGTCTCTACTAGTTATGTAATTCCTCAGCAATCTGGTCACTGTTACTTGTAAAACAATGTAATAAAGATTCTGAATCATTGAAAACATATAAAGTTCCAAAAGGGTTGATGATTCCTAGACTTTCTTCAAGTCTTTATTTTTAGCTAACAAATAATTATTTCATAAAGAAGACAAAAACAAAGTGGTTTCTAAGCAAGTGAATCAATTTTTAATTTTTTAAATTCTGATGTAGATTATTAAGTCAATCATTAGAATGTAGAATTTTTGATTTCTAATTGGATGATGGACTTTTTTCTGCAGTTTCCACATATTTGTGCCTCCTTGTGCTTTTATTTTCATGACTATCCTAACAGTAAACATGGTGATTGCCTTCACTTTCACAAGGTGTTATAATTTGGTTAACTCACTCTTTAATGAAATATAAATTATAAAATGAAAATATTGATAAAGCTTCTATACAGAGACTGCCATTTATCCATGTCTTAGGGTTCCTATTGTTGTGAAGAGATACCAGAACCAGAGCAACTCTTGTACAGGAAAACATTTAATTGAATCTAAACTTAAGTTCAGAGGTTTAGCCCATTGTCATCATCGTGGGAAGCACAGCAGTAATCAGGCATACTTGGTGCTGGAGAGGAGGCTGAGAATTTTATATCCTGACACAAAAACATGAAAAGCGAATGTCATATTGGGTGTGGCTTAAGCATCTGAGAGCTCACACCCTAGTGACACACTTCCTCCAACAAAGGTACACACACACACTCCAACAAAGCTATACCTCCTAATAGTCCCTCTCTCACTATGTGCCTATAGAGGGGTCATTTTTATTCAAAACACCACAATCTACATTTTAAAGGTCTTATAATATATTTTAACTTTCTTAAATTGATTAAAAAGGATATTGACTGAATTGCTTTGAAAATACTTGTATAAACTCATATGATTATAAATTATGCATTTTAAAATACCGTTCTAAGACAGTATATGGGAACTAACACTTCAAATTCAAGAGATTTGCATGAGAGAAAACAGTATGATTTTATATATTAAACATTCTCAGCTCAGTGTTATAAAAGCACAAATTCTAGGGTAATTAAGAGCACCATCAATTCAAACATTGAAGATATGTTCAAAAATAAAAAAGTCTATGAGAAATTAAACCTAATAATTAGGAATGACTTTAACAGTAAAAGGTGGAATTCAAACTGAGCTCTGTAAAAGTGCGCTTGCTCAGACTGAAGCTTATTTCTAATTCACTATCGTCAGGTAGAACAGAGTTAAACACTCCCAGATACGTGCTTGACTTTGGGCATTAAAACTTAGAAAAAATAGGGAAGGGAAATAGAAAATGATAGATAATTACCTAGAAGGGCAATGGTAAAGTTTTATAAGCATTGCATGCACAATGAAATAGCATGTACTTAAAACCTCACAGGCATCAATATGATACATATGTTTTATTGTAGCTATGATTTTTAAAACCAACATTTAAAATAAATACTTGTATTAAAAACAAAAAAAAAGAAGTAAAAAAATATAAAATATTATGGGCAACAGAGGGGAGATTTAACAAAAGAAAGATGATCACACAAACAAAAAAGGAAGTTAATAAGGAAATAATTATCTATACTACCTATATCTTCCCAGATTTTATCAAAAATGTAATCAAGATCTACAAAATGCCAACTCTTTCTGAAGTAGTTTCAAAGTACAGATCGACTGTTATTCTATGTGTTAAAGAGTAAGTCATTTATAAAATTGCTATTTTATCAAAAGTAATCTACAAATTCCATGAACTCCCATCAGAAGTCAAACACAATTCTTTACAGATGTTGACAGACCTAACTTTATATGGAAAAAATCAAAACCCCAGAGTAGCTAAGACTATCCTGAACTATAAAAGAACATCCTAAAATATGACCACTCTTGAGCTCAAGGTATACTACAGAGCAATAGTAATAAAAACTGCATGGTATTCTTATAGGAACAGGCATGTTGGTCAATGGAATAGAATTGAATACCCTGAGAATTGAAGAGCCACACACCTATGGAAACTTGATTTTTTTTTTTAAAGAAGACAAACCATACATTGGAAAAGAGACCATCTTCAGCAAATGTTGCTGGTCTAACTGGATGTCACTATGTTGAAGAATGCAAATAGATTCATATTTATTAACCTGCACAAAACTAAACTCAAAGTAGCTCAAAGACCTCAACATAAAACCAGATACAGTAAATCTAATAGAACAAAAAAATGGGAAATACCCTTGAATTCATTGTTACAGGAAATAACATTCTGAACAGCATACCAATGACTCAGGTTCTCAAATCAATATTTGATAAATGGGACCTCATAAAATTGAAATGTGTACTATTGACACACTAGGACACATTTGATAGGACAAAAGAGCAGCCTACAGATTGGAAAAGGATCTTCACAAGCCCTACATCTGGAAGAGGTCTACTATCCAAAATTTTTATTTAAAAAAAAAACTCATGAAATTAGACACACAAATAACCCAATTAAAAATGGGGTACAAGGCTTACAGAGAGTTTTCATCAGAGGAATCTCAAATGGCAGAGGAACATTTGAAGAAATGTTCAGAGATGTTAGTCATCAGGAAAATGCAAACCAAAACAACTCTTTCCCACCTGGGGATTCAACCTCTCTGCAGATACCAAAGCAGACACATTGGTGCTGCCAAGAGGTACTTGCTGACAGGAGCCTGGTGTGGATGCTCCTTGAGAGGTACAGCTAGCAACTGACCATTGCATTGATGTTTGGAGCCACCCATCAGACTAAACTCAGGGACCCTTGCTGGGGAGTTAGCAGAAGAAATGGAGGAGCTGAGGAGAATTGCAACACCATAGGGAGAACAACATCAGCTGGCCGGACAACCCAGTGCTCCCAGGGACTAGACCACCAATAATGGAGCATACAGGGTGGGATCCATCCAGCCACATATGTAGCAGAGGATGGCATTGTCTGACATCATTGGGAGAGGAGGCCCTTGGTCTTGTGGAATTTGGTCCCAAGCATAGGAAGATGCTGAAGGGGTGAGGTGGGAGAGGATGGGTAGGTGGGGGAGCACGCTCAAAGAGGCAAAGGCAAGGGAGGAGGGAGAGGTTGTGAAAAAAACAAACAACATTTCTGAGATTCTACCTATACCCTCAGAATGGCTAAGATTGAAAACTCAAAGGACAGCACATGCTGGTGAGGTTGTCAAGCAAGGAGAATACTCTTCCCTTGCTGGTGGGATTGCAAACGTCCACAATCACTCTACAAATCAATTTGGCAGTTTCTCAGAAGATTGAGAATATTTCTACCTCAACACTCAGCTATACCACACCTAGGCACAAACCCAAATATACTCCACTATACCAACAGGGACACTTCCTCAACTATGTTCATAGTAGCTTATTCATAATGCCCAGAAAGTGGAACCAACACAGCTGTCTCTCAGCTGAATAATGGATAAGGAAAATTGGGTACATCTACACAAATGAATCCTCTTCAGTCATTGAAAACAAAGACATCATGAATTTTGTAGGCAAATGCATATAATTTGCCTGCAATATATATATATATATATATATATATATATATATATATAATTTTCTGAGAACTGGAGACAGACAAGAGCAACTGCAATTGTATAACTATCTTTTTCTGCAAACTGTTAACAGAAATCATTTCGTGAACAGATAGTGGCATACTAAGGAGTGTTCCAGTGCTGACTATTACCATGGAAATGTAAAGCTCATTTAATTACTTTCTATCTTCCTGGCAAAGAAGAAGTAGTTTTACTCTTCACTATACCATACCAGAATGTCTGACTACAACCACTATTGATATGTTCAAAAATGATAGTTGTGGTTTTATCATCATTCAATAGTCTGATTTGTCTTATTTTCTAAGAGAATCTTATCACGAAATGGTGTGAGCACACCTGGAGTTCAGGAATCTCTGCACTCTATGTTCTTCTCACCCTAGTGATGGGCACTTCAGTATTTAGATCACATACTAGAATGGTGGATTAAAACATAGCTTTGTGAGCCAAATGTTTTATTTAATAATGTACTAAGTAAGAAAAATATTCAGTGTGGAGCAAGAAATTGTTTTGTTTTTAATATATTTATCCAAACTATTTTTGTATATCTTCTATACATCTGTATATCTACATAGTACACAGAATGAATATTTTTGTTTACTGTGTCTCCATTGTTCAAACTATCATAGTATTAATATTTTCTCCAAAAATTTACCTGTTTATATGTATAAAAATAGTGAGTGAAGAATTGAGTTCATTAAATACTAACATAATTCCCAAAAAATCAAAAGTTTTATATGCCTATATGAATCTAAATTATATCTTAACTGATGGACAAAACCCTTTCAGAAATGTTAATCTTGGAGTGAGAAAGCAACTGTCTATATAACAGGAATAAAGAAACTAATTTTGATCTGTTGTTCCCTGTATGTTCTATATTCTAAAATAAATTGAAAAACTTTACTTAAGGTTTTTTTTTTTTTTTTTGGTTTTTTTGGAGACAGGGTTTCTCTGTATAGCCCTGGCTGTCCTGGAACTCACTCTGTAGACCAGGCTGGCCTCGAACTCAGAAATCTTCCTGCCTCTGCCTCCCATAGTGCTGGGATTACAGGCGTGTGCCACCGCTGCCTGGCTTACTTAAGTTATTTTAAGGTGAATATTACAGATTTTAAAACCTAGATTTTTTTATATTAAAACATTTTTACAAATAACTTTTGTTCCTGGTGAAACATTTTCATATGAATAAAAGTATTCCTGATAATATATATATCTTGTAAAGCTAAGCTAATATTTTATTTAGTTATGTTTGATTGTACAGAAGAGAAATCATCTTTATTTTATTAAGAGAAAATCCACTGGCAGTAGGTTGAAGCATAAGGAAAGGATCTTAACTTTAAGAATCTCCTGCCTTTATAATGTTCATAAAGTCTTACTCCCTAGGGACCTTGCCCTTATAATACTGAAAGGAATGTGAACTTGTCCTATAAACTAAAAAGAAATGTTTTCTCACTCTTCCAAGCCTTCATTTTACAACTCTCATTGAAATGATAATCTGTAACAAAGCTATGAGGGTTCCCTCTGTTCCCAAAGCACGAAGAAAGAGAGAAATACTCCATGTTTGTGGATATTAGTAAGTCTGTGATACTTGGTATTCACAAGGAAGTCAGTAATATAGTGAAACTAGGAATAAAGCTGTATATGACCAGCTTAGACTTCTGCTGCCTAAAACAAAGGGATTGTCTAGAGTGAAATTCTATTTCAAAGTCAACATTTGGGATATACCAAACACTTTCATTGGTAATGACTTGGATTTATTGATAGAGTACTAAGACTTACAGATGAAAATTTCATTGATTTGGTTATTTATAAAGCTATGAAACCATCAAAGATAGTAAAAAAACAAGACAATTTGTTTAATAAAACAAAACATACAAATACCTCGAATTTGGCGAGATGTCTCAGTCAGTAAAGAGATTACAGGTAAGTATAAGGAACAGTGTTTGTTCCTTATGTAAAATCTGGTCAGATCCTAAGAGGATAGCAGTGTATCAATAGGAACATGCCATTGATTCTGCCTCCCCCAACTTTGGTCATTTGTATTTGGCTCTACCCTAGGTCTCTGAGTCATCCAGCTTCTGTATCTTTACCATCTAGAAAGTGGCTGACATGGGACCCCTCTCATGGTGTGATCCTCAGGTTAGAACAGTCATTGGTTGGACACTCCCACAAGCTCTGAACAACCATTTACCCACAGAATCTTGCAGTCAGGGCATGTTGTGGGTCCAGTCCTACCACAGGGAGCCTAGCTTGGTTAAAAATGATGAGTAATTCAGGTTCCTAATTCTCCATTACTAGGAGTCCCCACTAGGGTCAACTTCATAGGTTCCAAGAAATTTCCACTGCAATAAGTTTCCATATCACTCCTTAAATGCCCACATATGTCAGACACTTCCCCCTATAGTTTCTTCCTTCATCACTCTCTCCACCTTCTTATCCCTCTCATTTAATATTGGTGCCAAACCCAGTCACCAGAGAAGCTTCCTGCAGCAGCTGACAGAAGATACAAAGAACATACAGATAAACGTTAAGGGAGCTTTGGAAAGTCTTCAGAAGGAAGGGATAAAGAGTTGTAGGAGCCAAAGTCGTCTAGTATACAATGGGAACATACCCACAGAAATGACTAAGTACGGCCCATAAGGATGCACAGAGACTGAAGCAGCCACCAAGGAGCCTCCATGGGTCTGCACTAGGCTCTCTACATACATGCTATAGTTCTTTAGCTTGAGATATTTTTGGAATATTAATAATGGGAGTGAGTGTGGCTCTGACTCTTTTGCCTGTTCATGGGATCTTTGCCTCCCACTGGGCTGTCTTGTCCAGTTTTGATATAAGGCTATGTACATAGTCTTCTTGCATCCTGTTGTACTGAGTTTGATTGATATCACTGGGAAGCTTGCTCTTTTCTAAGGGGAAAAGGAGGATCAGTGGATCTGAGGCAGAGGGGAACTAGAGGGGTCTGTAGGAAAGGAAAAAGGATCTTTATGAGAGGAAAAAGGGGAAGCTGTGCCTGGGATGTATCTTATGAAAAAGAATTTAAATTAAAAAACTGGGCACAGAAGTGCTTGTCATCAAGACACTGGGGAAGTTGAGAGGATTTCTGGGGCTCACTAATAATTTGTCTTATCCATATCAGAGAGCCCTTTCTAAGGACCAGCCTCAGCTTGGAGAGTAGGTTCTGAGGAAGTGGTGTTTAGAAGTGTCAGAAGAAGTGATTCGAAGTCAATCTTGGCTATAAGCTGACAGCTCTGTGTTGTCAATGAACAGGATCTCCAGATACCTGTGTAGGTAGCTTAGCTCTTGGGGACCAAAGTCCAATCAGTCTTGTATTTACATATCAATTCAATCATTATCAGAGGTTACTTTATGAATTTCCCACTAATCAGCATTATAGGACCTTAACCCTTTGATTCTGAGACAGAGATAGCAATTACATTTCTTTTTTATTAATAGGAAATGAAATCAGAGATCTGCCTGACTTTGTAAGCACAAACAATAAATTTATTTAGGTGGGATCCTATCCTGAGATTATCATTCCTACCATGGATGAACCTAAATTTGCTTTGTCCTTTCCTGACCTTGAACTCAGGAATCTATCTGACTCTTTAAGCAAAAACAATAAACCCTCTTGGGTGGCATCTTGCCCTGATATCACCATTCCTTAAATCTATTTATCCCTTTCCTTAATATCTTTCTGACAAGCTGGCTCATTAGTACAGCTGTCTGTTCTTTTAGGTCCATTAATTTCCTCATACAATTTATAATGCATCCCTGTATTTTGCATAGTTGAGAAATTATATATTCTTGATCTCATATTTTCAGATTTCTTTCTCACAGTCATAATGACTGTCCTGAATGTCAAAGTGTTTCTTATTTTGCTGAAGAAAACATTCTTTCCTTCCAGACTCTTGCTATTTCTCATTATCATGAAGTTTTTAACCTTAACAGAGAGAGCATTCCATGAAGTAGGAATGTGAAAATATGTACATTGTTATATAAACAAGCCTTACATCTAGCAACTGTCAACAATCATAGAGGCCCACATGGTTCTTCTCCAGGTGTGGAAACTGTGTCATACTGTCCCTTCTGCAACCATGTAGGAATTGTCAAGTCCTACATTCCCAAAAAGATACCCTGTTCCAAGGGGAAAAACAAAGCAAAAACAAAAAATAAGATAGAAGTCCTAAAATAAAAATGACCTGAGGTTGACACCTAGTCTCCATATATATGTGCACACTGTTCTACTGAAGACACAGGAACATGTATACACCTCTACAAAAAATAACACAAAGTAGATTTTAAAGAGTATAATGTAGACTGTGAGGAGAAAAAAATAGAATTAAAAAAAGGCAATTAGCACAAGTAGTATTCATTTACAACTCAATGAAGTACTCTCAGGTAAGATACACAGATGCACACAAACTCACACACACATACACACACATACATTCACTAGTATTGAATGTTTTAACATTGTTTCTAGCATAATAAATATGTTGTTTGTGATGATAATATCTATATAAATATGCATCAATTAATTTGATTATTCTACCATTACACATATATGTTTGTATCCCTCAAAATTATTGTATAGAATTGCTATCATGTCATATATTGCTACTTCCATTTTCTTTAAAAAATATAAATTTGCTGTTTTTCTTTCTCTTTCTTTTTGCTTTGTCCAACTTTACATTAAGAGAGAGTTTGATATGATAAATATTAGATGCTGCAAGCGTCAGTGTTAAAAGAAGCCAAAGGTACAAAGACTGTCACTTATCAAATTAGAATGATTGAAGGTGACATTTAAAAATACAAATCAGTTCTAGTTACTAGTAAACAGTAATTTATATGGAAATAAATGAGGGGTTTGTGATAGGAATTGGATAGTTTTCTCTTTGAAATAAATCCTAAGAACATCAGAAAATAATGAGTCAGAAGTTCAAGGCTTGTGCTTTTGTTTTGATATACAACATATATTAACATGTATATAGTTGTAAATATTGAGAACATACTTCAGAAGCTGCTAACTTGAAAATAGATACAAAAGACAAAATAAATGATAAAGAGATTTTTAGGATGAATACTAGTGCTACTGAGTGGTGTGGAAGGTATGGATCAATGGGCATAAACACAAAGATGACTTTTAAGGCCTATCTACAAGATTTATGCTCCAAAATAAATTTATTGTATAAGTAAAGAATGGATAAAAAAAATCTAAGGAAGCTGACGTGGTAAGTAGGCAATGTAGGAGATTATTTGTGTTAGTAAGAAGCAAATTATGAGTAGGGCATCCAAAGGTATGTGATAAGGAATACTAGAATAAAAATAATAGTAAGGAAATATTCAAAATATTTCATAAAATGACATAGTACTTATTGGTTCTATGATTTGCATAATGTATCAATCATTGATATCACATGTAATATTTGATGTTATAGCAAACATGATATTGAATGTCATAAATGTCAAAGTTCACTAGAAATGGCTTGATATTTACACATATATCTGTAAAGTTGTCAGATATTTGAAACTACTATGCAGTTTTCAAAATGTAAAGTGACAACAATGTATCAGAATAAATGAATCAGTTTTAAAGCAAAAACAGTTATGCTATAAGAATACTTATTTTAAAACTATCTCTAACCATTTATTAGAAGATCAACTCAGATCTATTAGATAAGAAATATAAACATTATTACAAAAATTATAAGATGTTTAAAAGCTATTTCTAATTACTGATATCATGATGATATATTTATATAAGCATTATTAAAATTCACCAAAAATTAAATAAACAGCTAATCCAATATGAAGTCAGCATATAAAATTTATTATATCTAGATTCAAGCAGAAAAAAATTATCTTAAATGGAAATTAAGAAAGCAGTTACCTTGCCATTTAAATATAATGCCTTCCCACAAAACATACTATAAAATATAAATCCTGTTGCCAAGTATATGTTACGATTTTTCAGATTTTAGTCAGTGGGATCAGAAAGACCACTATACGTTCCAGGCTCTTGGCATTGCTATTGGTTCTTCCAGAACCTGAGCCCTCATTGTTGAGGATACCACATAGAGGATACCACCTGGCTGCTTCATACTGACTGTCTAGTTTTAATATCTTTAGAAGATTCCATCAAAGACATTTACTGGAAGGTATTCAGTCTCACCTACTTGTGTGTATACTGAACATCAACATCCAGCCTGGGAAGATATGCAGAGTAATGGAATAGGGTCCAACTGTTATGGGAAAAACATAGTACTTGTTGTTACCCTTTGCAGCTCGTTGGACAACATGGAACAAATTTCTGACCCCCAAAACACATACAACCTAAAGAAGATCCTATTATCATGATTCTGATCAATATACATGAGAATAAACTGCCCTGTGGGTACTGACTCTATACATATAGATTAGTGCAACTCAACCCTCATCAGAAAAGCTTCTCTGATTCAGATGGTAATTAAACCAAAGGCACACAGCTAGTTAACATGCAGAGGATAAAAGACTGGTTTTTGTTTTGTTTTGTTTTGTTTTGTTTTTTATGATACAATTGGCATCACAATCACAACTTTTTCCCACAAGGCTAAAAGAGCATTGTAGAAGAGGAATCAGGAAAATACAAGAACCAATAGATAGTAGGTGGCATAACAATATTTGTCAGATGGGACAGTGCTGTTTCCGATATAAACTCACAGCAGCTGTGTCTGCATGCATTAGAGCATCAAAAAATCATGCCAGCCAAAATGCCTGCTGTTTGGTTTTGGCTCTGTCTCTCCCGTCTCTCTGTCTCTCTGTCTCTCTCCCTCTCTGTCTCTCTCTCCCTGTCTCTCTTCTATCTCTATCCCTCTTGCCCTCTTTCTCTGTCTCTCTCTCTCTCTCCCTCTCCATGTTTCTGTCTTTGTCTTTGTCTCCCTCTCTCTGTCTCTCTCCCTCATTCTCTGTCTTCCCTGCCCCCGTCCTGTCTCTCTCTGTGCTTTTCTCAATACCCTGTTTTTTTGTTGTTGTTTTTGTTTTTTGTTTGTTTTTTCTTTATTCTTTGTTTACATTTCAACTGATTTCCCCTTTCCCAGTTCCCCCTCCCCATAAGTCCCATAAGCCCTCTTCCCTCTGCCCATTCCCCAATCAACCCCCTCCCACTTCTCTGTCTTGGTAATCCCTACATTGCTGCATCAAGCCTTTCCAGTACCAGGGCCCTCTCCTTCCTTCTACTTGGGAATGATTTAATATGTGAATTGTGTCTTGGGTATTTAGAGCTTCTGGGCTAATCAATGTCCACTTATCAGTGACTGCATTCCATGTGTGTTCTTTTGTGATTGGGTTACCTCACTTAGGATGATATTTACCAGTTCCAACCATTTGTCTAAGAATTTCATGAATTCATTGTTTTTAATTGCTGAGTAGTATTCCATTGTGTAAATAGACCACATTTTCTGTATCCATTCCTCCATTGAGGGACATCTGGGTTCTTTCCAGCTTCTGGCTATTATAAATATGGCTGCTACTATAGGGGAACATAGTGGAGCATGCTGGGGAATCCTCTGGGTATATGCCCAGGAGTTACAACTCCTGGGCAGGGTCCTCTGGAAGTGTCATGCCCAGTTTTCTGAGGAACTGCCACACTAATTACCAGAGTGGTTGCGCCAGCTTGCAATCCCACCAGCAGTGGAGGAGTGTTCCTCTTTCTCCACATCCTCCCCAACACCTGCTGTCTCCTGAGTTTTTAACCTTAGCCATTCTGACTGGTGTAAGGTGAAATCTCAGGGTTGTTTTGATTTGCATTTCCCTAATGATTAATGGTGTTGAACATTCTTTTTTTTTTTAATCTTTTTTATTGAGTATCTTCTTCATTTACATTGCCAATGGTAAATCTTTCCCAATTTCCCCCCTCCCAAAAGCCCCCCTCCCCTGACTCCATGTATATGCCCCTCTACTGGACACACTCCCACCTCCTCCCCAACTCCCCTCACCCCCGTCTGTTTCCCTTTGTTGGAGCCTCTATTGAGCCTTTACCTGACCAAAGACCACTCCTCCAACTGATGCCCAACAAGGCCTTTCTCTGCCACATTTTTGGCTGGAACTATGTGTACCTCTTGGTTGATGGCTCAGTCCCTGGGAGTCTTGGGGTGTCTGGGTGTCCAAAGTCATTGTTCTTCCCATGGGGCTATATACCTTTTCAGCTCCTCCGGACCACCCTCCAGATCCTCCATTGGGGACCCCAAGATCAGTCTAATAGTTGGTTGCTAGTTTCTGCCTCTGTATTTGTAAGTCTCTGGCAGGGCCCCTCTGGAAACAGTCATGGCGTGCTCCTTTTTGTACATGCTTCTAGTTGTAGTGTCAGGGTTTGTTGACTATTTATAGGATGAATCCCCAGGTCGGGCACTCGCTGGGTGGCCTTTACTTCAGACTCTGTTCCACACATTGCCTTCCTTGTTGCTCCTGTGAATATTTTGTTCCTTTTCTCAGAGGAACCATAGCACCCTCACTTAAGTCCTCCTACTTCTTGATCTTCCTGTGCTGGGTGAATTGTAAATTGTTTATTTTGAGCTTTTGGACTAGCATCCGCTGATTAGTGAGTGCATACCATGTGCATTCTTTTGTGACTGGGTTACCTCGCTCAGGATGACACTTTCTAGTTCCATCCATTTACCTAAGAATTTCATGAATTCATTGTTTTTAATAGCTGAATAGTACTCCATTGTGAATACATATATACCACAGTTTCTCTATCCATTCCTCTATTGAGGGACATCTGGGTTCTTTCCAGCTTCTGGCTATTATAAAAAAGGCAACTATGAACATAGTGGAGCATGTGTCCTTATTACATGTGGGAGCACTTTCTGGGTATATGCCCAGGAGTGGTATAGCTGGGTCCACAGGTAGTATTATGTCTAATTTTCTGAGGAATGGCCAAACTGATTTCCAGAGTGGTTTTACCAGCTTGTAATTCCACCAACAATGGAGAAGTGTTCACTATTACGCTATTACTATTACTGAGGCTATGGAGAGCTCATAAAAAGGGACCTAGCATGACTGCACTCTGGAAGAGCCAACAAGCAACTGAAAGAGTCAGATCTAGAACTTTTCACCCAACCAATTAACAGAAGCTGCTGATCCCTGTGACTGAATTAGGGAAAGGGTGAAAAGATCTGAGGAGTAGGAAGGCCCTGTAGGAGTGCTGGCAGTCTCGGTTTACACTCAACCACCAACCATGCACAATACACCAGCTGATATGAGGCCCCCAACACATATACAGCAGAGGACTGGGCCTGGGTTCAGTCAGAGATGATTCACCTAACCCTCAAAAAACTGGAGGCCCCAAGGAGTTTAGAGTTCTGGTTGAGTAGGTGGTTGATAGTGGGGACATCCTCATGGAGACAGGGGTGGGGAGGAGGTATGGGATGTAGAACAGTCAGGGAATGGACTGGTGGGGAGCGGGGAATAAAATGTGGTGTATAAAAAAATAAATAAAAGACAAAAAAATCTATCTTACAATACAATCAAAAACCATGTTGAGTTGGACTCATATGAATATGCATGAGTAATACTAAAAAAATCTTCAAATTAAAATATATTTGTTAATAGATCTTTAGGTATTACTCCAAAGACATAAGGAACAATAGCAAAACCAAGTTCAGTTAGAAATGAACAATAGTATTATCTATAAAGTGGAATGATAGACAAGCAAATGGGAAAAATATTCTGCTCCACCAGAGCCTGACCAATACAGATGCAGATGCTTGTAGCGAACCATCGGACTGAGTACAGGGACCTCCAATGAAGGAGTTAGGGCAAGAACTGGAGGAGCTGAAGGGGTTTGCAACCCATAGGAAGAACAACAATATCAACCAAGCAGATGCCCCAGGGACTAAACTACAAACCAAAGAGTACACATGGAGGGACCCATGGCTCCAGCCTCATTTGTAGCAGAGGATGGCCTTGTATGTCATCAATGGGAAGGGAGGCTCTTGGTCTTGTGAAGGCTCGATGCTCCATTGTAGAGGAATACAAGGGTGTTAAGGTGGTATATGGAGGAGCACCCTCATGTAAGTGGGGGAGGGGCATAGGATAGGGGCTTTTCAGAGGGAAAACTGGGAAAAGGGATAACAATTGAAATGTAAATGAATAAAATATACAATTAGAAACTAGTTATAATTTAATGACAGATACAAAGCCCAGCAAGATGCTTATGGCAGTATGTAAAACTTCCAGTAAGATTTCTAATTGTTCAAAGGCTGTTGCCAATTCTATTGGATACTCTCCACAATTAGACCCTATGGTATAATTCTCCCATGGTATTCAAAAAAGCACCACTTCCTAATGTCATCAAACATGGAGAAATTGAGCTAATGCTCAGTCAGAAGATTCCCCTCTACTGAGTATAGTTCAAGTTTCTGTAAGGAACATTGCATGCTACCAGAAAAGAGAGAAACCATCAGTATCTGCCACCTACAACAGCAACCTACCTGAATGATATATTGGTGCAATAGTGAGACAAATGTTACAGAAGTAACTAAGTATATTTTAGTTATAGGTAAATGTCAATTCATGAGATGGAGCTTAAGCCTGACACTGCTAAAGTGACCAGTAATCTGAAAGCAGATAAATCATGGCCTTTTGAGAAATCTAGTATTTAAAAAGAGAAAGATGGGGAGAGACGGACAGAGAGAGACAGAGAGAGACAGAGAGAAAGAAACAGACAGAGAGACAGAAACAGAGAGAGACACAGACAGAGAGACGAAAGAGATGACAGTCATCATATGACCCAGTAATCCGTACATATATGAGCAAATTTAAGAATAAATAATATGAGCATAACCCTGTGATGCCAAAATAACAAAATAGAGTACTGGGTGATATATATTATCTATGCACTATTCTTCATTAGTCTTCAATTTTTGTTTTTGCTGTGTCTGCATCATAATGTTGATGAACCACAAAAATTGCTCTCTAGGAGATTATTAGTTCAAGCAGCCTCTAATCATGAACTGTGTGAAACTCTGTAAAATGTGTTTAATGTTTAATATTTACTCTTCATTCATTTTAACACAAATAAAAATAAAACACCCAAAGTATGTTCTATCTAAAATGAGACATACGTGGTAGGTAGCCTCCAAGATACCACTAAGGGTCCAATGTGCCATAGTGCCATTATAGTCAAAGTGCTAGTTCCTACATGCTGTTGCTCATCCTAAAATAATCCCATTTTTCATTTATTTTGAGGTACTTATGAACATTTTCTGTGAATTATTTTGGGATGAAGTGTTTCTTCAATTATAAACTGAAGAGACTCCTGATAGACGAAAAATGAACTGAATTATTATTTCATCAAATACATTGTTTGGATCATAACCACACTACCTTGCTTGGAAATGTATATGGTAATATATATATATATATATATATATATATATATATATATTTAACATTTTATCTAATTAATATATTAACATAAGCTTGTCTTCCTCACACATTTTAGTTTTAATCTTTAATAGAAAATACATGAAATAGAATGTATTTAGTTTCATTTCAATATTATAGTTCTGAATCAAAATTATTTTTGTTGTTATTTAATTCTTCCCTCTACTTTTTCAAAACTAGATAGATAAAAATGAAGAATTAAATTAAAAGAAAGCACACTGATTTTAAAAAGTCTCTCTACTCTAAAAATGCATTAGGCAATTAATTCAACTGAAATTTGGTTAACCCCTGCTGGCAATCAAGCTGTGCTAAAGACTTTAATTTATCATTTAATTTTAACAGAGTTGGTTTCATCTGGAGGTGGCCTCTTCCATACAAGAGTACCTGTGAGCATCTTAGAGCTCCTCAGGAAAATGATGGAAGACTTTAGAAAGGAAGTGGATTGCTACAGAGACACACCATACATCATCCTGAAGTCACATCATTAAGAAGAATGCCTAATTAAGGGGGAATAAAGCAAAAAGCAATTTAGATTCTTTTACTTTCTCCTTCCCACCCTTCAGCTCTCTCTCACTCACTCTCTCTCTCTCTCTCTCTCTCTCTCTCTGTCTGTCTGTCTTGTTCTTTCTCTTACACACACAAAGAGAGTAGGCAGACAGACAGACACCAAAAAGTCAAGGTCCCAACTGAAAATAAGGTTAAACAAGAGGAAATGCTAATAAATTGTAATTATAGCACTGACCAGGGTGAGATTCCTTAGGAACAGACCATTAACATATCCCAACTTGTGTTCAACATGCCAGAATCATTTCGCTCTTAAAAAAAGAAGCCAAACCTAAGGCTACACTTTCTTAGGACGTTCATTTCCCACTCTGTTCCACTTGCTCATTCATGACAGATTATTACAATCCATTTCTAAGCTAGTAACAACCAGGCCACATCAGTTGATGACTTAAGGTCTGGTATGCACCAGCCTTAAGATAAACTATTCTCCATAAGCCTTCATTTCATTGCAGAGGCCCACAAGACCAAATGTATTTTCTCTCAATTTTATTTTAATATGGTTTCATCATCTGAATCATGGGATCTAGGGAGTTGTTTTGGTCTGTTAAAATCTATTCAGCTAGAATAAGGATTACTATGTTCATTTTAGTTTCTACAATGTTTATACTGGAAAAACACTAATATAATATTATCTTTCTAAAATGAATCATTATTCTAAGCTCATTCCTTCATTTACAATAACAATATTTTTTCTGTGTTGAAGATACAACAATGTCTACTTTTTCAGTCAGGCTTAACAAAATTTAAGATCAAGGCATGCAATGTATGTATGTATATATATGGCAAAAAGCTTGCTAAGGTAAAGCTAATTAAGGTACCTAATGTACCTACCACTTCATGCTACTATGTGACAGGGAGTATAGGATTCTTAGGTTCTATTATTTTAGCAGATTTTTCAATGTAATCACCACTTTATATCTTCAGACATACTTTTATTACAAATATAAGTTTTTACCATTTAACTAACATCTATTTCTTAACTTCTATTTTATAAATCTAATGATATCTTTCTGCTCTTTGCATATGTAAGTCACACTCAAACCTATATGAACTCAAACAGTATCCACTTTTCATTCAGGGTCTGACTTATGTCTCTAAGCTGAGCAAAACTCAGAGTTCATACATATTTCTAATAGTAGTCGATATTTTTATCTTTGCAGAGTCTGACTCTAACACATTATATATGTCCACACTTATTTAAGTTGTTCTTATATCTTGGGTATGGTGAATAACACATCTATAAACAGGAAAATACAGGTTTTTCTTCAGGATAGTAACAGCATCATTTGGGGAGAAAGAAAAAAGTGTGATTACTAGATAATATCACAGCTTAAATGTGTGAATGTGTATAGTGTGTGTAGGGGGGTGGGTGTGGGTGTGTAAAAACGTATCTCATTTAGCCAGAGACAGCCTATACTCACTGTTTATGTGGATATAACCTTACATACTTATCTTCCTTCTTTTACCTCCTAAGTGCTAGAATATCAGGTATGGGTTATCATGACTTAGATTACTATTTAGTTTTTAACAGCCCCTATACGGTTTCCTTGTATTTGTATTATTGTACATAATCACTAACAGTATAAAAGAGCTCAATTTTCACATGTCAGAACATCTGTCTTTTGACTTATTTTTTATGACCATAATGATCAGGATGCCTTGACAAATTTAATGGTTTTAATTTGTTTTTCTCTCATTAGTAGTGATTATTAACACATTTTACATACCTATGGGTCTTTTAAATGTCTTTTTAAGGAACTATTTATAACTTAAATATATTCCTTCAGTCTTGATAATTTTATAGATGTACACAGGGACATGTGATTATATACATGCCTCCTGATTCCCCTCAATTACCCCTCTAAATGCTCACTCTTCCTAAATGTATATTGTTATAACTTGTGTTTAATTTTAAACATTTATTGGTTTTATTTTATTTGTACAAGTGTTTTCGTTGCATGTATGTGCTTGCACAGTGTGCATACTCTGTACCTTCTAAAACAAGAAGATGGTATCAGTCCTCTGAAACTGGAATTACAGATATTTGCGAGGCATTATCTAGATTATAGAAATAGAAGTTGGTTCTTCATTAAAAAGTAAGAAGTACTTTCAGCAGTTGACCAAACAAGTCTCTAGCCCATATTTATTATTATAAAATTGAAAAATTATTATATATAGTAGGGGCTGCTCATGTGTATATGGAAGTGAGATCATCTACTTCAACATAGAAAACATACCCCTCACTGAATAAACCTTCAATAAAAAGAGGCTCTACATTTAAAAAGGATCAAGGATGGGCATATTTTAGAAGGGTTCTAAGGGAGGAAAGTGATAGTAAATGATATTATAATATAACTTCAAAAGTTACAAAAAATAACAACTTGACATCCCTGAGCAATTATCAGCTGCCAAGAGTTCCTAATGAAAAATAGTATCTAGCAAACCCCTCCTTTAGTAATGGCAGAAACTGACTGTCTTGACGTTGAGCAGGTGCTGCAGTGATAACTGTAGCTTCCAGGAGCTGATAAGTGCGGTTCCCAAGTCATATCCAGAAGCCATGCTACTGTCCACTTATGCCATCCTCTAGCTTTCGCATCCTTTCTGAATCCTCTTTGATGATGTTCCCTCCATCCTGATCATAATGAGGATGTAAAAATAAAAATGTGTTATGGTGCTAAATAATCATGTTGCCAAATCCTCTCCTACATATTTATTCTTAACCCATAGACTTGGGCTGAGGTCAACTTTGATCTTTTAACCCCATAGATGTGGGCTGAAGTCAACTTTGATCAGGCAAGTTATTTTTTCCAGTGGGTAGTAGTGAATACAGGGAAGCACAGCTGTTCAAAGTGCTGAAACAAGAGACTAGGTCATTGGTCTTAAGTGGTACATCTTTTATACCGTTGTCCTAATTAGTTGATGATTGGTTTGCTTGAGTTTCTCTGGCATTTTGCTTAACAATTTTTAATATATGCTTTGCAAATATCTTGTACTTTTCCATAAATTACATCTATTGATCCTTCTCTTTGATATGCAGGAAATGCTTAGCTTGTGGCAAGTCTTAATAATTTTTATTTTCATTTCTAAGCTTTATTTGTTACATCAAAAAGTAGAAATAATTCCAGGATCAAATCATGTTGTTTATGCAATGCTTTGTTCTCAAAGATTTACCATATTGGAGATTTTTTGGGTTAAGTCTTTTAATTCATTTTGAGATATTTTGACACAGTGTAGAATATGGTATATTTAATTTACTACATGGGAACATCTAGCCATATCCCTTGATTTATGGAAAATTAATCACACCTGTACAACATATTCTTGACATCTTAACTAACAATGTCTTTTACTGAAGTTATTTAGTTTTATTTCCTAGATCTCTTTTATTATCCATTGATTTATATGTATGTTTTTTGGTTATGACCATGATATGACTCCATTCAAGTTACTCAGTGACTCTTGTGAATCTTAAGGGGGCCCTCCCCCTTGATCACTAATTGAAAAAATGCCTCACAGCTGGATCTCATGGAGACACTTCCCCCTTTTTCGGTGATAACTCCAGCCTATGTCAAGTTGACACACAAAACCAACCAGTACAATTGACCCCTTGTCAACTTGGCATACAAACACATCACTATTAAGCCTTAATCCTTACTTTCTTATTCATCCCCAAGATCTAAATAACTTTAAAAGTCCCACAACCTTTACATATTAAAAATTCAATCTCTTTAAAAGATCCAATATCTTTTAAAATTCAAAGTCTTTTAAAAATCCAAAGTCTCATAACTGTGGGCTCCACTAAAATATTTTTCTTCCTTGAAGAGGGAAAAATATCAGGGCACAGTCACAATCAAAAGCAAAACTCTAACTCCAATGGTTCAATGTCTGGGATCCAACTCACAATCTTCCAGGCTCCTCCAAGGGCTTGGGCCACTTTTCCTTAGCACACAGCTTGTCTTCTAGGCTCCAGCTACCTGTACTCCACTGCTGCTGCTATTCTTGGTGGTCATCTCATGGCACTGGCACCTCCAAAATACTGCTGTCTTCTGCTGTAACTAGGCTTCAACAATAGCCTCTCATAGTCTCTCTTCATGGTGCCAAGCCTCAACTCCTATGCATGACCCCTTCAGTCCTGGGCTGTAAATTACAACTGAGGATGCACATTCACCAATGGCCTTCTATGACCTCTCACAATGCCAAACCCCCGCTGTTCTTCATGATGCCTTCATGTGTTCAAAACCAGTACCACCTGGGTACAGCTGCAGCATGAGGCTATCTCTGGAATACAGCTTCTTTGTGCTCTCAGAAAACACTTGCCAGAAGATTTCACCTCACTGTTGCTGGTCTTTTCTTAATCACCACTAATTTCTTAGCTCCAGCTAACCAACATCAATTGTCCCAGTAGTCTCCTTCTCCTCTTGAATATAAAGCCAGAGACACATGGCCAAAGCTCCTGAGTTCTGCTGCTTGCAGGATCTGGAACATTGGCCCCCTTGTTCTACTACGTTATCAATAGCTTCCTTTTTCCCAGATCCTTCACTGCCTAAATTGGCTCTCCTGAATCTTGCTCCATAGACTGACTTTGAACTCAAAAGATCTGCATGCTTGTCTCCTAAGCACTGGGATTAAATGTATGGTCCAGCAAAGCTGGATTTAAGTTTTTCTTCACTTAGAATTTGCTCTGTTCTAGGCTGGCCTTGAACTCAGAGATCTGCTTATCTTTGCCTCCTGGGATTAAAGGCTTTTACTACCAAGCGTGGACCTAAATTTAGCTGCCCCCAAGTGGAATCTTGCCCCCAGGACACCACTCCCTTAATTCAATTTAATATCTTTGAATTCAGCTGCATTTCACTTCCTGGAGTCCCTTTAACACTCAAACTATATATTTTGTACTTTTCCTTTCTCAGCTTGCTATGTTTGTTCAAAATTCTCTTCATCAGACTTAACCAGAGAAAAAAAAAGTCTTTGTTGGGCTTTTTTGAGACTTCCTTTGCAGATGCAGTTAATATAAATCTCTTTACCTGAGCTCTAGGCAGCCTTTTTAGGCAATGGGAAAAAAGCAGCCTTCTTCTTCACAAAACCATCACAAAAACAGTCTCTCAGACACATATTAAAGTCCTGGAAAGGCTTGATCCAGCATTGTAGGGGAGTACCAGGACAGAGAAATGGGAGGGGGTGATGGGGGAATAGGTGGAGAGAAAAGGGCTTATGGGACATATGGGGAGGGGGGAACCAGGAAAGGGGAAAGCATTTGGAATATAAACAAAGAATATAGAAAATAAAATTAAAAAAAATAAAAAAAAGGCCTTCTCCACTAAAACCTCTTAGGCCATCAGGCCTACACAAATCAAATGACTCAGCATCACTGTCTTCCATAGTCCTACTAGGCTGGCCTATCAAGCCCCACTTAAAGCATTTCATGGCTTTCCAAATCCAAAGTCCCAAAATCCACATTCTTCCAAACAAAAGTATGGTTGTGCCTATC
This sequence comes from Apodemus sylvaticus, assembly GCF_947179515.1. Classification (NCBI taxonomy): domain Eukaryota; kingdom Metazoa; phylum Chordata; class Mammalia; order Rodentia; family Muridae; genus Apodemus; species Apodemus sylvaticus. The sequence continues at coordinate 25,429,392 of NC_067482.1, forward strand.
ACAGCAATACCCCAGTTCCTGGTACCAGCTTCTGTCTTAGTTAGGGTTTTATTGCTGTGAACAGACACCATGACCAATGCAAGTTTTATAAAAGTCAACATTTAATTGGGGTTGACTTATAGGCTCAGAGGTTCAGTCCATTATCATTAGGGCAGAAAAATGGCAGCATCCAGGCAGATATGGTGCAGGAGAAACTGAGAGTTTTACATATCCCATCTGAAGGGCTGCTAGTAGAAGACTGACTTCCAAGCAACTAGGATGAGGGTCTTGAAGCCACACCCACAGTGACACACCTACTCCAACAAGGCCACACCTTCTAATAGTGTTACTCCCTGAACCAATCACATACAAACCATCACAACAAGCTTTGTAAATGATGGTTTTTCAAAGTTTATTGTGACATTAGTGGTGGGTTTTTGATATGCAACCTTTATGATGTTGAGAGTATGTTTTCCTACATTTATTTTAATAAAAGTATTTATAGCAAAATATTTTGAATAATTATTAAAACATGACTTTAAATTTATTCAGACTATCAAGATTTTATGCTTTATTATGCTAATGAGTTATATCACAATAATTTTAAAAGAATTTTATTAAATCTCATGTTTCTTTCCCATTTCTTGTTTCCAGTTTCTCCACTACTTGCCCTCTTATACAACAGTTTCAGTTACAACTTCTTCTGCTTCTATTACTGATGCTATGGTATGCTTACAGACAAGAGCCTAGCATGGCTGTCCTCTGAGAGTCCCAACAAGCAGCTGAGACAGACAGATACTTACCCCAAACCAATGTACCTAATTCTTGTGGTGGAATTAGGGAAAGGCTGGAAGAAGTTGAGGAGGTGGGCCACCCCTTAGAAACACCAGCAGTCTCAACTAACCCAGACCCCTGAGATCTCTTAGACACTAAGCCACCAACAAAGCAGTATATGGGAGCTGCTCTGAGGCGCCCAACAATATACAGCAGAGGATTGCCTGGTCTGGCCTCAGTGTGAGAAGATGCTCCTACCCCTTGAGAAACCTGAGGCTCCAGGGGGTAGAGAGGTCAGGCAGAGGGTGGGTGAGGTGGGGAGTGGGGACATCCTCTTGGAGACAGGGTGGAGGAAGAATAGGATGAGGAACTGTGGGACAAACATCTGGTTTTATATATTTCGCCTCCTCTTTTGTAATGATTTATATATGTTGTATGCTTTTAATCCTATACTAAATCAATCCTACTTGGTCTAGGACTTTGATCTTTCTTATATGGTGCTGATTCAATTTGTTATCTCTTCAAGGCCTCTTTTAATATATACTAAATTATAATGTTAGGTCATCCATTTTTCTATAGCATTTGAGAACATGTGTAATAAGACTCTCACATATTCTGTATTGTGAACTTACCAGTGAATACATTAGACCCTTGGATTTTCATCCACAGACATTGCTGATCTTAACCAATGTACTTTCTCATTATTGTACAGAGCCCTGTCCCTGTGCATATCATTTAAATTATGCTTGCATGTTTTTAAAAAAAATTTAAAATTTGGATGCCAAGAAACTCCTTGCTAAATGTATATGACATCTTGTAATTAGGCATATTGATGTTTAGGTGAAATGAAGGAATTCACTTATTGACATATGCCATGATCCTGATTTAATATTGGGGAAAAAGGCATGTCCCCTATGTTTTTTCCACAGAATGCTGCAGAAGATATGCTGACTGTGCTTGCTGAATGCCCAGACCATGGTAACATAAGAGCTATATTGGGTATATGTTCTTGACTTACCTTAATTGTCAAATGTCCCAGGTTAGATAAATTGCCTAGCTTCAAGCTTTTAGACTTTGTGGGACAGAACATGGAGACTGTTAAGCTAGCTTAGGAAAAATTAATCTGAAGAAGAGTTAAAATGACTCTTCTCCTTATTGTGTTCAGCTGACTCAACCATAGACTGGTCTAGAAATAATTCCAATATTGAAGATTCCAATTTTGAAGATGGCTAACAATCTTCAGCCAGCTGTGTTAATTTAAAATATAGTCTCCACTTTTCCTGAGAAGTAACAGCATATCTCTTGATACACAAGGCTACCTCTCCCACCCCAGAGGCCAAGCTTTGGGTCCTTAAAGTTGTTAATTTGCAACTGAATTGGATACTTCAGGGACAAGTTAATCCTATTCCACCTTTAACTCTTGACCTTGTTTGTTAAGCAGACTGGCTGTCTCCATCCAGGCTCACCTGGATGGAGAGATAGCATGTCTGTTAAAGACACTTGCAGACCCCCCTGGCTTCAAAACTTACACAAGTGGATCTCCAAAGAGGGAGCCACATAGAACTCAGATCTATGTTCATAGCAGCCCTATTTATAATTGCCAGATGCTGGAAAGAACCCAGGTATCCCTCAACAGAAGAGTGGATGCAAAAAATGTGGTATATCTACACAATGGAGTACTATTCAGCCATTAGAAACAATGAATTCATGAAATTCTTAGGCAAAAGAATGGAGCTAGAGAACATCATACTAAGTGAGGTAACCCAGACTCAAAAGGTGAATCATGGTATGCACTCACTAATAAGTGAATATTAACCTAGAAAACTGGAATACCCAAAACATAATCCACACATCAAATGAGGTACAAGAAGAAAAGAGGAGTGGCCCCTGGTTCTGGAAAGACTCAGTGAAACAGTATTCGGCAAAACCAGAACGGGGAAGTGTGAAGGGGTGGGTGGGAGGACATGGGAAGAGAAGGGGGCTTACGAGACTTTCGGGGAGTGGAGGGGCTAGAAAAGGGGAAATCACTGGAAATGTAAATAAATTATATCGAATAAAAAAAATTAAAAAAAAAAAGATCTATGTGTGTTTGTTTTTGAACAAACATGGGTACCAGTGAGACGTGCGAGGCAAAGCACCACATGGGGAGGTGAATTTCTGCTTCTGAGTCCCCAGGAATTACACCTAATTGCATAGGGGTTAACGTCAAGAGGCTGTCCTTAAAATAATAAGGGAGCCTATTACCCCTCCTCTGAAAAAGACGTTATACAATATTTAAGAGGAATTACTGTCAATGCTTCCCCTCCTGGTTAAGGCCCGCCTTCTTATGAAAGATATTTATCCACTTGTTTTCTACCTCCTTGTTTTCAAATTAATAAAAAAAGGGAGGAACTGTACAGAGCCATATTGGGGCAGTCATGCACATGGTCAGAGTTTGACTTTGGTCAAGGTTAACTTGACAGCCAGGATCCTGCTCCACCTAGGGTGGAGTGCTGGAAGTAAAGGTTAAGTTCATTGCTCCTCCAGGTCTAGGAATTCCTGAATTAAGCAGGTGACCCACCCAGCTGCCAGAGCAGTCAAGACGAGGACCTCCAAGAGAAGCTAGACAACTTCCACCGGAACTCAGCCCGGAGTCTGGGGGGAAGGGTTTGCCCGAACTGTTAAAAGGTCTGGCGCCATTAAAGTTTCGGGCTTTGATCAGTGAATATTGTCTTAGCCATACTTCTTTTCGCCCCTTCCCTATTTATCCCTCAGCTTCTGTTCCAGAAACCCACTTCATAATAGCTGCCGGCAGCTATGGAACCCAACACATTATGATGTTTGAGTTTCCTTTTCCTTGTTTTTGGTGTTAATAGGTTTTATTTGTCTAAAGAAGCAACTTCTTTTTGAGGTTATCCAAGTTGTTCCTAGCTATCTCTCACAATCCATTAAAGTTCTTTGATATCAATTGATTTATCTCCTCTGTCATTTGGTGCTGACATAGATATTGCCAGTCTTCCATATTAAGATCAGCACTTTCTATTTCCCTTAGTTGTTATAACAGTATTCAGAAACATCTTCCTATGGTAGTATGACTTAAAAATAACAATTGCCTATTAATGCACTTTTTAAATCAAATATATGCTATTAAAACAGAAAAAAATGTATCCTTTGATATTGAATTGAATGCAAATAAAGTGCATGAGAGCACTATTAAACACAGGCCAAGCATTGAATGATAGGTTATTTTTCTAACAGTGCTTCTTCAATTTTTGACATGATAATTCATGACAGCATTTCAGGAAAAAGTGTAGTTCATCTAGAAGTTTGCAATGCCCCTGTGATACACCAGAGACATATAATTGTGAATGAACTTGAAGAAATCAGTTTTCTCTAGCTGTAGCCAGTTTCTAACTCTCATGTGAAACACCGTGCTCAGGAAATCATTAGAAATGTAAATAAATAATATATTGAATAAAAAAGGAAAAAATCCAAAAAAAAGAAACACGCTGCTCAATTCAAATTATTATTATTTAAAATCAATAAGACATGTAATGATTTGACCTACATTTGAGAAAAAATTCTTTTAGGCATCTGTTTTCAGAATGAATATGTTAAATCCACATTCAGTCCTTTCACGGGCAAGCAGTTTTCACCAATTATCAAGTTTTATATACTTTTTTTTTCAATATTTTCTTCAACCATCTTCACCTCATTTCTCCCAGACTCCCCACTCAGTTTAGCAATGCACGGTAAATAATAATTTTGGAATCATTTAAATTATCCAAACCTAGGACATCATGAACAGTTTGAGCTGTTTATTTTAGATTAAAGAGAAGAAGTTGGCTGTGATCATGATCATCATGCTGCTAAGAGGGCGTCTATTCCTCTGTGTTTGGAATTCAGGTCAATCTTTCCAAATTTTGTGCTATCTCAAATAAGTCTTTCTCAATTTTTTATTTTCTTACCTTTAGAAAGCCAGTCTTCTAATAGTGTTTATTACTTTTCCTTTTTTTTGAAAGTCACAGTGATTATAGAAGTCAGTATGTTGGGGTACAATAGACAGTAGGGAGATGTTTTACCTTTCTAATCTGATGTTATTTTAAATTTTATTTTTTGAGAACCTCATACATAAGTAATACATTTATATTATTTGCATATCTTCCTCTACTGGCTCTACCTTTTTCTATATTCATCCATTCCATGTCAAGTTTAGGATTATATTTTTGCTCTAACTATCATTGTTATACCCTCTGTTTTTGCCCAGAAACATAGCCTTCTAAATCTATTTAGTGTTGCTTTTATATACACATGTACACAGCTATCCACTTGGGATTGGAGAACTTATAGTTCTCTTTTCTGTGGAGTTTTGACTCTTTATCTTTCAATAGTTATAAATTTCCTATAGTTCTAGTCTAGGGGAAGGTCCTAAAAAGCTTATTTCATGTGTGTTGGCATGCCTACTGATGTTCTTACATAAGTCAATTCTTACTCAACCATGTTTTGGGGATTTGGGGGTACAGTATCCCTGCTATGTCTAGAAGACAGCATCTTCAAGCAGATTTCATAGTCCTTCAGCTCTTATAATCTATGTCACTCCTCTTTCACCGAGTTCACTAAGCTTCATGTGTAGAGATTGCCTGATGAATGTACCATTCAAGACTTATGATCACCTATTATCTGGGATTCACCAAATATGGAAATCTCTAGTTGCCTCAGTCTCGGTGAAAAGAAGATCCTTTGATAAAGGATGAGCATTACACTTAAAATAAGTTAGAAATTATGTTAGATTAAGAAACTGAGAACAGCGTCATAGAGGCATGGGGAGAGGGAAGGGAGGGGGGTTTCAGAAGGGGAGATCTGGAAAGGGAAGAACATTTAAAATGTAAATAAAGAAAATATCCAATATAAATGAAAGGAAAAAGAAGAAAATGAGGAGAGAGTGCTCCCTCTAGGGTCTATGACCGTTCTAGGTTATTGGCTAAATTTTACAGTTCCAGCATTAATTCCCTCCTACATTAGGGGGCCAAGGTACATTAGGCAAACAGTAGCTACTCTCTAGTTACTGCCTCTATTTCATGACTGTCAATATCCTATATTACTCATTGTGGTATTCCCTGAAGACTTTCATATCTCTCTATTCTGCTTACAATAAAAGTACTATAAAATATAGTAAGTATGTAACTTATTGATGAAAGTGCTGTGGATATCATATACTCATAACTTATATTTTTCTAATTTTAAACACATGTTGCATTTCAAATTAAAAATTCAATAAAAAGATTTACTAGAAAAAGTTCTAACAGAATTTTGTGCATTTGATATTCTAATGAGCAAAATAATATTATTATAATAAGTCATTTAAAAGAAATAATATGCAATCAAGAAGAGTGGTGGGGCCTGCCGAGATGGTTTAGTGGTTAAGAGCACTGACTGCTCTTCCATAGGTCCTGAGTTCAAATCCCAGCAGATGGTGGCTCACAACCATCTGTAATGGGATCTGATATCCTCTTCTGGAGTGTTGGAAGACAGCTACAGTATACTTACATGTAATAAATAAGTAAGTAAATCTTTAAAAATAAAAGAAAGAAAAGTGGTGGACATCCCATGAATAAGACAGATGCTGGTATAAAGTGGCATACTGTTACATCATCAATTAATAAAAATTAGGATAAACAGACTGTGAAATAACAATGAAAGGGTGACATCTCCAATTTTGATCATCCTTTAATTTTCAGGTTATATTTTATTTACATCCCACACTGCAGTATAGGTGTATTCAAATTTCACTAATGTTATATGCATTATAATGAATGGAATACTCATAGTGGATACTATGAAAGAAGCTGGATCCATAAAGTAACAAAACTGAAAATATTCATAATTTCTAAGAATTCTTCATTGTGTATTAATACCATAGTGCAATTCATGATTAATATATTTGAAATGGTAGTTGTATAACAAAATGTGCCACACCCTTAAGTAAAATAAATTATATCAATTAAGCTTACTATGTATTATAAATGATGCAGTATCATAATTAAAATAATGATATTAAACTATATGTTTACTATTGTTTATATATAGTTTTATATATATAGTTATATATACTATATGTGGTTATATATATAAAGTTACATATAATTACTATATATATTTTTTAATAGTTTTTACTATCAGTAGGGTAGCATGATATCCAGGTTTTTAATCTAATTGGCAACATATTAAGTCAACATGTTAAGTCTAATTCTGTATACTCTGTTAAATATAAATCTGAACATGGACCTTCTATAATGTACACAGTTATTACCAAATGATGCATTTCTCAGATAGATAGCAGTATATTTATCTTCAATTGTAGGTGTAATGATCACAAGCTTCCTGGTACTAATAACATACTATTCCAACTTCACTGGTATGCTAGCAACTTTCTTCTAGAATTAAGAATTACATGAAAACTTTTCAATTATAAGGACTTATTTAAAAAAATGTTGTGGAATTAAAAAATGCTAAAAAGTTCCTACTTCTCCTTCTTTTTCAGTAGTGCCAACCACTGATCATGAAGTTTTCTCTGGTTATGGCATACAGGATTAAACCAGAATGTAAATATATATATGGCAAATGGATTTAAACTAGTCCTTGACTGAGATACATTTGACAAGAAAACCAAAAATATTCTGTTAATTACACCTACTCAGGTACATCAGTTCTTATCTATGTAAGAGTCTTCCTAGAGGAAAGAAAACTGAGTATTTTTAGTCTTCTTAGGTGCTTAGAGTCTTTACAAGGATTTGAAATATACATGAATTGATAACATTGTGATTTCTTTTTACTAAATAACCTCTGAAAAGGAATTGTTTCTATGATTAAAAGTCTTTAAGACAAATAAAAAGACCCTTGCCTTAGTACTCTGGAAGCAGACTGGTCTGTATCCAATAGATGTCTGAAGATTTGACAGGCTAATGAAATAAGATTGTTTAATTGATCTATTTATGCTCTGTCTACTCATAACTGTTCTTCATATATTATTGCATCACATATATTTAAGGCATATTGTCCTATACTGTATATAAGGCATACACACACACACACACACACACACACACACACACACACACACACACACACACACACATATATATATATATATATATATATATATATATATATATATATATATATATATATATAAGTATACAGAGGGCGCATGCATCAATGTATTGTTGACTGTCAGCTCCTAACATTTATATATTTAAACAGTTTCTTCAGTCTTTGCCATAAGTCTAATTATGACACCCAAGCTTTATTGGAAATGTGACAAAAATCTGCTTTTAGAATCCAGTTACCTTTTCCTATACTATATATTACTACCATTCATTGTTATCCATCAGTCTTCCCACTTTTATCCCCTCTATGGCCTCTGAACCTCCTTCATGTGATTCCTACATCTATATATCCAAAGCAGGACATTAATGGGTTATACTTTATTAAATCAGATTTAAAAGCAAAGGAGGGATTCAGGAAACTTGCATGTACAATAGACTATTCTGTTTGTGAGTATAAGGATTAATATGCATTCAATACTCAACTTCTGGGAAATGGATCGAGTTCCACAAAGAGGAGCAAATCTTAATTACAGGGGCCCAGATTGCTGACTGTGCCTCTTTAGCCAATAATAACATCCTTGGGTATATGTAAATCATATCAGGGTATCAGGCGCTGAGAACTGGAATCTGGCAAGTATGTGCCTTAGAACAATAATATAGACAAAGGGGGGAAATTGTCTGAGCAAATAGCCTAAAACATTTTGTAGCATTATTCAGCAATTAATAATTGCTGCTAGAAATGTTTAGAGCACGAATTGTGCCAACTGGTTTTCAGGAAGAAAATAAAAGCAATTATCAGCCTAAAGGAAATAAGTTTGTTCAGGGACCCTTCCCAGGCACAGACCTAGCAGTGCAAACTCTGCTGTAGAAGATGTCTTCCTACCAAGCAACCATTGTGGTATAAAAATTATTTGTAGTACCTATACTCTACCCACCAGCTCATCCTCTGGTATTGCTAAAGTGTCATTCCTTCTTCACTAATGTCACATTACCCTGTTATTTCCTACTCTAAAAGAAATGTTAAAAAAAAAACAAAATAAAAAGTAATTTCATTATAAAATAGTTCCTAATAAACAATTGAAAGTGATATTTTCAAATATCTTTTTTAATCGTGCTGTGTTCTCTATGCTGCCAGTCTTATAGAATTGGCCATTTCTCTTTCCTTAAATGGGAGGAGTGTTCCATGGTCCCATGGACGCTGGAGAGATGCCCCAGTGTAGGGAAATAGAGGACAGGGAGGTGGGAGTGGGTGGGTGCATGAAGGAACATCCTTATAGAAGCAGGGGGAGGGGGAAAGGATAGGGGATTTCTGGGAGAGGGGGAAACCAGGAAAAGAAATAACATTTGAAAGGTAAATAGAGAAAATATCCAATAAAAAACAAGCTTATAAAACATTTAAAATCTAGAAGTATAAATTGTCCTTTAGTTAGCACTCTGACACATTGTGTAACACTTTTGTTTCATATTTTGACTTTGTGTTTTGATTACTTTGGTTACATTAACTTTAAAATGGTAAGCTTTAAAATTGTGTTATGTAATGTGCAGTTTTAAATTGTAAGCTGCACATTTTAAGATGTGTAAAAATAAAATTAAGACAGTCTCTTCTCCAGCATGCCATGTATCATATTGTGATAGAATATTGCTATGAATCATTATAATTATGTAATTATATATGAGTTTCCAAGCATACTTGGGACATGAAGATTGTCCAGTTTAAGTATCAAACCTTCATTTGTATTTCTGAATTTCGAATACTGGGAAATTTACCAGAGAATAGTTTCAGCATTTATAAATTTCTAATTACATGTCATCTCTATTATCTATATATACTGTCAGTTGCTTTATGAAATTTTCATATAAAATTGTGGATATAACTATTATATGTATATATTTATATACATATATATGTAATAGCAAAATCTAAACTTTTTGTTTTGTGAGAATTAAATGAATATAAATATTTTCTAGATTATATGCAAAAATGTATGCTTTGAGTTATATAGAAATCACTATCAAAATCACTCAAAGCATTCTTCGAAAGAATATGTTACAATAGGGACCTCTCCCTGAATAAGCAAATAAAGACCAAATCTAAAAAATAGATTAGACAGACCCAAGTGGTGTGGCTTCAAATTATTTTTTACTCTGAGGTCCAACTCTGATGATCAGTAAAACTTTACAAAGGTGAGGGCATCACTTACTTTGTAGCTTCAATGTCCCCAAAGTTCCTGTCATAAGGCCCTAGCATATAGTTCAAACAGTAAAGTGAGGGAAATTTGTGGAGGTTAGGATCTAATGGTAAGCTGTTCATGGAGGTACCGTGTGTGTGGGAGATCGTCCGCCCTAAATTTCTTTGTTTCTGAAGCACCATGCAGTGAACAAGCATCCTCTCCTACTGTTGTCCTCTCATATGCAGTACTGTTACAAAACAATAGCAAAGAGATGAAAAGAATATGATCTGAAACTTCAGAATCTGTAAACAGCAACAAACCTTTTCTGTTCATAAATTGATCAAGCTCAGGTATTTGTTCCAGTAAAAATACCCCCAGTAATATAGTCTTCAGTAATCTGCCTGCCCTTTTTTTTTGGGATGGGTCACTGCTCTAAATTATTAAGGAAGACTCTACTATGTATTGTATTGCATAACAATGAACTAATTATTTGATGTTTTTATTGGTTATATCTTCATCTATGTATATTATTAATAATAATTTTACAAGTAGGACAAATGGATGAATGGTATTAACACAAGATGAACATTGGACCTGTATGCCAATAGATGCTTCATAAAGTCTAAATATGTCAACCAAGTGAGTAAAAATGTATTCCCACAGAGTTGCACATCTTTAAGTTGAATGGACAAGTTAGCAATAGGTAAAATAAAGACACAGAGAATTTGTATTTACTATTTTAACCAGAACATTTGCTTTTATTTTGAACTAATATAGTGGCTTTCATCAATACAGGCTAAAATATGACATAATGAAGAGACTTAGCTCATGTTGGCAATGTTTTCATGAGGGTCTGAGTCAGCATCTGTAGCTAAGATCAGTGACTTTTTACTCGGTTCTTGTCTTATTAGATACAATACGGTGGCAACTTTACATAAAGGAAAATTATTGTGATAAGTTTTACTCGGTTTTGTTCTCTTGATTAAAAACTGCAGCATGCTTTGTCTTAAATTATCAAAATACAATAAAGTGATCCTAGTATAATATAATTATATTTTCTATACAAATATTATATGATTTTAACTATATCCTGTTTATTACCTGTATTTACTTAATTGTTGAGACTAATCTATTTTCCAAAAATTCTCAATGAACATGTTAATCACATTCTCATTTTGAAATATTTAATCTCTAGTTGCAGAACTCTTGAGTGACCTTCGGCTTACTAACAGAATTTGGATAAATGATTGACGCCTTATCTGAGTGCCATTGAGATCCTTCACATTTCCAAGCCACCCTCCAGCTCCTGTTGCTACTGAAAGGTTTTGTCCTGTAAAACAGATTTATGAAAACCCACTGACAGCTTTCTCAGAATATATGCATGTGTACTCCTCAGTACTCTCTGTCACCAACAACATCTCTACAGCTTGTGTGTCCTTCGTGCAAATCATAAAAATAATAAAGCGTTTGGCAGTACTACTGAAATTCTTTGGTGAACATAAATTCATATCCATCTTACTAATTTCAAGTATTAATTTCAAGTACTGCCTTTCATTAACAGTTTTCAGTAAGCATGTTAAAAATGCTTCTAACTATATTTCTGCAATTCAGTTCACACACTTAAACTTATGGATGCACATTATATTTTAAAATATATTTACCGTACTTTATTCTGATATTTTTATTTCCCAAATTGTTTTTTGAAAACTCATTATTATGATGTGTAGTCAATTTTATTTAAATGTTCTTCAATTCAACAAGCTAGTTTGGGATACATAATGAATTGTGTTTCTGCGACAATGAATTTCTAACAGGTTTTCTGAGGGATATTGTCAAGAGCTAAAGGGTATCCTGTTTTCTAAATCTGAGCACTCCATTTATTTAATGGGTGGTTTGTGTGCTTATGTCACTCATTCACTTTAAACTACTTGACCTTATATTTGCCAGGACACAGGTTGCCCTTGTAACCTTAAATATATTTAATTCTCTCTTCAGTCCCAGCATTCATTTCCCCTAACCAGTTGGGGCATATCTTGTAAACAGAATAAATAATTAGCTACTTAACAGCTTCTTACTTGGAACATGAATTTTTAATCACTTAAGTGCAACATGGCAGAATGAGTGAACATATGCCTATATTTTCCTGGAGAAATAATGATCAGAATCACTCCTCTCAGCGTGGCTCTCAGAAAAATCGCAGTGCTAATGGAGCGCGGTGGCCTTAGGACAGTCTTCAGGAACCAAGAGAGCAGCTACATTTCTTGGAAAAAGCATGGGTTCTATAACCACACACATACACAGATAATATTAATATTAATATTAACAATTATTATAATAAACTACCATCAACATTATTATTATAAATGAATAAAACAAGTTTTGTGAGCCAGAACTTTCTTCCCAAAATGTCCTTTGCTCTACCCAGTCTCTCATTTTCATAGTCAGAAAGAGCCACTTTTTTATAATATTTGATATATTTTTAAAAAGTCACTTATTTACCTTCCTGCTTTTGGAAGCATAATTTTTAAAAAGAAAGGAAATTCATGTTATCAGTGATTTCACTCAAAAAAATCATACCATATTTTGTTTTCTGTTTTTCTAGGAATAGAGGAGTGTGTGTGTTTCCTAACTATAAAGTTACTTCTCCCCTCTTGTTAGAGTAATTACAATAAGTTTGTTAGAAAGGTGATGTTGTAAGTCACACTGAGAAGCCAATTAGCTTTTTCTGTACTGGATTTATATAACCAGGCTTCTGTATGTCTTGATATACCTATCCCAAATTAGGTTATGTGCCCCAATTTTAAAAGGCTATGATTGAATTCATTTAATTTATCAGAGAAAAATATGTTCTATAAGCTTACATGGGTTATGCTTTTTATTGATTCTTGCATGCTAGACGACATTTTCAAAAATACTAGATTACATGGCATATGTTATTTTTCCTCTTTATGTATCATACTTGAATGTACAGAAACAAAAGTTTAAGTGTATTATGCACTTGAATACAAGATGAGAACTTTATTGTATTTCATTTTGCATTTTTTACCTTCTTTCATTCCTTTCTTGTCCTTTTTTTCCATTTTCTCTGTGTCACTAGTTCCTTTTGAGCTAAAAATGTATACATATACAATGTTATTTCAATTTAAACCATTAGCAGGACTTGTGGTTGAACACCATGCTGCTACTAATGGATCTACAGTGCATTATGACACCATTTGTAATCCCCTTGGGAGGTGCAGGCGCATAACACACACATTTGATTTTAAGTCTAAAAGGGTATAGTAATGGTTTCAGCACTTCAGTGTTAAGTAATAAAAATTTTTCTCCATTGGTAGGAAATGTGTTGTAACATAATCCAAGTTTTCATGAGATAATAGGGATTTGTCTCACTTTATTGGAAGTGTACTTAAATTTCAAATTAGACTGGGAATAAAGAGGAAGAATAGCATTATGTTTGTGCTTTGATTTTAGTGAAACTTCTAGATTCTGTCATATGAAATTTATATATTTATATATAATACATATGTATATTTATATATAATACATATATATAATTATAAATATATTTATTTGTATATTAAAATATAAAATTATAAAAGTAATTAAAATATTAAAAATATAAAATTTATACTACATAAATAAATGTATTTATTTATATATTTAAACATATTTATACATATAAATATGTATAAATCATATGTATAACTCTACTCTCAGAATAATGAAGTAGACACATGGATCGATGTCCAAGGTGTTTCTATGAGACTGCAATCACACTGAAACTCTGAAACTTCACACCTATAGATATTACATCCTTCTTGGTTTTTCTTCCGTTCTCAACTATCACCTCTTCACTTGAATTTCTTTCCTTAATCTTTTCTACCTTTAGTTCTTAGAATTTATTTGTGTACTTGATAGTTAAACACTAACATATTAATCACTTGCAAAATAAGTAAGAGAAGACTTTGAAAATGACTCGATGCTCAAAAATATTTGATGAGCAAAACACTGTGCATTTATTCAAATAATACATCTTGTGAATAACTAGTTAGTTCTTTCTTATCTATTATTTTATATATTTATACTGAAATTCCAAACTTGTAAGAAATGAGATATTTTTTAAATAATCAGTTAAAATTTTTGGATAAATTATTTAAATTAGAAAAAAAGATATTTTTCAAGGTCCGGGTCTTAAGGAAAACAGAAATGGACTTGGGGCATTAGGTAGTAAACGTCCACTGTCAATCTCTTCCATTCTTATGTCTTAAACACAGAAGTAAGAAATAGCAAAGTAGAGAACAATCATTGATCAAATTCCCACTTTCAAGTTTATAACATTCTATCTTGTCTTTTAAATACATTCCTTCATAGAGGAACCAATGGTGTGGTCTTAATAATAAAATAAAGACCCATATCCCATATTGAATTGCACACAAAATCTAACATTTGAAAATATCTTGAAGTGTGTATGAGGCAGCCAGTCCATCAGACACCAAATACTGGATGCTACATATTTCATGTTCTGCTGTGATAGCCGGAATACTTAACAGCTAGCCATTCGAATACCAGGTAATGAGTGGGGACCATGTCTGTGAAAGGATAATTTTATAAAGTAATTTGTCATTAAGGTAAAGTTCTCTGTTTTCACATACATTTCTCCTTACATTTGCTCAAATTTTGTTTCTACCAATAGAGAGCCATTGACTGGACTTTATCTAACTTTTTCGAAATCACAGCATGGTCATATTAAGCACCATTTTAATGCTTTATTACAACATCATGAGTGTCTAAGGATGTATAAAAATTGAACAATATTTTCTAATTTCTTTACTTTAAAATAATCTTTTTTTCTATAATATCAGTTTTATGTAACACATATAAAACTGTTAAAAACCATTAATTCTGGTCTCATCTTTAAAATGTTATATTTATTATACTTTTAGATTTACTTCTTACCAAGAGTAGTATAATAAGAACTTAATAAAACAGAATTATAAAATACCCATTCACCTCTACCTAATAGGTATCTTCATTTGATTTAACATTCTTAAAATCTTAAGAAAGTATGCTTTCAAATCATATTAAAAATTTTCACCTACACATTAATATACAGAGGTTTATCTATTGTTGAATCAAACACTAAAGAAAAATAAGCATCATTTATTTAGTCTAATATTAATAATGGTAATAATAAAAATAATAATCAAAGGGTTAAGATGTTCCTCACATTTGTTCTTCCAATTTCACAGAAGGGTAAAAATGTTTTGTTTCTTTTCCTTTCTTTTTTTTTCAGTTTCTTTTCTTCTTTTGATATTACTGTACAAATAGCAAGTATCAATGATGAGCGTATAGTGAAAATCATAAATCCTTGCTATGTGGCTGATTGCAGGTTAAAACGCTAGTTTTTCATAGTACCAAACATGAGTTCACAAATGCGAAATTCTCATATACTTTATATTCAACTCTACTAATTTTATGTTAGATGGAGTATATGTAGAAAAAATGAGTGCAATTGATACCCTAAAGAACAAAGTGATTGTTCTATACTGTGTTTACTTACAAATCTAATTTCAGCTCTTTGCTTAAAATAACCAAACAATTAAAAGGTTCTTTTCACTTTTGAAATGGAATGAGTGAACAGTTCTGCTTTTGGTAGCAGAAATGGTTAATTTGTACGCGCACTGATAAGAAAAGGCAGTGGAAGATGCTAATAAGGCACCTAGTGCCAAGTGAGAGAAGACAATTGTGCCAGCAGTTGGAATGCCATATGGAAAAATGAAGCCTGCTTTCATAACCAGGGTGGAGAAAAATCTGTCAAGGGTTATTTTTGTTGCATATTCATGACCTGATAAATTGTGTTAATTGCTAAAAGAATGCGAAGTCAACCAAGAATGGATTTATTGTGATGGAAATAAGACTTGTTGAGAATAGCTATAAAATTTCAGTAGTATATCCAGTTAGTAGACCATTGTTTTGAATCCTCTCATTTAAAAACAAGTAAAGAAAAATTAAATTTCAATTTTGCACAAATAAAATATATTCTCTACACCTTTCTGTTTTTATAGATGTTAAAATCATGTAAATCTTGAATCGTTAATACAACACAACTATAAGAGATGCACAAACATTTGGAGGTATAACACAGTCACATAAATTAAATGACCCTAATAATGAGCAGTGCTGTATTAGTTTATAAAGAATTGGAACTGAGGAATCTATGGCTAGAAATAAAATATTTTTATTTATGCAGTTTTTATTGTTAACTTTTAAATAAGCACAAAGTAGATGAAACTATCTCAAACAAATGAGACACATCACATTTTGAGCCACTTTTTAAGCCAAAAAAAATTTAAACTTTATATATAAGATGAAATGTTGATAACCTCTTCAATTTATTATTTTTGACATATGTGTACATATATAAATATTAATACACATATGTTGATAGAAACACAAATATACATATAGATATTGGTTTATATTTTGCTGACTTCATTTTTGATGTTTTGTGTATATGCTTTTGTACTGGCTGGTTTTGTGTGTCAACTTGACACAGAATGTATCACAGAGAAAGGAGCTTCAGTTGGGGAAGTGCCTCCATGAGATCCAGCTGTGGGGCATTTTCTCAATTAGTGATCAAGGTGGGGGGCACTGTGGGTGGTACCATCCCTGGGCTGGTAGTCTTGTGTTCTATAAGAAAGCAAGCTGAGCAAGCCAGGGAAGCAAGCCATTAACATCCCTCTATGGACTCTGCATCAGTTCCTGCTTCCTGACCTGTTTGAGTTCTAGTTCCAACTTCCTTTGGTGATCAATAGCAATGTGGAAAGTGTAAGCTGAATAAACTCTTTCCTCCCCAACTTGCTTCTTGGTCATGATGTTTGTGCAGGAATAGAAACCCTGACTAAGACAGCTTTTAAGGCTGATCATGCTACCATTGAAAATAAATAAGGATCCTGCAGTTACTGGATTGTTCCCAGGGAGTATAGCTTAGGGAGGCTAGAAGGAGAAAAGGGGAATGATAAAATTCTATTTAAATTAAAACACATTAAAACAAAGAAAAATGAAATATAATTTCTTGTCATGAAATCCAAGGGGGTAAAGACCCATTTTATTGTTATCCCTAAGTATAGTATCAAACTAACCTTACGAAAACACAAAAGTACAAACTCTGAATCTCATAAGAATTTTTTTATTTGCATTCTATTACTATACTTATTTTCTGTGTATAAGTAAATTATAAGAAAAAAGATCAAAATCAAGCCAAATGTATTAAATAAACACTTATTTTGCTTTCTCAGAAAAGAAATATCAAAAATTGTCTTTTATACTATGAATAATCCTTGTAATATTAATATTCAAAATTATTGTTTACTTTTACTTTGAGAATTTATTTCTTTTCTTCTTTTATATGTCCTTGAATTTTACTACAAAGGGGCAAGTAACACTAAGCAACTCATAAAATTTTTCCATATGTATCTAATTATATCATTCATAATTTCTATTTCCAAGAAACTGAGATCTCAGTTCTGCTACCCCATTGTGTAAGAAGGCAAGGTAGATTGTAGGCCAAAAATTTTTGTCGCTGAGGTGATTGTCATCAGAGAGGTTTTGTCCATTAACTGATGGGTCTATGACTGTTAAAAAAAATAAACAAATGACAAAAATATTTCCTCTTAGGCCTGTCAATCATAGATAAATGATCTGGTTTCATCATTGCATGGTAGTTTATTAGTAACATATTTTCTGAATTGCCACATCTATTATTCTTTTAACTCGGTAGTCTATATAAATAATACTTTATTTCCTAACTAGGGGATATGCAATGAAGATTAGTAATGGAAGACCTAATTTAAATTTGTACTCAACAGTTGGATATTTTCTTTTTTTTTCTTTTTTTTAATGCTCTAATCTTCATGTTTTTATTAGATATTTGCTATATTTACATTTCAAATGGTATCCCCTTTCAGTATTACCCCTTTGAAAATCCCCTATCTCATCCCCCCTGCTCACTCTCCTCCCAGATTTCTTGACTTGCATTCCCCTATTCTGGGGAATGAAGCTTTCACAGCACCTATGTATGGTCTCTCCTCTTATTGAAATGGTCATCTTATGCTACATTTGCAGCTGGAGCCATGGGTCCATCCATGTGTACTCTTTGGTTGGTGGTATAGCCCCTGGTAACTCTGGGGGTACTGGTTGGTACATATTATTTTTCCTCCTGTGGTCTGCAAACTTCTTCAGCTCCTTGGGTCCTTTCTCTAACTTCTCCATTGGGTTCATTGTATTAGTTCTATTACCCATAGCTGTGAGCCATGGGTATTTTGATCTACTTTCTAATAAGGATCAAAGTATCCACACTTTGGTCTTCCTTCTTCTTGAGCTTCATGTGGTCTATGAGTTGTATCCTGGGTGTTCTGAGCTTTTGGGCTAATATCCACTTATTAGCAAGTGTATTATACCATATGTGTTCTTTAGTGACTGGGTTATCTCACTTAGGATGATATTTTCTAGCCCCATCCATTTGCCTAAGAATTTCATGAATCCATTGTTTTCAATAGCTATGTAGTACTCCATTGTGTAAATGTACCATATTTTCTGTATACATTCTTCTGTTGAGGGACATCTTGGTTCTATCCAGCATCTGGCTATTATAAATAAGGCTGCTATCAACATAGTAGAGCATGTGCCCTTATTGGATATTGGAGCATTTTCTGGGTATATACCCAGGAGTGGTATAGCTGGGTCCTCAGGTAGTGCTATGTCCAATTTTCTGAGGAACCGCCAAACTGATTTCCAGAGTGGTTTTTACCAGTTTGCAATCCCAACAGCAATGGAAGAGTGTTCTTCTTTCTCCACATCCTCTCCAGCATTTGCTATCCCCTGAGTTTTTGATCTTGGCCATTCTGACTAGTGTGAGGCAGAATCTCAGGGTTGTTTTGATTTGCATTTACCTGATGACTAAGGGTGTTGAACATTTCTTTAGGTACTTCTCAGCATTTGGTATTCCTCAGTTGAAGACTCTTCGATTAGTTCTGTTACAGACCGTGGGTCTGCTGCAGGATAACCAGGGTCCTGGTCCAGGAAGGCACAGGTCTGGCCGAGATGACAGACAGAAGCAACCACACACACACACAGTGGAGGTTTGAATCTGAATGTATTTTGGAGCTCTAAGGCAAGGGTTTTTATACAGGAAGAGTTGGTATTACCATTTCAAAAGATGTAGCCAGCAAGGCAGGCACAATTATCATAGCCATTTGGTACAAGGAAATGCAAAATCAATCAGGTACAAAGTTTCTCAAGTAACAGATACAAAAGATCAATTTACAGATGCCATCAAACTTCCTGATTAGAATACAGAGTCACTCATAGTTTACAGTGAACCTTCAAAGAGTTTGAAGTTTCTTATACCACCTGGGTCTTTAACAAGTTTTTGTGAGAAATCATTATCTAACATTTAGCCTTCTACCTTGTAAAACAAAACTTCCTGACTTAATCAATGCTTTCAGTACCAGAGTGCTAGAGCCATCCTCATACACATATGCACAGCCAAATAAACCTGCATGTGGTTGGAAGGTTGTAATTATGTAAATAACTATGAGGCAAAGCATTGCAATTCTTAAAAGGGAGTTTGGCAGTTAGTGAATCAACTTCAAAGACTGGATTATCAGCCAGGCTTTAGGAATCCCAGAGAAGAGAGAAAAGGAGGAAGTCTGGGCAAACTGCTACTTGAGAACTACAGGCCCATCTTAAATAACTAGGAAGTAAGAGAATATAGCAAATTGCCAGGTGAGATTTCTGCTTCAAAATTTACATAGAGTTCCATTATTCCCAGGAGACATTTCTTTTTTCTGCCTCTGTCTGTAAAATATCAACTTTACAGACTTCACTGGGCCACCACAGCAAGTTCTGTACTCCATTTTAAATAGGGTGATTTGGTTCTCTGGAATCTAACTTCTTGAATCCTTTGTATACATTGGATATTAGCCCTCTGTCAGAATTGGTAGAGAGCTTTTCTCAGTCTATTGGTTGCCATTTTGTCCTATTGGCAGTGTCCTTTGCTTTACAGAAACTTTGCAATTTTATGAGGTCACATTTGTCAGTTCTTGGTCTTAGAGTATAAGTTATTGGTGTTCTGTTCAGGAAAATTTCCCTTGTGCCCATGTGTTCCAGGTTCTTACCCACTCTCTCTTCTATTAGATTCAGTGTATCTGGTTTTATATAGAGGTCCTTTATCCATTTGGACTTGAGTTTTTTTTTACAGGGAGATAAGAATTGATCAATTTGCATCTTTCTACATGTTGACTGCCAGTTTACCCAGCACCATTTGTGGACAATGCTGTCTTTTTTCCACTGGATGGTTTTAGCTCCTTCATTAAAGATCAAGTGATCATAGATATGTAGGTTCATTTCTGGGTCTTCAATTCTGTTCCACGGATCTTCCTGACTGTCTCTGTCCCAATATCATACAGTTTTTATCACTACTGCTCTGTAGTAGAGCTTGAATTCAGGGATGGTGATTCTGCCAGAAGTTCTTTTATTGTTGAGAATAGTTTTCACTATTCTGGATTTTTGTTATTCCAGATAAATTTGGAAATTGTTCTTTCTAACTCTAGGAAGAATTGAGTTGAAATTTAATGGAGATTGCATTGAATCTGTAGATTGCCTTTGGTAGGATGGCCATTTTTACATTATTAGTTCTGCCAATCCATGAGCAAGGGAAAGCTCTCCATTTTCTGAGATCTTTGATTTATTTCTTGAGAGACTTGAAGTTCTTGTGATACAGTTCTTTCACTTGCTTGATAAGAGTCACATCAAGATATTTTATATTATTTGTGACTATTTTGAAGGATGTCATTTCCCTAATTTCTTTCTCAGCCTTTTTTTCCTTTGAGTATATGAAGCCTGCTGATTTGTTTGAGTTAATTTTATATCCAGCCACTTTGCTGAAGTTGTTTTTCAGGTTTTGGAGTTCTCTGGTAGAATTTTTAGAGTCACTTAGTTATACTATCATATTATCTGCAAATAGTAATACTTTGACTTCTTCATTTCCCATTTAAATCCCTTTGACCTCCTTTTGTTGTCTAATTGCTCTGGCTAGGACTTTAAGAACTACAGTGAGCAGGTAGGGAGAGAGTGGACAGCCTTAGATACTGAGGAAATCAAAAAAAAAAAATCATCAGATCCTACTACAAAAGCCTTTACTCAACAGAAATGGAAAACCCAGATGAAATGGACAATTTTTTTTTTAGACAAATACCAGGTAGCGAAGTTAAATCAGGATCAGATAAATGATCTCTACAATCCCATAACCCCTAAAAAATACAAGCAGTCATTAATAGTCTCCCACCAAAAAAAGCGCAGGACCAGATAGGTTCAGTGCAGAGTTCTACCAGACCTTCAAAGAAGACTTAACACCAATACTCTTCAAATTATTCCACAAAATAGAAACAGAAGGAACAATACCCAACTTGTTTTATGAAGCCACAATTACTCTGATAACTAAACCACACAAAGACCCAAAAAAGATAGAGAACTTTAGACCAATTGTCCTTATTTGTATCAATGCAGAAATACTCAATAAAATTCTTGCCACCCAAGAATAAATCATAATAATCATCCACCATGATCAAGTAGGCTTCATCCCAGGGATGCAGGGATGGTTCAACATATTGAAATCCATCAATGTAATCAACTATATAAACAAACTCAAAGAAAAATCCATATGATCATTTCATTAGATGCTGAGAAAGCATTTGACAAAATCCAACACTTCAAGATAAAAGTCTCGGAAAGATCAGGAATTCAAAGTCCATATCTAAACATAATAAAAGCAATGTGCAACAAAGTAGTAGCCAACATCAAACTTAATGGATATTTTTAAAGTTAAGGTTTGTTCACTTAGAGAAATTCCGTGCATGTTATTCTTTGGATATATGTTATCTAGCCTAAGCTTTAATGTCATGGAGGCTTGCTTGGTCTTGTTGAAGACATGGATATATTGTGAGACTCTTAAGAGCTGAATTCTGGCAGCAGATCCTTGAGTAGCTCTAAATATCAACTCAAAAAAGATAAAGTGGCTTTAGGTATAACTAGTCTCTATTTCACACATTTAAAACAATTGAAGATAGGAGAAAATCTGTGGAAGTAGACAGAGATTACTCTATACACACAGACTTTTCTAGGCCAATGTATACTCAGCTGACAACAGAAAAATCCTTCCTTCTCTAATTATTCTCCTTTCTATTAAATATTTTACTCATTTCTTCTTACTACTTCCAGCAATATGTTCCTTAAATCTATTATTTAATGTGACTCTTTGCAAGAATTTATCCTTTGGTTGTAATTTTTATTGTTTCATTGATGATGGTTTTCTCCTGGTAGCATAGTAATAATAATAATAATTACCTATCCAACATTTCATAAGTGACATTGTATATGAATGATGGGCTAGAGCATTACAAGATAGATGCATACTATTCCAAAAATGGAACAGTAAATCAACCCATGTCCTCTAACCCTCTGTTTTTTTAATTTTCTTCCATAGATAACATTAGAATTGAATTGGTGCTGGAAAACAAAAGGGTATCAAACTGGAAGCTGGAAAATCACAAAGATAGCAACTACAAGAATCTCTACACTCACAGATTTATATTATTATTTTATAACAGAATTTGCTATTCTACTTATGTGTCCAGGACTGCACAACCTTATTCAGTGCCTGTAAGCTTTTTTGAGTATTGATCAACCATAATCTGAGCTGCTTCAAGTCCTTTTATTTGTACTTTTAGATTTTGTGACATCAAGGATTGTGATAGGCTGACTTTGTTCTACTTGAGTGAATGATTATTTTACCACATGAAAACACTGCTAATTGGTAGGAAGTCCAGTTCAAATCCCAAATACCACAGGGGTCAACAAATATTGAATATTGGGAAATTACGTTTTCTTCTTTGGGGAAATGGGCTAATTTGTAATCGGTTACCTAATTAATGGTCACAAATTTCCTCTACTAGAAATGTCTAAAAGTAGTAGGAACTAATGTATATAAAAATATAAACAGAGTTACTTTCCATTTCACTAAAGTTCTCAATGATCCCATGAGATCTTATTAAGCAATGATAAGGTCCTTAGTGCCTGTAACAAGTCCAGCAGATATGGAAACACTACCCACTATATGGCAAAAATTCATTATTGGCATTTCACTTACACTTACTATCTACATAAAGGAAATAGTGGGACTATTTTGGTAGCTTATTTATATAAACCATTCACATGAAATAAAATTGAGCTGAAATATCTCTTGAATAATGATGGAAAGATACGCATTCCTTAAATAGCTAAAAGATTCTACTGGCCAATTCAGCTCAGATACTAAGACACCTATCATAAGATTTTTGTTTTGGTGCATCATAAAGACTTGTACGAGACTATGTAAGATAAAGAAATTTTATATTAAATAAGTGCCTTTATGTTTACACATAAATATTTTAAATCTGGTCTAAGGTTTTTATTCAATTTATTCATTTCAGTTATCAAACTGTAAAACATCCTTTTATCAAACTTGAATGTGAGTTGTTGCCTCCATTCTTTGACCACCTTTATATTAAATACACTACAAATTAATTCATGTGATAGAATAAGTCTGTATGATAGTTTTGCTCTGGTTTATTTCTTTCAAAATTCATGCTAAAATTTGATGCTCAGGGTAGCAAGTTTGAGAAATTATGAGACAGTGACATGTATTTTCTTTTTTCTTGTCACACATGTTGCTATTTTTAATTTCACATGTATCAAACAGAGTCACTATATCATGTGCTGCTTTTCATAATTATTATTATATCTTTAAATTATTTCTTTATTTTTATACTGCTATAAACAGGACATACAGTCTTATGCATACTTGATTAGTTCTGAACAGCAAAGGTATATACTACACTTTCAAACAAATTTCAAAAATGGCTATATCCTTTTCTCTTCTTTGTACTACCAATCAGTAACTATGAAACCTAATGTAATATTTAATTTCATGGTTTTAACAAAAGAAATACAGAACTCTTCAAATCACATTGTATAAAATCAGGAGCAAAAAGGGATCACAATCAATATTGCTTAGTGGTAGCAATGAAATGAAATTGTTTTTAAGGGCTAATGTGTGCATTTTTATGACTCAACTTTTAAATTGAACCAGTAAAACTAACATAAAATAGCAAGCAATTTCTCCTAACATCTTGAATCTTGTAAGTTACAACTGTAAAACAAAATCATTGATCTTTGATCTTAATTAATATTAAGCCAGGAAAGCCACAATGGTAAATACAATTGCTACTGCTCTCTAGAGAACCTGTTTCCTTGAACTGCTTCTGAGCCTTGAATTATGAGAGAACGAAATCATTTCCAATACTGCAGCACTGTATGGTTAGTTTGTCTACTAGAGAGTAAATCATATCAGGTCTGAGTAAAAGTAATAGGACTAGAGAGGTGGGTTTTTCATAAGATTTCCCACACAATGTACCCATTGTTTAAAAAAAAAAGAAGACTTTATTAACTATTTACTTTTTACTTTTATTTTTATTTACCCTTCTATCATACAATATTTTTGTTCCATACATTGATAGACATCGAAAGCAAACTTTCATCCAAGAATGCATTGTAATATACAACTCAAGGATAATGTTGTGTGGTGCCACGGAGTCATGGGAATTAGGGAAGCAAATCTGGAAAAAGAGTGAGGTTACGGACTGTACAAATCCCAGAAATCTTGTCCTGGGATTGGAAGGAGTAGGATTGCTTTTCTGCAGCTTGCTAGAACCTGTGCTTCCAGCTTTTCCCCAGTCCCCTGCAGGTCTTGTAGTCTGGTTAGCCTTTTTACCTAGTAGCCTATTAACCTAGTAGCCAGGTTAAACTCCCTCTACCCTTATAAGGTCATCTCCAGCAGTACCTGGACTTCCTTCTTATGCTAATGAGTCATCCGCAGCACCCTGACACCACTCAATGATGTACTCACTCTGTGTCCACTATGCAACTCCCAAAGATTTAAATAGCCTTTGTTTCCCTCAACTAAAGGAGCTGTTTCTCTAAAGCTTGTCTCCCAAAAGGCTATTCTTGTCTGTGCTACCTGCTGCCTATAACCCATGGCCATCCCAGTAGTGATCTCCCACTGATTGTGACTCCTGGCTGATCACTCTGCTTCAGGTTGTGAAGGAAAGCCTGAAAGACAACATTTTCATACTATTAAAAGTAGTATCTGTGCTGGATAGCCATCCAATACCATATAAAATAAGTTTTCATTATTCTTATATGTTAGGATTCAGTCTAAGCTCCACCCCATGGCTACCTGGCAACAGCCAGGTATGCCCCTCCCCACCATTACCTGCAACAGCCAGGTAGGTCTGGTCCACTATAAAAGGGGATGCTTGGCCCCTCCTCTCTTATTCTCTCACTCTCTTAGCATCTCTCTTGCCCTCTTGGGCTTTCCTTCTCCCCTCCCCTCCCCCATCTGCTTCTCTGCTTTTCTCTACCTCTACCTCTACTACCTCCCTATGCCCTGAATAAACTCTATGCTATACGATACTGTCATGTGTCTGGTCATTCTGTGGGAAGGGATGCTTTGGCATGAGCCCGCTGAGACACTCCCTTCCCCAATACCACCTTAGAACATATTCTTACACTGCTATTTCTTTTTATGATCACAACAATATATATGTGTGTTCATTTGAGATGGTGAGATTGCTCAGCTGGTAAAAATGCTTGATGGCAAGGACTAGGACCTGAGCTCAGACCTTATGACCCACACAGTGGAAGAGAGAATAAGAGAATATGAATTTACACCTTGTCCTCTGATTTCCACATTCAAGTTAAGGGACACACACACACACACACACACACACACAACATATACACACACCACAAAGAGATCAAATAAGGAAATAAGTACTCTTTTTTTTAACTTTTTTTTTAATTTTATTTTTTATTCAATATATTTTTTATTTGATATATTTTTTATTTACATTTCAAATGATTTCCCCTTTCCTAGCCCCCCCACTCCCAAAAAGTCCCGTAAGTCCCCTTCTCTCCCCCTGTCCTCCCACCCACCCCTTCCCACTTCCCCGTTCTGGTTTTGCTGAATACTGTTTCATTGAGACTTTCCAGAACAAGGGGCCACTCTTCCTTTCTTCCTGTACCTCATTTGATGTGTAGATTATGTTTTGGGTAATCCAGGTTTCTAAGTTAATATCCACTTATTAGTGAGTGCATACCATGATTCATCCTTTGAGTCTGGGTTACCTCACTTAGTATGATGTTCTATAGGTCCATCCATTTGTCTAAGAATTTCATGAATTCATTGTTTCTAATGGCTGAATAGTACTCCATTGTGTAGATATACCACATTTTTTGCATCCACTCTTCTGTTGAGGGATACCTGGGTTCTTTCCAGCATCTGGCAATTATAAATAGGGCTGCTATGAACATAGTAGAGCATGTATCCTTATTACATGGTGGGGAATCCTCTGGGTATATGCCCAGGAATGGTATAGCAGGATCTTCTGGAAGTGAGGTACACAGGGAGAAAGTTTCTGAACAGAACACCAATAGTGTATGCTCTAAGAGCAAGAATTGACAAATGGGACCTCATAAAATTACAAAGTTTCTGTAAGGCAAAGGACACCATCAAGAGGACAAATTGGCAACCAACAAATTGGGAAAAGATCTTCACCAATCCTACATCAGATAGAGGGCTAATATCCAATATATATAAAGAACTCAAGAAGTTAGACTCCAGAAAACCAAAGAACCCTATTAAAAAATGGGGTACAGAGTTAAACAAAGAATTCTCACCTGAAGAACTTCGGATGGCGGAGAAGCATCTTAAAAAATGCTCAACTTCATTAGTCATTAGGGAAATGCAAATCAAAACAACCCTGAGATTTCACCTTACACCAGTCAGAATGGCTAAGATTAAAAATTCCGGAGATAGCAGGTGTTGGAGAGGGTGTGGAGAAAGAGGAACACTCCTCCACTGCTGGTGGGGTTGCAAATTGGTACAACCACTCTGGAAATCAGTCTGGCGCTTCCTCCAAAAACTGGAAATAAGTACTCTTAACAGGGAAAACCACTGATCTGTATTGTTAATGTCCCTCCATTTGATTCAGACACACTTCTTTTGAGACTTATTGGTAACTGATACTACTTTCTTCAGAAAATACTGGAAAAAAACTCATTTCTAAATTTTTCCATCATTTCATTAAATTGTCTAGTACATTAGTGAAGAAAATATAATAAATAAAATTACTATTGTTTTAAAGTTTTGAAAGAATGCAATATTAAATCCCAGTATCAATTTTGTTTTAGAACTTGCTACAAAACTTAGGAAAACCTTGAAATTCTGATCTTCAATCCTATACCTCCCAAGTGTTGACTTTACAGCCAACTAAACTTGGACAAATGATTGTACTTTTTTTTATTGATTATTTTATTTATTTACATTTCAAATGGTATCCCATTCCAGGTTTCCCCTCAGAATACCCCTTATCTATCCTCACTGCTTCTAGGAAGTTGCTCCTCACCCACCCATCTACCCACTCATGCCTCCTGCCCCAGCATTCCCCTATGCTGGGGCATCAATCCTTCACAGGACCAAGGGCCTTTCTTCCCATTGTTGTCAGACAAGGCCATCTTCTGCTAGGAGTCATGGGTCCCTCTATGTTTATTCTTTGATTGGTGGTTTAGCTCCTGAGAGCTCTGGGGTGTCTGGTTGGATGACATTGTTGTTCTTCCTATGGGTTTACAACCCCTTCAGCTCCTTAAGTACTTCCCCTAACTCCTCCATTGGGTCCCTGTGCTCAGTCCGATGGATGGCTGCAAGAATCCACATCTGAATCTTAGATTTTCTAAGCCCGCCATTTTTTTATTCCCTGATTATTCCAGTCACGTTCCTAGGGTTCAGGTGAGCAGTCTCATCAAATGACACCCAATTAAGGAACTGAACTGTAGGTTTTGTTTACCTAACAGACAGAGGAATACTCCTTGATAAGTGCACAAATATAGGTAAGGAGAAGAAGGAAATTTTTTGCGTCAATTGAAAAACGTAAGTAAAATATTGAGGTAGGCAGTTAAATATTTTAGGACTTGGAAGAAAATTATGAGGACCCATAAGGGTAGGGTAACATCATTACAGCTCCATCAATTTTTGAATATGTTTGGGAGCCATACTCTTGGTTTACAGAAAGGGAAAGTAAGTTGAGCAACTTGAGGAAGAAAAGAAGGGTTTGTGGACAGTTACACAGCCTGATGATCTGAATGTATTATTTTCATTTTGGTTTCTACAGTCATATGTAATTAAATAGATCCATGACTATTTCATTACAAAATAGCAGGCTCTATCCATGTGTATCTTAGGGAAATCTAGCCTCATGGGCCTGGCCTCTCTGGTTACTCTGTTTCTAGCAACTAATAGTTTCACTCTTTGAATGCTTATGGACAAATTAACATGGCCCCCTTAAAAGCACATAGAGAATTGAACACCAAAATGGAAAAACACTTTATTACTTATTGAGATTTTACAGAGCCTGGAACAATTGTACCTAGATTTTGTACACTTCAAATCAAACTCCTCCAAGTTACAGGAAAAGTTAGAGCTGAATTTGAATCAGGAAGAGTGGTTACAGAACAACTGGTATTTGAAAACACTAACAAGACTTGAAGGACGCACTTCAGGGATCTTATAAGCAAACAGATTTACAAGAGATTATTAGGTTGTGTGTAGGCATAGCTTCTAGCCACAAGCAGAGCATGTTTTTCACAGCAGCCCTTAAAGAGGTTACATGCCCAAAGGAGGAAAGTAGTACCTGTTACACATGTAGAAAAATGCAACATTTTGTGAGTGATTGCTGTTATAAGGATTTCAGATTTAAATGTGAGTGGACCTTTGTACCATTCCTACAGTCTGTCTGGATTCCCAGGTTTATGTTCAGTATGTCAGAAAGAATTATTGGGCTAAGTAACAAATCATTTTCATAAATAGACATTCATTGCCAACCTGTAGGTAGGCTAGACAATGGTCAATGTGGCTTCCCCTTGATCTATCAAAAAGTAGCGTATATCATTCAGTGGAGTCTGATGTACAACAAGGGCAGGGCCAGCGGCCTCAGGCATGAAACTATACTATTTAGAAGCTCTATGTTCTAATTGTTAGCAGTGTGTAATGGAGCCAGATTTCTACTGTCAGACTTTATAATAGTCTGTACTTTTGGATCCCAGGGTATTTGGGTGCTTGTCAGTACACACAGTAGGAATTATATAAGGAAAAAGCTGCTATATGCTACAGAGACTATAGGTATAGTACATGGAGATTATATAGAAGCAGTCAAGGTTTTCACTCAGCCAATTCATATTTTGATACTACAGCTGAATAAAAGCATAGCAAGGCTCATAGTGTTCCCAGGTACTAAACAAAGAAAGGTGCTCCAGGCTCAGTTGTGTAAAGACTTATATTTGGGGTCATCATCAAACATGCTTCCTCAATAAAATGATTAATGGAGAATGTCCAAGAAATGAAGCTATACTCCTGTGGTAAAGTTTTTGGAGTGATTCTTAGTACTGGGTCGATGCATCTTTAATTGTGGAATCACATTTACTTGTGGAATCACATTTACTTGTGGCTGTCAGGATGGCCAGGTCAGCAATCAGCTGTGAACCTACATGGAGCTGATGAGGCTCAGGCATAATCACATTTCCCCACTATATTTGGCATGATACTGAAGGGATGAAGATCATGAATTATCTTTGGGCCATATTCCCTATCAAATATGTTCATAATTTACCAGAAGAGATATCTTGAGTCAAATGGCCATTTTTTAATATAGCCCAAACAATTTTCTTTCTCTCATCAGATGCTACACTAGGAATTTAAAACTTTGTGGGGTTTAGGGTAAACTCCTTCAGGAAACTGTCAAAAACTGATATTGGTATAGCCCATGATTGATTCTTTTTGCTATAAACCCTGCTTGATTCTGCAAGTCCTCCTACTTCCCAAGGAGTTGTGTGCCCTGGACCGATTGGATGTCAGAAAAGCCAATCTCAGGGGAATCAATGGCTGCTGCTGAGAAAAAAATCCACTATTGTTGCTGCTTTACTGGGATAAAAATGGCAAGCTGGAAACAGACCAGCCTAATAGTCCTTGAAGAACTAGGGAAAAATCAACTTGAGACAAAAGAAGCCATGAGGAAGATTAGCTTGGGGGTATGTGGGAGGTTTTGGAGGGAGGAAAGAGAGGAGAGAAGAAATATTGAACTCATAATATCAGGAAAGAGAGAGAGAGACAGAGACAGAGACAGAGACAGGGAGAGAAAAGAAAGAAAGAAAGAAAGGAAGGAAGGAAGAAAGAAAGAAAGAAAGAAAGAAAGAAAGAAAGAAAGAAAGAAAGAAAGAAAGAAAGAAAGAAAGAAAGAAAGAAAGAAAGAAAGGAAGGAAGGAAGGAAGGAAGGAAGGAAGGAAGAAACAAAGAAAGAAACAAAAAAACAAAGAAACAAAGAAACAAAGAAAGAAAGAAACAAAGAAAGACAAAAGACACCAGGCAAATGGAGGCTTCTACGAGATATAAGAGCAATAAGCAAAGTTGGGCTCCTGAAGAAGAACCAACGTTATCTCCTGCTGTGTCATTACATCTGCACAACATTACAGGTGACTTAAAGGACTTTTTCTACCATTGGACTGTTCTGGACATTGTGAAAAACTTTGTTTTTACCTTTCTCTTAATTAACCAGAGTCTATTTGGAAATCGAATGCTACATGTCAACAAAGGGGAACAAAACCTAAGGTTCGATGAAGAGATCTCAGGAAGAGAAAAGAGTTTGGCCCATCTCAGGTGTTATGTGGGGAAGATGGTATTTTTTGTTTACCCTGAATGTATGGAACAGCCATTAGGCTATTGTCCATGTTCATAGAGATCTGTGGATGCGGTAAAGCCTTAATTCCAGCTATTAAGAAGCTGAAATGTGAGCCTATATGGACATAAAAACATATCCCTTGAAGTTGAAGAGAAGAGGTCTTCCTGAAAACAAAACAAAGCGAAGCAACACACTGCAAAGAAGATACCACCCCTGACATGGGGTCAGATACAAAGGCTGATCTGGTGTCCAGGACCACACTGACCATCCCTTGGATTAAGCATGAACATTTATCAGGAACATTTAAGAAATAAAGAAAGGAGTGATGTGAGGAGCAGAAAAAGCCTTGAGCAGAGACATGGCAGGACAACAGTGTCGCAGATCCACGGGAATGACAAAGCTGCCCCTGGAACAGCTGTAAATGTTGAAGTGTTTGTAGAACACGCTAATGACATCTTCTTACTCCAGAATGTTTACAGCCTGAGCCTTCTCCCCTGTAGAGGACACCTATGCAGGTTAGCTAAACTTGCCTCTTTATTCAGCTCTGCATAGTATTATTGCCTTTTCATCTTATTGTATTCAATAACCCCCTCCTTCATTCAGATGTATAAACAAAAAGAAAAAGTCATACCTAAAATAATCATAAAATGTCATAAAATATATTTTGGTAAAGTAAAGAAAGATATTTCAATTTGAGTATATTTACCATGTTTTATTTTCTGCTTTATTTTATCAGTTATAGTTAAATTCTTTCTCCTTTTATTTGTAAAATATGGGGAAATTTTAAGCAGCATATTCAGATGTTTATTATACCTACATTCAATTATCATATTTATAATTGTTTTTAGAAAACCACTATTCTACCATGATGAAAATACACATTATTGATGGAACACAAGTAATTACAAACTCACTTTATATTTTAATAAAAGGAAAAACTCATTTTCATTGAGCACTCTAATTTCATAAATATTTCAAGGCTAATCAGTTGCTTAAATCTAATTTCTAATAGTAGTAAACCCTTGACAACTTAGATATTTGTTTTGTAAAAAAAAGGGGGGGTAGACAGACAAGATTACAATAGGCAGTTTTTGGCATCACAGAAACTTAAACAAGGCAAGAGTAGAGAGTAACACCAGTGCATAGTAGGGTGTCAAATGGATAACGATTGAATGAATGAACTTTGCAAATAACTGAACTACTTTCTAACTAGGTACTTTCAATGAAAAACAAGTTTGATAAGAAAATTGATGAAGATAATTCAAGAGTATTCTATTTTTTTTGTAAAAGTAATTATAAGATTATATCATTACTTAACAATACATTGTAAAAGACTGAAATATAGCATGTCTTGGACATTTTGAGACTATTTTATTCATTATATTTATATTGTAATTATTTATAGATATAAACACAGAAAATGTAATTATAAAAAAATAAATTGTTAATGTCAAATACTAATGTAATTCCCACTTTTCTTTTGGGTTCTAGGGTCACATAAGCTAAAATAGTACATATTTAGCATGAAACTCAGCCATGAATCAATTTTATTAACTGCATTTCTTATCTTTTGCATAGACATCTTCTGTATCTGCTACTTTATATACATTAACTAGAATATTTCATTAATTGTATAAGGAATTGCCCTTAACAATCAGGATTAGTGAAAAACAAGATTGCACGCTTAAATAATGTGACATATGAATGGGCTTTGGAATTAAAACCTTCTTAACTTATCACATCTTGATGTACTCTATAGATAGAAGCAAAGGAGCTAAAATCTATTAGATTTGTTCCTTATTTATAAACAAAGCAAGCTAAACAAGCACACCAATGGGGGGGAAAAAACCAAATAGTCTTACTTGCTGACTGTGTTGCTTTGGATTAGCATGTGAGTTGTGTGCTGTGTTTCGGGGAACAAACACAACCTGGAACAAAGGTAACCTCTTGCTTTATTGTTACCTGACGAATGGAGATTTATTTGACAGCCTGTGAACAGGATGGTCATCTCCTCTTGGCACTGCTGCTGATGCTGAGGGATGACATTTCATTAAACCCGTATGCTGGTGAATTGTCAGCACTTATTTTGCTTGTATGTTCTGCAGCTTTCAGCATTATTGATCATGAAATTTTAATATAATGCTTGGAATGGATGCCTGCATTTCAAGAGCACCTTAGATTGATTCAGCTTTCCCCAAGAGCACAGTCTACACAATTTTTATGCATAATTCTTCTTTCTTCCATTTCCTTCATTTAAATCTCTCCTCTTATTTTACTTTTTCTAATGCTTTTCCTTTTTCCTTTTTTTTCCTCCTAAGGCGTGTGGGGATGGAAGCACAGAATATCAGTGAGTAAAATGAAGGCTTCACTCATGTGCATTTCAAATACACAGGCTTTTGAAAACTCATTAGCAGTTTCTAAAATTAGGCAATTTCCAGTAAATCGCCAGCATTAAATATATAAGAATATTCATACACCAAGACACTTTTCCTGGGCCATTTATAACTTTGTATGTAACTCTGCTTATGATCAAATTATGTATAACTTCAGACACAGATAATTCCAATGCCCTACTATTGTCTATGTGACTATCTCATAAGCACTTACTTAACTACATTTGATAGGAATGGATTTTAATCCATTTTCGTTTGGGGATTTCTAGGGTTTATTTAGATAGTGGACTTCAAGTGGCACCTTGTGTTTTAGGAATCTGCATACTTCGTTTTTGTTTTTTGTATTTTTTCCCACCTCCCTTCCCACAGATGTAGCAGAGAAACTCTGCTTGTCTTTGCTTATATTATCTTATAATGAGATTGAACTCTGTTTGGTACATTGATTTCTTTTTTTCTGAACTACTTGATTACTTTGGTTTCCTGTTAGCTGGCTGTTTTTCAGTGGCTACATCATATTGTAATTCATGCAAAGCAAAAGGGCAAGGCTGGTGGTCTAAAACTACACACTGGGGAAAGAAAAAAACCAACTTGAATCTTTTTCAGAAGTGTTACAGAAGGAATTTATTATAGAACATAACCTTTCTACCCCCCATAGCCTCTTTCTCTTGAAGAAAAGTTCTTATATCATTATAGAAAAACATTTTAAGAGACTGTTTCAAAATAGTTCTAAAGTACCCTACAAACATCATTTTCACATACACCCAACCCACAGAGAGAGGAAGGGGCAAAAACACTATCATTTTGTGAGTTAGTTAGCATGGTTCTAGCCATTGAGGTTATCTATAGCTAGTATAGATATATAAAATAGCTCAAGGTTGCCAGTGAATATACTTAGTAAAAAGAACTGTTCTAACAGAGCAGAATGTGTCAGAAGCCCTAGGGTATCCAAAGCATACTTTTCATTGGGCATCTATGAATATGTGAATGACAAGGAAGAGTTAAATAATTCACATACTTTGGACAAAACTGATATGTACTATGACTAAAATAATACATTTAAAGATGAAATTTTGAATGGTCATCTTGTTTCATTCACAATGATGAATGAAAACAGTACCAAATAGAAGCTAAAATATAAATTGAAAGACTACCAGGTTTGCAGAAAATTAAAAGCACTCCACATCAAAATCAATGATACCCAATGAAATTATTTGTAGGACAGTTACCAGAACCAAGTATCTACATAGAAACATTTGAGAATTTTCAGTTGAATACCTTAAGTATACACTTGAAAGCATTGAAAACTGAGAGCCAACAAAACCCAAAAGCATATATTATAAGATACACCAAAATTACGATGGGAATTAATGAAAGAGAAAAAAGTGGCCAACCAATGACTGACTGGTCTAACTTCAGGGCCTCGAGTCCCAAGTAATGAAAGGGAGTTCAGTCCTGACACTACCTGGATGGCCAGGAATCAGATACAAGTCAGGACAGATGATAAGTATTGAACCAAATGTAAGTGTTTAAAAAAAGGAAGGGAGGGACAGATGGGAAGGGAAGAGAAGGGAAAGGAAAGGAAGGAAGGGAAGGGAAGGGAAGAGAAAGAGAAAGAGAAGAAAAGAGAAAGAGAAAGAGAAAGAGAAAGAGAAGAGAAGAGAAGAGAAAGAGAAAGAGAAAGAGAAAGAGAAAGAGAAAGAGAAAGAGAAAGAGAAAGAGAAAGAGAAAGAGAAGACGTCTATTATACTTAGAGATCAGTACCTAGCCCAATTGTTATGAAAGAAACATCATCCATCAACTGGTGAGAACAAATGCAGACACCCCACATTCACATACTAGGCAGAGACAAGGAACCAAAAAGAAAAAAGAGAGGAAGGATTGTAGGACTCAGAGGAGTCAAGGACACCATGAGAACAGAGCCCATGGAAATACAGAATCAGGATCCAAAGGGCCACACTGAGTGAGCGAAGTGACAAACAAAACAAAATTGGTGTTCTTGTGGAACTACCAATAGTAGAAGTAGGGTTTTCTCTGGCTTTTGTGTTACTCTTGGGCCCTTTTCCTCCTACTGGGTGGCCTAGCTTAACCTTGTTATAAGGGTTTCCGCCAAATCTTTTTTTTCTTTTTTTTTAATTTATTGATATATTTATTTACATTTCAAATGATTTCCCCTTTTCAGGACCCCCACTCCACGAAAGTCCCATCAGTCCCCTTCCCTCCCCCTGTTTTCCCACCCAACCCTTCCCACTTCCCTGTTCTGATTTTGTTCTATAATGCTTCACTGAGTCTTTCCAGAACAAGGGGCCACTCCTCTGTTCTTCTTGTACCTCATTTGATGTGTGGATTATGTTTTGGGGTTGCTTGGTACAACCACTCTGGAAATCAGTCTGGCGGTTCCTCCGAAAACTGGGCACCTCACTGCCAGAAGATCCTGCTATACCACTCCTGGGCATATTCCCAAAAGATTCCCCAGCATGTAATAAGGATACATGTTCCACTATGTTCATAGCAGCCCTATTTATAATTGCCAGAAGTTGGAAAGAACCCAGGTATCCCTCAACAGAAGAGTGGATGCAAAAAATGTGGTATATATACACAATGGAGTACTATTCAGCCATTAGAAACAATGAATTCATGAAATTCTTAGGCAAATGGATGGAGCTAGAGAACATCATACTAAGTGAGGTAACCCAGACTCAAAAGATGAATCATGGTATACACTCACTAATAAGTGGATATTAACCTAGAAAACTACAATACCTAAAACATAATCCGCCAAATCTTATTGTAACATGTTAAACCAGGATTAGGCCTGGAAGGACTACATTTTTCTTTCCTTTCCTTTCCTTTCCTTTCCTTTCCTTTCCTTTCCTTTCCTTTCCTTTCCTTTCCTTTCCTTTCCTTTCCTTTCCTTTCCTTTCCTTTCCTTTCCTTTTTCCTTTCCTTTCCTTTCCTTTCCTTTCCTTTCCTTTCCTTTCCTTTTCTTTTTTCTTTTTTCTTTTCTTTTTTCTCTTTTCTTTCTTTTCCTTTCCTTTTCTTTATTATTATTTTTTATGTTTTTACTGTCTAGTCCTTATCTCTGTCTTAGTCTACTCTCTGACTGATCCCATCCCATGCCTGCTCCCTCCACCTCCCATCTCCAAGAGAATATCGCACTCACCCTGGGAGAGAGGCAAGGTCATGGGAAGAGGTTGGAAAGAGTGGAGAGAGGGAAAACTGTGGTTGAGATTTAATATATAGGAGAATTTTATTTTACTAATATTTTTTATTTAATTGTAAACCAAATCTTGCCCGTAAAAGATTCAGTTAAGTATGAAGTTGTATTTTTAAAAATATTAAAAAGGTTGAGTAAATTATAGCCAAATTAACCAAGAAAAATAATATCTAAATTATTAAAATTATGTATGG
Organism: Apodemus sylvaticus; assembly: GCF_947179515.1. Taxonomy (NCBI): domain Eukaryota; kingdom Metazoa; phylum Chordata; class Mammalia; order Rodentia; family Muridae; genus Apodemus; species Apodemus sylvaticus. Next base: position 25,466,087 of record NC_067482.1, read on the forward strand.
AAAATAGTGCATTGTTACAGGCACTGAGGAATTTCAGAGACTCATAAAGGTATAGTTAATTTTTTTTTACTAAACTGAAAAACCAAAAAAAAAAAAATAGATGAAATCCTACTTGCATATTATATACTAAAGTTCAACAAGTTTAAGATAAATAATTCAAAAAGACCATCTAAACACCATCTAAACTAACAAGATAGATGTAATTAAGAATCCCCTGATTAAAAAATACCAAAGACAAGATTCATTATAGAATTCAAAGAGATAATGAAGAAGAACCACCATTATTTTTCAAATTATTTTATAAAATGAAGAAGAAAGGAACATTTACAAATTCAATTAATATATCCATTATACGTTAATACTCAAACCAGATGAAACCTTAAGAGCAAAAATATCAATTACAGATTACATTATAACATAGAGATCCTGTTAACATAGAGGAAAAATTATGAAATATTTATAAATTTTCAAGTAGAAAATTATAAAATTATCTACCATGATAAAGTAAGCTTCACTTTATTGATTTAGGGAGACATTATTCAACATATATGTATAAATATATTCAATCTCAACATAAATAGAAACAAGGGCAGAAATCATTTGGTCATCTCATTATATGTAGAAAAGGCTTTTGAAAATATCTGCTATCTTTCATGGTAAAGATCCTTGTAAATGTACAGTACAGGTAACATATGCCAACATAATAAAGGCAATATAACAATCTAAATGGATTAAAAACTAAATGCATGTTCACTAAATTTAAGAATGAAACAAGGGTGTTCTTTCTCTTTATTCCTCTACAACTAAGTATTGATTGATGCCTTAAGTAGAGCAATAAGAAAGAAATGCCAATAAATAGGAAAGAAATTAGTCGAAATACCATTTTTGCAGGTTCTATAATTCTATACATAAAAGATTTTATGAACTCAATTATAATAAAATCCAGCAGCATATGATCACATTATCAAAGCATCAGTATACAAACAATATTTAACTATCAGTAGACTTTCTACATACAAAGTTAAAACCAAGAAATGAATGAGTATACAATCTCACCATACTTCTAAAATGATATGAAATATATCTGACCAAAGAAGTGAAAGACATGTCTAATGAAAATTCAAAGACACCGAAGAAAGAAGTTGAAGAAGGTATCAGAAGAGGTAAAGATTTCCCATGTACATAATTTGGTATAATTGATATTGTAAAAAGTGGTTATTATTCCAAAAGCAATTTACATATTCAATACAACCACCACTGAAATCTAGAAGTAATTTTTCAAAGATAATTCAAAATTAATAATCCGCAAAAAACACATGGAAACACAAAATCCAAATAGATAGATAGATAGGCAGACAGACAGACAGACAGACGGACAGAGACTACTTTACAATAAAGCCAAGTTGGATAAATCAATAGTGCTGAAATTTAGTTATACTCTACCACTATAGCAATAAAACCAGCTTGGTACTGAATATAAATAGAGACCCTGAGCACTGGAATTAGAGAGAGGACACACATTACTGCGGCCTTATTTCTTGAGAAAAGGCAACATTTTCAAAGGTTAAATAGATGGAAAATGACACTGATCCTTCTCCTTCACAGTGTACAAAAACTCAAATCAAAATGGACCTCATCAAATTACCTCAACAGGGAACTCAACATAGGCTCTGATATCCTGAATACAATAGAGGAGAAAGTAGGGCACACCCTTTAACTTACAAAAACAAGAAATGAGTTTCTGAACAGCACCTCAATGTAGCAGAGGCAACTCAAGCTCAAAAATTGAGAAATGGGAACTTTTAGGACTAAAATTCTTCTCTGTATCAAAGGATACTGTCATAAATCGATGAAGTTGTTTATATAATCCAAAAACTTCTTTGCCAACTATACATTTGATGGATGGTTGGTATACAATTTTTTTTTTTGTATATTACTACGAATGTCTTAGAATTGCTGGCTTAGAGAAGCTTTCTCAGAAAATGTTAATATTCCCAAGGAACATTAATAATGCTATCCTACTAGGAAGATTTTTTTTCCTTAGTCAGGGTTCTTTTTTTTTAATATTTTTATTTTCTATATTCTTTGTTTACATTCCAAATGATTTCCCCTTTCCCGGATCCCCCCCCCCCCATATGTCCCATAAACCTTCTTCTCTCCATCCCTTCTCCAATCACCTCCCTCCTTTTTCTCTGTCCTTATATTCCCCTTCAATGCTAGATCAATCCTTTCCAGGATCAGGATCCTCTCCATATTTCATCATGGGCATCATTTGTTACACAATTTGTGCCTTGGATATTCAGGGCTTCTGGGGTAATTAATATCCACTTATCAGAGATTGCATTCCATGTGTATTCTTTGGTGATTGGGTTACCTCACTTAGGATGATATTTTCCAGATCAAAGCATTTGCCTAAAAATTTTGTGAATAATTGTTTCTAATTGCTGAGTAGTATTCCATTGTGTAAATATACCACATTTTCTGTATCCATTCCTCCTTTGAGGGGCATCTGGGTTCTTTCCAGCTTCTGGCTATTATAAATAAGGCTGCTATAAACATAATGGAGCATGTGTCTTTATTGTATGCCGGGGAATCCTTTGGGTATATGCCCAGGAGATATATAGCAGGGTCCTCCGGAAGTCTTATGTCCCGTTTTCTGAGGAACCTCCATACTGATTTCCAAAATGGTTGTACCATCTTTAGCCCCACCAGCAGTGGAGGAGAGTTCCTCTTTCTCCACATCCTCGCCAACACCTGCTGTCTCCTGAGTTTTTGACCTTAGCCATTCTGACTGGTGTAAGGTAAACAAAAACCCCAGTTGGTTCACCGAATAAGACAGAGCTCAAAAGAAGAAATAAAAATTATTTTAATAAAAGATTATAAAGTTTTAAAATGTTCAACATCCACATCCATTAGGGAAATTGGGGAAATACAAACTACAACTGCTTTAGGATTACCCAAGCCAGAACTCCAAAGTGAGTAAGAAGTAAAATGGTGGTGTGGATTTTGGAGAAATAAAAAACTTACTCAAATGTAATGTGTATGCAAACTGATTTGGTCATTATGCAAATCAGTGGGGAGCATTCTTTAAAGCTATTTAATCCATATATAACATTCATGGACATATAACCAAAGAACTGTCTACCCTACTACAGAGATTCATGCATAGCTATATATATTGGTCTTTCACAGTACCCAATAACTGAAAATAAACTAGATACCCATCAACTGATAAACTGAGAAGATAAATGTGGTATATTTATACAATATGGTATTATTTTGCCCTAAAGAAATGAAATTATGAAGTTTTCCAAAAATGGATATATTTGAAAATATTCATCTATGTGAATTACCTAAGATAGAAAAATATACATAATATGTTCTGGCTCCTATGGGAATGTTAGCATTGAATATCTATATATGTGTTCAAGTTGTTGTACCCATAGAGTTCTGGAGGCTAGTAAAGTGTGGGTTTTCAGGGAGGGGATGTATATTCCAGGTGGTGTAAAGGAGGACTTGGTAATGAGAGAAGGGTTTAGAATAGAGAGCCATGGAAGGCCAAATTGAAGAAGTTAGTATGAGAAGCAGTAACAAATCAACTTAGAAAATGCCATATGGAACCCTAACATTGTACAAGCTTCTTAAAGCAGACATGTGAGCATATAAAAATGAGTTTACATAGACTTATTGTAGTGTATATATTTATTATATTATATTATATTTATTATATTATATTATATTATATTATATTATATTATATTATATTATATTATATTATATTATATTTATTTTATTATTTCATATTATATGGGATCTGAAAATAAGCACAGGGCACACTCTTTTCTTGTCTGGGTTACTGTTATGTTCATAAGGTTCACAAAATGCCTTTAAAATCCCAAGTATGAAAGGTCAATGACCCAGAGAATTTCACTGGAATAACTCTGGTCATATTTACAGACAGGCCAAGATCCTGGGTTCTCTTCAGGCTAGTAATAAATCATACAGACTGTCCTAACATGATACCCACAATTTTAAATCTCAGAAATATTTTATGTTATATGCCATCTCTTGATTTTAGAAAAGTAAGAAATAAAATCAACAGCATATAAACAGCATAGGGCTGCTTTTAAATGATTACTTTGGTGATGTTTTCAAGTTTTATTGACACAGAATTCATTTTATTTCAATATGAAAGTGACAAAAAATCTTTAAAAACAAGAGTTTACCACTGCTTCGGGACTGGCAAGAAAGTCATGGGTGTAATCAATCACTTATTATTTGATTTAAGGCCTACTTCACAAGATGAAACTTACATTTGGCTCCATTATTTGGTCAATAACCTGTGGCTAGGTAGGTCAAAGTCCCTAAGGGAGAATCTACTACTGCTACTACTTTGGTAAACAGATATAGTACTAAGTCAGCTTCTAATATCTTATTATTTTACCCAGAGATAGTATATCTCCCAAGTGTCATCAGAAAGATTCTTTTCTGCAGTAAATAGCAGTTAACATAGAGTACCACAACTAGTCTGGACCCAGAGAACAAGAGACTGAAGAATGTTCATCTCTAAATGTTCATCTGTATCACATCTACTGTATTAGAATTGTAGCTTGCTTCCAGACAGACAAGACCATGTCAGTACAGTTCCAGTACTGGAATAAGAGAGGCTTATTGTGGGAGGAATGGGCAGAAGAAGGCGATGAAGGCATAGAGGGGTAAAGAGAGGGGTGAAGGTCAGGAAGGGTCTGCTTTCATTTGAGCGGTGACATAACCACTCACAGGTGAGGGGGGGAGGTAAGGAAGTTGGACACTGGGAATGAGGGAATGTATGGTGATTGCAATGGCAACAGATGTGCAGGTCCCTGTCGCCTATGGGTGGCATGACTGTTATTGCTGGATTTGGAAGCAACCTGCAATCAAAAAGCCAGGTCCTGACACCAACAACATCCTCTGCCCTGAAGATGAGGAATCACAGTGTTATTGGTAAGATTGTCAGAGCCAAGATGAAGAATGACAAGGAGACACAGTTTTCCGACTCCAAAGAGCAGTTGCCCATGTGAACTCACAGTGGTTTAGGTAGCAAATAAGCATCTCAAACTTAAGACAAACAAAAATGACAGGTCAGAGAGAAGAATAATAAATGAAGTTCCACTTCTAACTGGAGAGCTATTTGGATTTTTATAGGTGCTAGGGTTCTGAGTTTATTTTCTTTAAGAATAAGACAACTAAGAAGAATCCCCCATGTCCCAGTGCATGCTGACACACAAGACAGTATGAATGGCACTAAATGGACTGGTTATATTTAAAATATGAAGGATCAAGGCAAAAGAAGAGATGGAAGGAGAAAGTAAAGGAAGAGAAAGAGTGAAATTGGGGTATACTGTGGGGGTGATGTGGAAGCCTAGTGCTGTGGAAACTGAGGGTGACCCTAGTAGGCAATTCTTGTAAACCCAGATGTAGACTGAACTGGCTATCTTTTGTAGCCAGGAAAGGCTTCTAGTGATGGATCTGGGTTGCATTCCATTGAGATGATGGCCAAAGGGGTCCAATAGAGATTCCTAAACAGAGGGTCGTTCTCAAAAACCTGACATCTTGGCCCCATTCCTGAGGACAACATCCACACAACTCATTGAACAGAGTAAGTTTGAGCTGATGCCTACGTGGAGCCTTCACCCCTATATTCTAGTCTCTTTTTCTTTGAAAATGTGCTCTGCAGTCTATGAAAGGAAATACCTGGACACCAATGCAGACATGAGACTCTCTACTTAATGTAAATGTCCTGCCTTCAAGATGTACTCAGGCAATAGTAATGCAGAACTTGTGGCAAAGCAATGTTTGCTTCAACTTGAGGCCTACTCCAAGAGAGGGACACCATGCCCTTCATTGCCTGGATAGCCAAGAATCAGAAACTGAATATCCCTAGATCTAGAGTACAAACAAACATGACTGAAAAAAATTAAATCAATAAAATGATCCCTAATGGTATTCTGTTATACTTATAGATAGGTGCCATGCCTACAATTCTGTATCTCTTTAAACAATCCTGTCTTAAAAAGCCAAAATGTTGATGATGATAATGATGACTTTTTAGATATTTATGCAAGTGGAATATTTCAGTATTCAGTTGGTAGCATTAGACTCATTTCAAGTAACATATCTTCTAGGTACTGTAAAAAGGAAAAGAAGAATTTTCTTCTTTTGAGAGGGCTGAATGGTCCTTTTGTATGTTTACTCTACATTTTCCTCACCCATTGGCCTGTTGGTAGACTTTGAATTGTATACCTATGTTGAGTATCATAAAGAATGTGAAATGGCATGAGCCTGAAGATATCTATACAGGGTACTCTCTTGTTTGATTTGTATATATCCTGAGGACTGCAATTGTTATATTTAGCAGATTTATTTTTGAGGACATTTTATTCTGTTTTCTATTTATCCTATAACAAATTTCAATAACTCTATAAAATACAAGAAAATATTTTCTTAAATCCAATGGTTATTGTCCTGTTGCATGCGGACTCTCCTTTTCTGTCTAAGGCTAATTTGTTGAGTGATTGCTCTAAACCTCAAGCTTCTCCATTTCTTAAATACTTAAACTAGAACTCCAAGGCAGTATTTTTCCCCATCCAATGTCTATAGGTTAGTAGTAGAGAGATGAAGAAGAGGAGGAGAAGGAGGAGGAAAAAGAAGAAAAAGAGGAAAAAGAAGAAGAAGAAAAAGAAGAGGAAGAAGAAGAAAAAGAATAGGTAGAATATTTTCATAGAAAATATTACCCTAAGTATTTTCTTTTGATGTATAAAGAAGGCTAACTTTTAGGGGAATCTCAGTTCACACTCAGCTTCTCTAAACCTATTATAAACTTTGCATTGAATAGGTTTCTGTTTTCTTTAAATAGGGAAATTTACATTTTAAGATAATGTATATGCAAATTATAATTATTGATGCATGAATAGTAATTGCTCATTAGATGATTAATAATTCTACATTAGTTCTCTTCATCACAGAAATCAAGTGTTCTCTAGCATAACTCCTCCCTAAATAAACCTTGTGATGATTAAGTGTATCAGAGGAGATAAACTTCCTGGGCAGTGGCAGCAAAGTTTGAGGCCTTTTCTTAATTTGGATTACTAATTTAGAAAAAAAATAAATTATTTTCACATCCATCAGCGTAAGTGTGTCTATGGATGTTAAATCTTTCAATCCACATATTTCAAAGGTGCCTCTTATACTATATTCGTACACTACCATCTAAAAACTGTCAGTTAATACATGTTACCGTCTGCTCAGAAAGAGATTCCTGTGATGTACATATTGGACAATTGTGATATTTTGGAATTAATTTCAGTGAAGGGATACATATGACACTTTAAAAATGGAAATCTTTTCTGGTACTAAACAGTATATATGTTCTTAGACCACTCACCCTCTGAATGTTGACTTCTTCAATAATATGTGGTTTTAATTAAAATTTTGTCTTAAAGAAAAATTGTCTTAGAAAAGACTAAGTATTCACAAACACATTCTGGTTTAGATACCCTGTTGCTTCAGGACAGTGCATAGCTAAAATATTCTGACTATTTACACTTTTATATACTTGGGGTGCTGTACAGGTCCTGTGCCCTGAAGGATACTGTCAGTTAATATTGATGGGGCAGACAAGTGCTTAGCAATTTTAGACTATCATGGAATTGAATCATAGATGCATATAGTGCTGTGCTAACAAGAAGGGAGGGGAATCCTAAAAAGAAGAGTCAAGCAGTCAGTATATGTCTCATTTGCACTTCCTCTATTATGTAGGAGGCAGCAAGAAAAAAATCATTATCACAGAAAGGGTACGTGGTCATTATCATTAATAAAATGTAGGAAGACTTATGATTTCATTTGATGACCTAGGCTACTTACTGTAGGTACTGTTTGTCAAAACTAAAGACAGAGCAGCAATATATAAGCAACTTCAACCATGTTAGAATGTCAGATTGTTCAAGAATGAAAAGCTGTTTCACAACAGCAGGTAGATTCATAGGAATGGCATTTTTGGTTAAAGAAAATAGGTACCTATTAAATTCGAAGTTCTATTCAATGACAGGAAACTAACCACCACAGTAAGTAGTTGTGGTGGTTACTCTTGATTTTCAGCTTAGGGTTTAGCATGCCTGTGGCCGGGTTTCTAGACTAGTCAACTGAGGTAGGTTGACACAACCCAATGTGGGAGTGACAATCCCATGGACTGGGGTTCCAGATTGAATAAAAATAAGAAGTCAAGGTGAATAACAAAATCTTTCTTTGCTTCCTGACTGCCTATGAATCTCTGGCTGCCTGAAGAACTGCCATTTTGATGATACATTGCCATTGCTGAGACAAAATATTTGGCAAAGGCAACTTAAAGAAGGGATGGTTGATTTTGGTTCATAGCTTGAGTGTAGGATACATCACAGTGGGACGCTTTACTATGACTCAGCAATATGGTGGTAGTTTGAGGTAGACACCCAACTCTCAAAGCTGTTCTTGTCATGCTTTCATCTTGGGTACATGGTATCCTCTCCTGCTGTCTTCACACTCACTTTTCAATAAACATTTGCCCTCAAAATGTGAGCTACAAACAAATATATAGATGCCATTTGGTGCTACTAAGCACTTATTAAGGATGCACTATGAGCATACACATGGATAAGTGTACTGGCTGTTTCTATGTGTCAACCTGACACAGGCTAGAGTTATCACAGAGAAAGGAGTTTCAGTTGGGGAAGTGCCTCCATGAGATCCAGCTGTAGGGCATTAGTGATCAAGAAGGGAGGGCCCCTTGTGGGTGGTACCATCTCTGGGCTGGTATTCTTGGGTTCTATAAGACAGCAGGATCAGCAAGCCAGGAGGAAGCAAGCCAGTAAGGATGGCCAGAGGCCATCTCTCCAAGGCCTCTGCATCAGCTCCTGCTTCCTGGCCTGCTTGAGTTCCAGTCCTGATTTCCTTTGGTGATGAACAGCAATGCAGAAGTGTAAGCAGAATAAACCCTTTCCTCCCCAACTTGCTTCTTGGTCAGGAATAGAAAGCCTGACTAAGGCAGTTAGTCATTGTTCATCATTAAGGTAATAGTACCTGATCTAAGCCATAGGAAAGGAAAGGGATTGACTTGAAGAATCTTAGTACAAGTTATTATAGGCAGAGGGAAAAAATGTCTTCTTTTTTTAATCATTTACTTTTTATTCACTTTATAACTGAATCACTGTTCCCTCCCTCCTCTCTTCCCTTTCCTGTCCTTCAGTATCACCCACCACTACTTCCTTCCTTTTCCCTCAGAGAAGGGAAAATGCCCATTGTTTACCACTCCACCCTCAGATGTCTATTTCCAGCAAGATCATGCATATCATCTAGGTAGGGAAAGGGGATCCAGTCACAAGCAAGAGAGTTAGAGAGCCCCCACTCCAATTGTTAGGGGACCCACATGAAGACCAAGCTGCAAATCTACTTACAAAATGGTTGGGTTGTTAAGGCCAACCCCTGCTTGTTGGTGGTCCAGAACTTCTAGGTTTTACGTGCCTCAAAACAGAAAATAAAACATATTTTCATTTCCTCAATTTATAGGGAAAAAGATACATATAAAATATGCACTTCTGTTGTTCTTAATGTTTCATTGTTCATAATAAAAATTAAAAATTAAGATACACATAAAGTAAAATGTGTTCTTCACTACATTATCTGATTCTTTCCGTCTTTCTGCCTTAAGGCTTCTAGAAACCATTCCTCCAACCATTTTAGTATGCCAACATATCATCCAGCACCCACTCTGCCACTGTGTGTAAACATTCTGTGTTCTTGACCTAATTGTCCTGCAGCTCTTCAATCACATCATGATCTTTACAACAACACATTTTCCCCTCTTTTTCAGCAGAAAGGAAACAAAAGAAAGGGAAGTAAGAAAAGAGAATATTAAACTTTTGAGAGCTACTAGATTCAAGTTGGAATAGTTTTCACTGTTCGGTACTTCATTTGTCTAAGCATTCTTACCATGCTAAATTTAAAAAGTGCCACCTTCTCTGAATGAAAATATTTTCCTCTGGATAGGAGCTGAAGTTTTACTTATGTATTGCCATAGTCTTTAAGAAGTACATAAAACCAGGATTATTCATCTGAGAACATCAATTTGTTTTATATTATATTATCCTAGTAGCAAATACTTTTGTCTCCTTTGTATATTTGAAAATGTCTAAAAAGAAGAACCTCTGGAAAAATTGAAGGAGAAAAAATGAATATTTGCAGACCAGTAACTTTGAGTACTTCAGGAAGAATGTCAGAATGAATGTCATAAAACTGTCACCATTTTAGGTATCTAATACTGAGTATCTGTAAGAAAACAGGTTGAAGAAAATAGAAATACATCCTAAACCCAATTCTCTGACTACCATCAGCACTCAAAACTTACAGGGGATACTATGAGTAATTTGTAGGTTAGCACTCTGGAATATCTGAAATCTTTTCTATCACTGGAAAAACTGTCCCATGGCTGTACCACCTAGGGATCCCTTCCATGTGCAGACGTCCAACCCAGACACTACTGCTGATGCCAAGAAGCACTTGCTAACAGGAACTTGGTAAAGCTGTCCCCAGAGAGGCTCTACCAGAGTCTGACCAATACATATGTAGATGTTCATCAGACTGAGCAAGGGGACCCGATGGCTGAATTACATGAAAGACTGAAGGAGCAGAAAGGATTTACAACCCCATAAGAAGAACAACAATATCAACAAACCAGAACCCCCAGAGCTCCCAGGGACTAAACCACCAACCAAAGAAGGACCCATGGCTCTGGCTGCATATGTAGCAGAGGATTGCCTTATCTGTCATCCCTTGGTCCTGAGGAGTCTCGATGCCCCAGTGTAAGGGAATGCTGTAGCAGTGGAGGAAGAGTGGGTGGGTGAGTGGGGAATCACCCTCAGAGAAGCAGGAGAGAGGGGGCAGAGGATGTGGGTTAACAAAGGGGAAACTGTGAAAGAGAATAAAATCTGAAATGCTAATAAATAAAACAATCAATAAAAATGAAACAATATAAAAACAAGCACAGAGACCAGCAAACAGAGAGCCAGGCTTTGGCAGTTATTATCCCAGCCTTTGCAAGGCTGCAACAGAAGAGTTGCTGTAAGCTGGATGTCAACACAGGCTGCAAATAGAGTTCTAGACCAGGCTAGAAAATACTCATACAGAAAAATCTATATGGGGGGGGGGGTTGGGTAAATGTGGAAGAGAAGTGCATTGGAGATCACATCTCAAACTATAAATCAAAGACCAAATACATATTCCGCCAATCTTCCTTAAGGTAATGGCTTGGTATACGGCAAGGATTCAACTAGTTACTTACCTCCAGTTTAATTTTTGTGTTAAAAGAATTAGAGAAAATTTTGTGAATCGGATAAACAATGGGACAAAGATGCCAAACATCAGCTAAAGTAGGTGACATTTTTCAAGAAGCATGCTGGAAGACAGAGATGTCCTATAGGGCATGGTAAGCAGCAATGTGCCTGTGCTGGCCCACTGATGTCCTGTGGCAACCATTTGTGGAGGAAGGGGTCACCATTTTCTTCAGTGGTATAGAAGAGATAATCTGCCCTTGATAGAGTACTCATGAAGAAGCGAGAGATTACAATTAAACTTAGGACACCACAGAAAAAAGAAGACCTGAAAGTAGCAAGGAGACACTTTGAAAAGGTGGGTCCCAGGGAGACAGGAAGGAGAAGGAAAGGGAGGAGTCGAGGGTTAAAAGACCATATATTCATTTTAAATGAATTTATGAGTATAAATGTAAATGTATAAAACTGTCAAAAATGATTTAAAAAATATCCTTTTTGTTCCTCATGGACCAGTTCTTAAGTGTATTAATACTTCTGTGGCAGATGGGTTCCAATATGTGTCTTTTCGTTGCTTAGAAAGTCACCAAAGATAAGGCACAATATGCTGAGAAAATATATTGGAGCCAGCATGTTTCAGTCATCACTACAAACAAATAATTGTAACCAGATCAAATAGATAAAAGAGATAGCTGATGGGTTAAAACATGGACCAAACATAGTAGACCTAAACATTGATAGAGACAAAGAAAAACGTAGAGACTTAGAAAAACACTCTACAGCCAGCAAAATTATGTAAATAAAAGAATAAAGATCACAGATATAGCACGCTACTTAGGGGATCAAATACTTTATAAAATAAAACAATTGATATGATATGATTATGGCAAAATATTTTCATTAAATCAATATAAAAGTATAAATAAGATTTTGGAACAAAACACATAACATCACTATAATTTAGTCTCAGGATTTTGACTCTGTTAAAACCTTTGCATTGGTCTATGTGTGATTTTTTTTAACATTTTCTTTCAAATTTTACACAGATTATTTATAATTACTTGATGTTTGTGTTCATAAACTCGTGGCTACAGATCAACTAAAAGTAACTAGGATATTTTTTAAAAAATTGTCCAAATTATATAACTTATGATCCTCATTTCTGATGGTTATAATGATAATAATGGCAAAGATGATAATAAACTTAACTTCACTTGAAAATATTGTATAAATTAAAAGTTTCACTCTTTTTTGTTGTTGCATTATTATCTCCAAATAGTAATAATTCAAATGTAAGTTAAATGATTAATTTCCTATGCAAGCTCTACATGAAACACTGGTTGACTAGATAGAGCAGTGAGAAATACAAAATGGCCTGGTGAGAAACCATCTGTATTTCTGTCCAACTCTTTAAAAGCCTTTCATTGCTTTCATTATCACAGTTTTCAATAACAAAATGACGGAAGCTTTATCACTAGCATCATGTGTGTATTTCACATCCTGATGAAATGGTTTTGTCTTCCTGAAATATTTGAGAGTGGGTTGGAATATTAAAAACATTTTTATTTTTATCATCCTTATAGTCTACAATATGATTTTTAAAAGGTTCTGAAAAAAATCACTTGTATGTCAGTTTAAAATGAGATCATCAAAAACAATGAAATTACATAACATTGAAATGCATATCATTCATATTCAACCATTGATTAATTTTATTTTGACACTATGTTTTTATTTTGGAGAAAAATGGAATTATTTTCATGATTTAAAAATATTTTATGTAAAAGAAGGATGCTATGATTAGAGCAGAAGTGAACATGGACAAGGAAGGATATATAAAGGAAAATGCAGAGTTCTTTGCATCAATGGCTAAGAGTGAAATAGAATGACTTCCATTGTTCTGAGGAATCGTCACATTTTTCCATAGTTTCACACGAGTTTCACATAGTTTCACATAGTTCACCACCATCAATAAATAAGTGTTCCCTTTCTGTTTTTCTGCTGGTGTGAACCAACATTTGTTCATATAAATATCCTGGGGTAAATGGGAAATAACAATGGTTTTAATACAGATTTCCTTGACTGGCAATAATGCATTTGTGGATGTGTTTGTATTTCTCAGCCATTTGTGAGCTTTATTTTTAGAGAACTGTTCTCATTGTTCTTCTGCAACCGGTGTTTCATTTGTGTTGTTTGATTTTTTGATGTTTATTTTTGGAATACTTCATATATTCTAGATAATATTTATCCACTATATGATGTATAGTTATTATGAATCTTTCCCCTTTCACTAACCAGTCACTTTCTTCAAAAAAATGGCATCATTTGCCATACAGAAGTTTTATTCCTTAAGAGGATCTATTTATTAGTTGTTGGTCTTAGTCCCCTTGTTATCAGTGTCCTGTTTCGAAAGTCCTTCCCAGGGTCAATGAAGTCAAGCAAATTGCCCATTCCCTTCCTGTTAGATTCATGGTACCTGGTCCTACATGGAGGTCCTTAATTTATTTGGAGTTGAGCATTGTTCAAGGTAGTAAACACAAATCCATTCTCATATAGCTATCCATTGACCAGTACCATTTATTGAAGATGTTTATTTTCTTCAACGTGAATTTTTGGCTCCTTCGAAAAAAACTATAAGTATGTAGAGTTATGTCTGAGTCTTCAATTACATTTCTTTAATCAATGGGTTTATGTTTGGGTCAGTACTATGCTGTTTTTATTGCTGTAATTCTGTAGTACTTTCTGAGATCATGAATGATGATCTCTTATCACTCATAATTATTTAAGATACCATTGTTTTTTATTTTTCCATAAGCAGTTGAAGATTGCATTTTTAATTTCTGTGAGGAATTGTGTTGGGATTTTGATAGTAGCTGTAATGAATCTGTAGATTGATTTTAGTAGACATTTTAACAAAATTAACTCTACTAATCTCTGAGCAAGGAAGATCTTTCCATCATCAGGTACTCTCATATTATATTTCAGCATTCAACATTTTAAACTTTGTATTACAATAGCTTTTGCTTGCTTTAGCAGCATTCTCCCAAAACATTTTATTGTATTGAGGCCACTATGTAAAGAACTTTCCCAAGATTACAAACTCCTTCTGTAGCTAGGAAAGCTATTGATTTTTGTTCACTGAATTTGCACCTGCTAGTTTATTGAAGATGTTTAAAATTTTGCTTTGAACTTAATTTAGATGGAAATGAATGCATGCCCACTATTTAATTTGTTTTTTTCCATGGACTTTCTGTATTTTACCTTTATGATATATGCTCATACCGATAGACTCTCAATACTTTTCTGGTGAGAGAATTTTGGATTTTGTCAAACATCTTTTCTGTTTCTACAAAGTGGATCATGTGTTTTTTATCTTCCACTCTTTTTATGTGGTAGGTTAAGTTTATTAATTTATACAAATTGAAGTATCCCTGCATTTCTGATGTTTCCAACTTGATCATGGTGGATAATCCTTTTTGTGTGTTCTTTCTTTGAACTTGATTGAGTTTGAAAATATTTTATTGAATACATTTGTATCTATCTTCATAAATTATGTTGAACTATAAGGGATCTTTGTTGTTCTGTGGTTTGAGTGTAATAGCCATCTCATAAAAAAGATTGAGTATTATTTTTTCAGTGGATATTTTGCAAAATAATTTGGAAGTATTGGATTTATTTTATCTTTGAATATCTAGCAGAATTCTCTGTTTACTCTGGTCCTGGGAATGTGGCAGTTGGCAATTTAATTACTGCTTCTAAGGACTTCACTAAGGACTATGTGTCTGTTTAAACTTAAACTTGATTTAATATTTGATTGATATACAATCAAACATATATTGATTGTATGTTAATCAATATAACAAACATTGCTTAATATTTGCTAAATATTAATATATTTAATTAAATATATTAAAATATATATTTTAATGTATAATAAAATATATTAACATTTGTATATATACATATATATACACATATATATACACACACACATATATATATATACATACATATATATATAATTCAGCTCAGGTTTTTAGGTTTTATAAAATACAGATTTGCCAAGTTTTTTATTTTCTGAGATAAGGTTTCTCTTCTTAATAACTATAATTGTTCTGGAACAGAATTTTTAGACCAGACCAGGCTTGAATTCACAGAATACTGCTTTTTTTCTCCTGAGTAGTGGGATTAAGAATGTGTAAAGTGTGGATGCTCCAGTTCTTCTTAGAAGGGGAAAAACAATACTCAAGAGAAGAAAGACAGAGACAAAGTATGGATCAGAGACTGAAGGAAAGACCATCCAGAGACTATCCCACCTCGGGATCCATCCTATATTCTGACAACAAACCCAGACACTATTGCAGATGCTAAGAAGTGCTTGCTGACAGGTGCCTCATATAGCTGTCTTCTGAGAGGCTCTGCTAGAGCTTGAAAAAATACAGGGGCAGATGCTTGCAATCAAACATTGGACTGAGTGTGGGGTACCCAATGGAGGAGTTAGAAAAAGGACTGAAAGAGCTGAATGGGTTTGTAACCCATAAGAAGAACAACAATATCTATCAACCAATCAGACTCCCTCCAGAGCTCCCAGGGTCTAAACCACCAACCAACGAGTACACATGCAGGGACCCATGGCTCAAGGCACATATGTAGCAGAGGATGGCCTTGTAGGGCATCAATGGGAGGAGAGGCCCTTGGTCCTCTGAAGGCTCAATGATGCCCCAGTGTAGGGGAATTCGAAGGTGGGGAGGCAGGAATGGATGGGTGAGTGGGAGAGCTCACTCATAGAAGCAGGAAGAGGAAGGATGGGGCAGGTGCTTTCCAGAGGTGAAACAGAGAAATAGGATATATTTTAAAATGAAAATAAATAAAATATCTGATAACAAAAAATGTGTGCTATCATGCCTGGCTGAACACAGATACTTTTTTTTTTTTTTTTTTTTTTTTTTTGTTTTTTTTTTTGTTTTTTTTTTTTTTTTTTTTTTTTGTCTTTTTTTTTTATTTGATATAATTTATTTACATTTCAAATGATTTCCCCTTTTCTAGCCCCCCCCCTCCCCGAAAGTCCCGTAAGCCCCCTTCTCTTCCCCTGTCCTCCCTCCCACCCCTTCCCAGTTCCCCGTTCTGGTTTTGCCAAATACTGTTTCACTGAGTCTTTCCAGAACCAGGGACCACTCCTGCTTTCTTCTTGTATCTCATTTGATGTGTGGATTATGTTTTGGGTATTCCAGTTTTCTAGGTTAATAACCACTTATTAGTGAGTGCATACCATGATTCACCTTTTGAGTCTGGGTTACCTCACTTAGTATGATGTTCTCTAGCTCCATCCATTTGCCTAAGAATTTCATGAATTCATTGTTTCTAATGGCTGAATAGTACTCCATTGTGTAGATATACCACATTTTTTGTATCCACTCTTCTGTTGAGGGATACCTGGGTTCTTTCCAGCATCTGGCAATTATAAATAGGGCTGCTATGAACATAGTAGAGCATGTATCCTTATTACATGGTGGGGAATCCTCTGGGTATATGCCCAGGAGTGGTATAGCAGGATCTTCTGGAAGTGAGGTGCCCAGTTTTCGGAGGAACCGCCAGACTGCTTTCCAGAGTGGTTGTACCAATTTGCAACCCCACCAGCAGTGGAGGAGTGTTCCTCTTTCTCCGCACCCTCTCCAACACCTGCTGTCTCCTGAATTTTTAATCTTAGCCATTCTGACTGGTGTAAGATGAAATCTTAGGGTTGTTTTGATTTGCATTTCCCTAATGACTAATGAAGTGGAGCATTTTTTAAGATGCTTCTCCGCCATCCGAAGTTCTTCAGGTGAGAATTCTTTGTTTAACTCTGTACCCCATTTTTTAATAGGGTTGTTCGGTTTTCTGGAGTCTAACTTCTTGAGTTCTTTATATATATTGGATATTAGCCCTCTATCTGATGTAGGATTGGTGAAGATCTTTTCCCAATTTGTTGGTTGCCGATCTGTCCTCTTGATGGTGTCCTTTGCCTTACAGAAACTCTGTAACCTTATGAGGTCCCATTTGTCAATTCTTGCTCTTAGAGCATACGCTATTGGTGTTCTGTTCAGAAACTTTCTCCCTGTACCGATGTCCTCAAGGGTCTTCCCCAGTTTCTTTTCTATTAGCTTCAGAGTGTCTGGCTTTATGTGGAGGTCCTTGATCCATTTGGATTTGAGCTTAGTACAAGGAGACAAGGATGGATCAATTCGCATTCTTCTGCATGCTGACCTCCAGTTGAACCAGCACCATTTGTTGAAAAGGCTATCTTTTTTCCATTGGATGTTTTCAGCCTCTTTGTCGAGGATCAAGTGGCCATAGGTGTGTGGGTTCATTTCTGGATCTTCAATCCTGTTCCATTGATCCTCCTGCCTGTCACTGTACCAATACCATGCAGTTTTTAACACTATTGCTCTGTAGTATTGCTTGAGGTCAGGGATACTGATTCCCCCAGATTTTCTTTTGTTGCTGAGAATAGTTTTAGCTATCCTGGGTTTTTTGTTGTTCCAGATGAATTTGATAATTGCTCTTTCTAACTCTGTGAAGAATTGAGTTGGGATTTTGATGGGTATTGCATTGAATCTGTATAGTGCTTTAGGCAAAATGGCCATTTTAACTATATTGATTCTACCGATCCATGAGCATGGGAGGTTTTCCCATTTTTTGAGGTCTTCTTCCATTTCCTTCTTCAGAGTCTTGAAGTTCTTGCCATACAGATCTTTCGCATGTTTGGTAAGAGTCACCCCAAGATACTTTATACTGTTTGTGGCTATTGTGAAGGGGGTCATTTCCCTAATTTCTTTCTCAGCCTGCTTATCCTTTGAGTATAGGAAGGCCACTGATTTGCTTGAGTTGATTTTGTAACCTGCCACTTTGCTGAAGTTGTTTATCAGCTGTAGGAGCTCTCTAGTGGAGTTTTTTGGGTCACTTAGGTAGACGATCATGTCGTCTGCAAATAATGATAGTTTGACTTCCTCCTTTCCAATTTGTATCCCTTTGACCTCCTTATGTTGTCGAATTGCCCGAGCTAGTACCTCAAGTACAATATTGAAAAGATAAGGAGAAAGGGGGCAGCCTTGTCTGGTCCCTGATTTCAGTGGGATTGCTTCAAGTTTCTCTCCGTTTAGTTTGATGCTGGCTACCGGTTTGCTGTATATTGCTTTTACTATGTTTAGGTATGGGCCTTGAATTCCTGTTCTCTCCAAGACTTTAAGCATGAAAGGATGCTGAATTTTGTCAAATGCTTTTTCAGCATCCAATGAAATGACCATGTGGTTTTGTTCTTTGAGTTTGTTTATGTAGTGGATTGTATTGATGGATTTCCGTATATTGAACCAACCCTGCATTCCCGGGATAAAGCCTACTTGATCATGGTGGATGATCGTTTTGATGTTGAACACAGATACTTAAAGTATGTATTTATTCTCTGAATTTCCTTTGCCTGTTCTAATGTCCACCTATTCATATTTAATTTTATTACTTTATGTTTTCTGGCCCCGTGTCTTTTGGTTATTGAGCTATAAATTTCCTCTCAGTCTTGTTGGTTCTCTTGAGAAAAAAACATTTTTTCATTTTAAAAAAAGTTTTTTATTGGTTATTTTATTTATTTTACAATTTAAATGTTATCTCCCAGCCCAGTTGCCCCTCTACAGTCCCCCATCCCATCCTCCTTCCTTCTCACTTCTATGAGGGTGCTTCTCCACCCACCTACCCACTTCCTTCTCACCTCCTAAGCATGCCTCTATGCTAGGGCATTGAGCCTCCACAAGACCAAGGGCCTCCCCCTCCCTTTGATGTCAGATAAGGCAATTCTTTGCTACATATGCAGCTGGAGCCATGGGTTCCTCCATATGGTGTGTACTCTTTGGTTGGTGATTTAGTCCCTGGGACCTTGGGGACGGGGGCGGGGGGAGCTGGTTGATTGACATCGTTGTCCTTCTGGATTGCAAACCCCCTCAGCTCCTATAGTTCTTCCCCTAACTCCTCCATTGTTCAATCTGATGGTTGGCAGCAGAAACTCAGAATACTCATGATTCAATCACAGACCATATGAAGGTCAAGAAGAAAGAAGACCAAAGGGTTGATGCTTCAGATCTACTTAGAACTGGTAAGAAAATATTCGCAGGAGGTAGAGGGGAAGAGGGACCTGAGAGGAAAAAGAGGAGGGGAAGGAAAAATAGGAGAAGGAGCAGGTGTAAGAGGAGATGGGTCAGGACATTGAACAGAGGTGTGTAGCAGTGGGATTTGGGGAACTGGGGGTAGCCACTAGAAAAATGCCAGGAAAGCAAGAGCTTCCCAGGACCCAAATAAGATAACATAAGCATAAATACCCAACAAAGGGGAGATAGAACCTGTAGAGACCATATCCTGTGGTTAGGCATGGCCCCCATTAAGAGATGGGTCCATCTACCCATCTCAAAAATATTAACCCATAATTGCTCCTGTCTAAAAGACATGCATGGACAAAGTGTGGAACAAAGACTGAAGGGAAGGCCATCTAGAGAATGCCCCGCCTCGGGATCCATCCCATCTGCAGACAACAAGTCCTGACACTATTGCTGATGCCAAGAAGAACTTTCTAGTAGGAGCCTGATGTAGATCTGTCTTGAAAGGCTCTGTTAGAGCCTGCCTAATACAGG
The DNA here is from genome assembly GCF_947179515.1 of Apodemus sylvaticus. NCBI lineage: Eukaryota > Metazoa > Chordata > Mammalia > Rodentia > Muridae > Apodemus > Apodemus sylvaticus. The sequence goes on from NC_067482.1 coordinate 25,486,074, forward strand.
TTTGGAGACTCAAAGCCAAATACCAGGTTGTGTGTGTGGGGGGAAACCTATTAATTACATTAATTCTTTGATTTTTTTATTTTCCATTTTTAAGTATATTTCTTCCCATAAACACTAAAATAGCAAGAAAACATTATAGAATTTATGCATTAGATCTAATTTTTTTTCTCTGCCTGGATAACACTTTAGTTTTGGGATCAGTTTTGAATAAAGAAGTCATTAACTTACGGGTACAGTTCATCCATATGCCAATAAAGTGGAGGATATTAACTTTGACACTTCATTCTTTTCTTAAATCTTAATGTTCTTTAACTCCACTGCACCATGTGCTTTTATTTTTTTGTTTTTTAATGATGTGATCAGCTCATGCATGTAGTTAAATGGTATATAAACAACAATCAATTCAAATTAAGTCATTCCATTTTTAGATGTGAAGCTAACTAAGCCATCTCATATCTCATAATTGTATAATTCACTATAATTGCATAATGCTCATAAGGTTCTAAAGTAATTGATAAGCTGACATTAAAGTAAAATGACTTAAGCCCATCTTAATTTAAGAGGCAATGATCATATTAGTAATAATAAGATTAGTCCTAAATTTTGGAACTGCATCCTGTAGGAAATTTGTCATTATTCTTTGAATCAATGTTGAGAGTACTTAGAGGAAACCCTAGGAGAAAATACATTAACAAAATGTCTATTTATTTGTTACATCTTTTAGTGCTTACTGATTAATACTTTTTTACATGCAGTCTGCAGAGAATACCAAGGTATGTGGTCATAAATACTAACAATCTCTTTTATAATTAGCCTTGTCTACAGTGATTTACTCCATAATAAAATAAGCCAGATTAAGGAACTTTGATCAGTTCTCAGGGAGGGAAATCAGGCATCTACGTAAACTAATGACTAAATTTGAAAAGAAAAAAAAACTGCTTGCTTCAATGTGTACATATTATAAGTCATACCACTTAATGTAATCATGACCCTAAGATTTCAAGGCAGCTTACTCTTTCCCACAATAAGTTAAAATAGAGCTGTTTATGAAAAGTTTTGTAGCTACTGTGTTTCAGTAGCAAACAAAGGGGATGCAATGGAATAAAACTTGATCACAATTATCAAACAGGATGGCACATACTTGTCAGTCCCATGATACAGGCCAGATAGATCAAGAGTTCCAGGTAAGCCTGACCAACAGAATGTGACTCCATGTCAAACAAACAAACAAGAACACATTTCCCCCAAAAGACCTGTATCTGAAAACTATGTCAGGCAACTTCATTGAAAAAGAAGCTGTGGTAAATAGGGAGCCACTTCAGTGAAGGAAATTAGTGATCAATTTAACTTGGAGTACACTCCAATAGAAAGTAGCCAGACTGGTGAACTTTAATTCATTATGTTAGAACATTAATGAAAGACCTTGAGTGGTCTATGCAAACTTTCAGATGTTTCCCCCAGCTCCACATTCTACCCACTTCTACCAACATATATTCTGATTTTTAGTCACAATAAATAATGAAATATGAAGATATTAAAAGTAATTACATTGATGGAGTAAAAGCTTGCTTAATTTTTCTTATACTATACATACATTTAGTTATATCTAAACTCTTTTAATCATTAGTTATCTTTATGACCTTCAACGTGTTTGCGTTCCTTGGCAGTGCTGACCCTACCACTTGTTGGCCATGCAGTGACATGGGTGAAAGACAGATGCCTTTCCTCCCTCCTCATCCCTCTTCCTTGGGTCATGAGAAGAATAGCTGCCGCTGTCTCTCACCAGCTGAAGTACTCAGGAGAGTGGGCCCTGTATCTCACCTGGGTGACACAGTAGAACAGGCACTGGTGGTAGGCACGCTAGTGAGCCATCCTCAAGGGCATGAGCATAGGAGAACTGGCCCTGCAACTTGTCTGATATGTGATGGTGTGGGCAAGGCAGAGGTGCACTTCTCCCCTACCCTGCCCTTTCTTCACTCCTTGCTACCTATGGCAGGTAGTGGACAGTTATCAAGCTCATGAGAGCAAAAGATGTCCCTACCCCTCTGCAGCACTCATTTTTTTAATATGATCTTTTATTGAGGAAAAATAACACGAAACCTTAAGAAAAACAACCCTTAACAAAATTCAACTACACATCACAGTATTTAACATCACACATCGTATAAAGCAGTTCTCCAGAAGTTGTTCATATTGCCTGCTTAGGAGTCTAAACTCCCCAAACAGCAGCTTCAGTCCCTGCTGACCAACATTTTCTTTTGCTCTGTGAATTTGAATACTCTGGAATCATAGTAACAGTGGAAGCATGAAGAATCTGGGTTGTGATGAACTTTTGACTTCTATCCCAGAAAACCAGATTGTTAAAATGAAGATGTAAGTGATGGCCACACCCAATTTGTATATCTACAATGGAATCCCTACTACTAACAGTGTGGGAAGAGGGCAGAAAGAACTGGGGAGAACTGGCCCTGCTACACATCTGGGCAGAATAATAAAGCTAGCTCTGCTGATGTAGGCATTGGTGAGCCAGCCAATAGGGCATGAGAGCCCCTTGCCAACTGTGGAATTGAGTGAGCTGGTCAGTACAGTGCTGCAGAGGTCACACTAGTGGTGTGGGTATGGGAGAGCTGACAGGCTAACCAGCTTATCTAACACCCAGGACCTGATCCAGCGCCTTGTGTTGCTCCACCGCAACATCTAGCCCATCTATGAACTGTGGGATTACATGGAGACTCCAGTTGTATGAATCTAAAGCTGCAGGGTCTCCGTGACATAGAACAGCAGGATATCTGAGAGAAGTCTATTGATAGGATAGCAGAGGCCAGAGGCCATGATTCAGACTACTGACTCATGTCAATGACCATTGGCAAAAGAAAGAAGTATGGGCCTAAGGGTATACAGTGGAACACATTGTGACACACTACAGTTTCATAAAAAGTTGGGTTTTTTGGGGGGAAGAAGTTTCAAGGGCAGAGAGAAAGTAGAAAGGAATAGAGAGATGAGTGCATTTGGGGTACATTAAGTGAAATTCATGAAGAATCAATGTTAAATAAAATATTGCTTTCCTGAAGATTCTCTTCCTTCTTTCCTTTTCTTTTATTCTTCTCTGTTTTTGTTTGTTTGTTTGTTCTCTTCTATTGGAAACAAATTCTTTTCTCATGTACTATATCCTATTTGTTAACTATTTCTAAGTACCCTCATATAGTTCTTAAATAAAGTTGAGTAGTTTTATAAGTGTTAGATCATTTATAAATGTTTTAACTCTATACTTCTAAAAGTTGACTTAATCATATTTTTAAAGTATAACTCCCACAGTAGAATAATGCTTTTAAATTATATGTGCCATCTACTTCCTACTGAAAAGAAATATTTTCTCTAACCTTTCTTTGTAAATTTCTACACACTGCATTCCACCAACTTTATTCTCACCTGCAATTGTCTTTCTTATTTTCTATGCATTGGTAGTTAGATCTAAAAATTCATTTGGAAAAATAGGTATATTTTGTTAAAAGGATATGAGTTATTGTAAGTTCCCATATATATGTGTATTGTGACTCTATTTACTTCTTTGGTAATGAGACAATTAGAAACATGTCCAGGTGAACTTTACCCAAGAAAAGAATGCATCTTTTCAGGATTTTTATTTATGTTTTTTTGCCTTGTAATACACAAGATAAAATGTCTTTCATAATATATCACCTCAAATAACTAATGATAGTATTTAAAAATTGATTTCTCTAAATACAATATCTATAGAAGTTTTTCTCTTTTCTAGAACTGTGACTCTGGGACTTGAAAATCAGCAAAGTAAAAATCTGATATCTTTGAGAACAACAACAACAACAACAACAACAACAACAGATGAAAATGTAGAAGGTGTCCATTGTTGAAATATTCTAGGATATTTTTAAAAGCTTTTCCTTAGCTCATATAATTTCCAAGATATCAGGTATTAAGTAATACACAAAAGTATGATTTTATAATAAAAATCATAAGGTATAAGATTTTTGGTTTTATATATATATATATATATATATATATATATATATATATATATATGCTCTGAATTTAAATAGAATTAGATCACTCAACCCTGGCAGTTCTTCTGGAACTCTTTCATGGAATCCCTGTTTTCATCTTTATTTTCATAATATCTTTTATTTTGTTTATTATTATTGTAGAACTTACAGACATGCAGGCATACACTTATGTACAAATATATAAGTACAACCTGCTAGTTGTATTTTTGCTGTATGTGTTTATATGGCTTTAGGGTTGACCACTTTATATTGAATAACCAATTATGGAACAAAACTCTGAGAAGGGATAATTTTTTCTGTGAATCTTTTATTAGTTATAAAAGTAACTTTCCATCATGCAACTTCTTGATATAATTGTTATCTTTGAAGCTTATTACTTCTATCTGCTAACCTTGTCCTTGTCCTTGTACAATTTAGTCCAGACTAGAACATTTTTTACCTCCGAGCCTTACTGCTGAGCAAATTTACCGTTGCTTATTCTTTCTGATCTCTGGCTGATTGGTTCAACTCAACAATTGGTCTCAAACTCATATCCAAGCAGACTGATTTAAAATGGAGTCTATTTGCTTCTCATTGAATTGCTGTGTTACCTCAAACTGACTCTGGCAAATTGTTTTAATCTTCTGGCTCCTTATTCTCTAGCCTCAACTGCCTTTTCTGACTTGCACTGAAGTGCATGAACTCACTAATGAACTCAACTCTCCAGCACTGCACTCACTACATTTACTCCCAACCAACTAAACTCTCAGCTACCCTACTCTGCCTCCATGTATTAATTTGAAATAACTTCTCTTTCCAGTGCTGTTCTCATGAAAGTTGAGCATATCCTATTTCTGACTCATTCTGTCAATTTTTCTAGAATTCATAGTTTTATCCACCTCTTAATTACACATCCCTTTTCACACATATCTGCTTCCTTCTACAAACTAAATTTGCCTTCATTTTTTAGGTATTAAAGGCATGTCTGTACTTGACCCAGATAATGTAGAACTAGAAGGTCTTTAAAAATGATCTCTTGCTAGAGTAGCTATGTTTCTGGTTTAAAGTTCCTCTACAATTAGTTTTCTCTTTATCTTTGTACAGGGTCAGAGTACTGTGGAATTCTCTCTTTGCATTAATGTGTCTATTGATACAATAATTTGTCTGCTTTTTACAAAAGACTTTTTTTTCATAACAAACTTCTGATATCTGGCTTTTACAATCTTTCCATCCTTTCTTCACGGTGTTCTGTGAGCTATACTAGATTCATAAGCTAAGGGTAGATATTTTCTTTGTGTCAGGACATTTCACAATCTGTTGACCACTGCATTGTGTCTACTTGTAGTTTAAGTGATGGTCTTCATTTGCTGTAAACACAAGTTTCCTGCATCACAGTCATTTGTTACACTTACCTGGTGGTACAAGATAAATTTTAGAATGCAATGATGAATTATGCTGGTCTAGCAAATTGGTAGCAGCAGATTCTTTTCCAAGGTCCATGACCTCATTAGACATATGCAATTGGCTAGGTTTCTAATACTAGGCATGATTTTCCTCCTGTCAAGTGGACCTTATACAAATTAGATAGCTGTACCAAGAATAATGAAACTCCCTTTAAAAGGTTAGTCTGCTAGTATATGTGAGTCCTAAAACAGTATAAACTGATATTGGAGTTCTCAGAGGTTGACACAGCTTACTTAAGACTCAGGATTTGGATACCTCAGGATCCACAAGCCTCTATCCTGCAGTCTTACTTTGCAAGCTGCCAGAAGTAACTTCAGATACATTAAGTTATATTGACATATGCTTCTTATAGTTCCAAATCCTCATGTATTATATATAGTATACAATAATGGAATACAAATGTTGCTTTAGTTCAATATTAAAATAGTAGAAGAATTTTAGACAATGTCTTTAGATACCTGGAAATGCTTGAAAAGCCTATGTATTATGCTGTATAACTAGGAAGAATGTTGTCTAAGGGGAAGCATAGTTTGCTGAATCATATATTTCCTCTCTCCAGAAGTTTTTGTATTATGGAAGGATCATGCAAGATTACAAGGAGTACCAGAAATATATGGATTATATATAACTCTAGAAGTAGCATGGTGTTTGTTTAACTATCAATTATAGAAATCAGTAAAAAAAAATTAACCATAAAATGTATCTATAAACATTATAGCACTAAATTACTTTTCCAAACAACAAAATTAACCATAAGATGACATTACCTGAATTTATTTTTTATGAATGAAAAAAGGTACCTTCTAGCAGTCACGAAGTCATGTGTAGTGCAGAGGATTGAACTCGTTTCTTCATGTTAATATTGGTAGTATGTGACTATCGTTATAACAACTAGTTTCTATGCTACGACACCCTACTGACTGGTTTAGACACTTTAAAATACAAAGAATATCAATACATCAAACATTTATGTCATATTTAACTAAAATGTAATTCTTGATATGATTTTAGTCATGCAATTGCAAAAAATAACTTAAACATTTTCTACTCTGAAGGCTATATCACTAAATATTGTTGCTATTTCCCCCAAACTAGACGCTATTTTAGCATAAATTAATGGTATTTAGATAATCACTCAGCTATCAATTTTGAACCAATTATATTTGAAAGTATTTTTTTCAAAGTATTACAGAAACCTGATGGATTATGCAAGGACATCTAACACTAAAATTAACAGAACTATGGTTTACAAATGTAGTTTATAGCTTCTAGTAATCCTGGTTAATGATATCTGAAAATCTGATATATATTGAGAGCTATTGTTTTAACAATATATTTTAAATTAAAGTTTGAATAATAAGTATTTGTTTGGAATATATGCAAATTAACCATGAATATTGTTTAAATAGTTATGAGCTTCAGAATCCTCCAGGAATCACAGAACTGAATAGTAGAAAGAAAGTCTTTAGTCATTCTGACCTTATGCAAATCATTTCAGGAGAATATATGAAAGGTAAGAATAAAGTATTCTAAATGGAATGTTTAATTCCTTTATGAAATACAAATTATTTTTTTATTTTATTGGCTATTTTTTAAATTTGCATTTCAAGTGTTATTCCCCTTCCAGATTCTGTCCCCTATCCTCCTGCCTCTATGAGGGTACTACCACACATGGACTCCCACTTAACACTCTAGCATTCCCCTAAACTAGGGCATCAAACACCCACAGGCCCAAGGGTTGTTCTTCCCAATTATGTTCAACAAAGACATACTCTGCCACATATGTAGTATAAGACATATGTCCCCTCCATGTGTACTCTTTGGTTGGTGGTCCAGCCCTTGGGTTCCAGGGTATGGCCAATTGATACTGTTGGTTCCCACATGAAGCTAGAAATCCTCAGCTCCTTCAGCTCCTTCTTAAACTCCTCCACAGGGGACCCCAGACTCAGTCCAATGGTTGCCTGTGAGCTTCTGTAGAGGTGTTTTTCAGGCTCTGGTAGAGCCTTTCAAGAGACAGCCACATCAGGCTCCCATCAGCAAGTACATTCCCAATAGTGTCCTGGTTTAGACACTGTATATGGGATGGATCCCAAGGTGGGGCAGTCTCTGGATGGCCTTTGCTTCTGTCTCTGGTTCACATTTTATCTATGAAGTTTCTCCTGTGAGTATTTTGTTCCCCTTATTAAGAATCACTGAAGCATCTACACTTCGATCTTCCTTCTTCTTTAGCTTCAAATGGTCTGTGAATTGTATCTGGATACAATTCCAAACTTTTGGGCTAATATCTGTCAGTGAGTGCATATCATGTGTGTTCTTCTGTGGCTGGGTTACCTTACTCAGGATATTTTCAAATTCCATCATTTGACTGCAAATCTCATGAAGTCATTGTTTTAAATAGATGTATAGTATTCCATTGTGTAAATGCACCAGATTTTCTGCATCCATCCTTCTATGGATCTGGGTTGTTTCCACCTTCTGGCTATTATAAATAAGGCTGCTATGAACATAATACAGCATGGTCCTTATTATATGTTGGGGTATCTTCTGGGTATATGCCCAGGAGTGGTATGACTGGATCCACAGTATTACATTCAATTTTCTGAGGAACCTCCAGAGTGATTTCCTGAGTACTTGTGCCACTTGCAATCCTACCAGAAATGGAAGAGTGTTCTTCTTTCTACATATCTTCAACAGTATCTGCTGTCACCTGAGTTTTTGATCTTGGCCATTCTGACTGGTATGAGGTGGAATCTCAGGGTTGTTTTGATTTGCATTTTCCTGATGACTAAGAATGTTGAACATTTCTTTAGGTGATTCTTGGTCTTTGGTATTCCTCAGCTGACAATCCTTTGTTCAGTTCTATACACCATTATTTAATAGGATTATTGGATTTTCTGGATTCTAACTTCTTGAGTTCTTGGTATATATTGGATATTAGCCCTCTTTGGAAGTAGGTTTGGTAAAGATCTTTTCTCCATCTGTTGGTTGCCTTTTTGTCCTATTGACAGTGCTCTTTGCTTTACAGAAGCTTTGCAATTTTATGAAGTCCCATTTGTCAATTCTTGATCTTAGAGCATAAGCCATTGGTGTTCTTTTCAGGAACTTTTCCCCTGTGCCCATGTGTTCAAGACATTTCCCCACTTTCTCTTCTATTAGATTCAGTGTATCTGGTTTTATATGGTGATTCTTTATCCACTTGGTCTTGAGCTTTGTACAGGCAGATAAGAATGGGTCGATTTGCATTTTTCTGCATGCTGACCTCCAGTTCAACCAGCACCGATTATTGAAAATGCTGTCTTTTTACCACTGGATGTTTTTAGCTCCTTTGTCAAAGATCATGTGACCATAGTGGTATTGGTTCATTTTATCTATCTATCTATCTATCTATCTATCTATCTATCTATCTATCTATCTATCTATCTATTTCTTTTCTATATTCTTTGTTTACATTCCATATAATTTCCCCTTTCCCAGTTCCCCTGTCTCCATAAGTCCATATGCCCTCTTCCCTCGGCCCCTTCCCCAATCAAACCCCACCCACTCCTCTGTCCTGGTAATCCCCTACAATGCCGCATCAAGCCTTTCTAGGACCTTGGCCCTCTCCTTCCTTCTTCTTGAGAATGATTTGATATGTGAGTTGCATCTTGGGTATTCAGAGCTTCTGGGCTAATATCCACTTATCAGTGACTGAATTCCATGTGTGTTCTTTTGTTAATGAGTTACCTCACTTAGGATGATATTTTCCAGTTCCAACCATTTGCCTAAGAATTTCAAGAATTCATGGTTTTTAATTGCTGAGTAGTATTCCATTGTGTAAATATACCACATTTTCTGTATCCATTCCTTCATCAAGGGACATCTGGATCCTTTCTAGTGTCTGGCTATTATAAATAAGGCTGCAATGAATATAGTGGAGCATGTGTCCTTATTGCATGCCGGCGAATCCTCTGGGTATATGCCCAGGAATGGTATAGAAGGGTCCTCTGGAAGTGTCATGTCCAGTTTTCTGAGGAACCGCTAGACTGATTTCCAGAGTGGTTGTACCAACTTGCAATCCCACCAGCAGTGGAGGAGTGTTCCTCTTCCTCCACATCCTTGCCAATACCTGTTGTCTCCTGAGTTTTTAATCTTAGCCATTCTGACTGGTGTGAGGTAAAAATATCAGGGTTGTTTTGATTTGCATTTCCCTAATGACTAGTTATATTGAACATTTCTTAAGGTACTTCTCAGCTATTTGAAGTTCTTCATGTGAAAATTCTTTGTTTAGCTCTGTACCCCAGTTATAATAGGGTTATTTGGTTCTCTGATGTCTAACTTCTTGATTTCATTGTATATATTGGATATTAGCCCTCTTTGGGATGTAGGATTGGTGAAGATCTTTTCCCAATTTGTTGGTTGCTCTTTTGTTCTTTTGACAGTGTCCTTTGCCTTACAGACACTTTGTAATTTTATGAGGTCCCATTTGTCAATTCTTGAATTTAGAGCATAAGATATTGGTGCTCTCTTCAGGGACTTTTGTCCTGTGCCCATGACAAGAGTTTTCCCCAATATTTTTCTATTAGTTTCAGTGTGTCTGGTTTTCTATGGAGGTCCTTAATCCATTTGGAGTTGAGCTTAGTACAAGGAGATAAGAAAGGATCAATTCACACTCTTCTGCATGCTGACCTCCAATTGAACCAGCACCATTCGTTGAAAATGCTATCTTTTTTTTCCACTGGATGGTTGCAGCTCTTTTGTCAAAGATCAAGTGACCATAGGTGTGTTGGTTCATTTCTGGGTCTTCAATCCTATTCCATTGATCTACCTGCCTGTCACTGTGCCAATAGCATTCAGTTTTTAACACTATTGCCCCATAGTACTGCTTGAGGTCTGAGATTACCCCACAAGTTCTTTTACTGTTGAGAATTTTTTTTAGCTATCCTGGGTTTTTTGTTATTCCAGATGAATTTGAGAATTGCTCTTTCTAACTCTAGGAAAAACTGACTTGGGATTTTTATGGGGATTGTAATGAATCTGTATATTGCTTTTGGCAAGATGGCCATTTTTGCTATATTAATCCTGCTAATCCATAAGCATGGAAGATTTTTCCATTTTCTGAGGTCTACTTCAATGTCCTGCTTCAGAGACCTGAAGTTCTTGTCATACATCTCTTTTACTTGTTTGGTTAGAGGCACACCAAGATACTTTATATTGTTTGTGGCTTTTGTAAAGGGTGTCATTTCCCTAATTTCTTTGTCAGCCTGCTTATCCTTTGTGTATAGGAAGGCTGCTGATTTGCTTGAGTTGATTTTATAACCAGCCACTTTGCTGAAGTTGTTTATCAGTTGTAGGAGTTCTCTGGTGGAGTTTTTTGGGTAACTTAAGTAGACTATCATATCATTGGCAAATAGTGATAGTTTGACTTCTTCCTTTCCAATTTGTATCCCTTTGATCTCTTTATGTTGTCTAATTGCTCTAGCTAGAACTTCAAGTGCTATATTGAAAAGATATGGAGAGAGGGGGCAACCTTGTCTAGTCGTGATTTTAGTAGGATTGCTTCAAGTTTCTCTCCATTTAGTTTAATGTTGGCTGTTGCTTTTGTGATGCTGTATATTGCTTTTACTATGTTTAGGTATGGTCTTTGAATCCCTGTTCTTTCCAAGGCTTTTAGCATGAAAGGGTACTGAATTTCTCAAATGATTTTTTGGCATCTAATAAAATGACCATGTGGTTCTTTGCTTTGAGTTTGTTTATGTAGTGGATTCCTATGATGGATTTCCATATATTGAACCATCCCTTAGATGAAGCCTACTTGATCATGGTGAATATTCATTTTGATGTGTTCTTGGATTTATTTGGCAAGAATTTTATTGAGTATTTTTGCATTGACATTCATAAGGGAAATTGGCCTGAAGTTCCCCCTTTTTTTGTTGGATCTTTGTGTGGTTTCAGTATCAGTGTAATTGTGGCTTCATGGAATGAGTTGGGTGGTGTTCCTTCTGTTTCTATTTTGTGGAATGGTTTGAAGAGTATTGGTGTTAGGTCTTTTAGAAGGCTGATAGAATTCTGCAATAAAACCATCCAGTCCGGTGCTTTTTTTGTTTGGAAGCCTTTCTATGACCCCTTCTATTTCTTTAGAGATTATGGAACTGTTTAGATGATCTATTTGATCATCTGCTAGTCTATGTCTTTATATTGAAGAATTGATTTCATTGATGTTAGGAGATATTAAAGAATAGTGATTATTACTTCCTGGCATTTTTGATGTTATTTTTATATTTGAGTGATTATCTTCTGGGTTTTTGTCCATTTCCTCCAGTTTTTCCAGTTGTGTTGAGTTTAGGCTTTTGTAGTAGGAGCTGATGATTTTTTTTTTTAAATTTCCTCCATTTCTGTTGTTATATCTTCATTTTCATTTTTGATTTATTTCATTTGGATACTGTCTCTTGTTAGTCTGGCAAAGAATTTATCTATGTTGTTAATTTTCTCACAGAACCAGCTCCTGGTTTTGTTGATTGTTTTGCATAGTTCTTTTTGTTTCTATTTGGTTGATTTCAGCCCTGAGTTTGATTATTTCCTGACATCTCCTCCTCTTGGGTATAGTTGCTTCCTTTTGTTCTGGAGCTTTCAGGTATGTGTGCTGTTAAGCTGCTAGTGTATGCTCTCTTCAGTTTCTTTTTTGAGGCACTCAGAGCTCTGTGTTTTCCTCTTAGCACTGCTTTTATTGTGTCCCATAAGTTTGCGTATGCTGATCCTTCATTTTCATTAAAGTCTAAAAAGTCTTTGATTTCCTTCTCTATTTCTTCCTTGGCCAAGTTATCATTGTGGTAGACATTATTCAGCTTCCATATGTATGTGGGATTTCTGTTGTTTTTGTTGTTATTGAAGACCAGCCTTAGTCCATGGTGATCTGATAGGATGCATGTAATTATTTCAATCTTCCTGTATCTGTTGAAGCCTGTTTTGTGACTGTTATATGGTCAGTTTTGGAGAAGGTACCATGAGATGTTGAGTGGAAGTTATATTCTTTTGTTTTAGGACAAAATGTTCTGAAGATATCTGTTAAATCCATTTGGTCTTTAACTTCTATTAGTTTTAATGGTTTCTGTTTAGTTTCTTTTTCCATGATCTGACCATTGATGAGCGTTGGGTGTTGAAGTTTTCCACTATTATTGTGTACAGTGAAATGTGTGCTTTGAGCTTTAGTATGATTCTTTTATGAATGTGCGTGCCCTTGCATTTTGAGCATAAATGTTTATAATTGAGAGTAGTTCTTGGTAAATTCTTCCTTTGATGAATATGAAATGTCCCTCCTTATTTTTTGATGACTTTTAATTGAAAGTCGATTTTATTTGATATTAGAATAGCTACTCCATCTTGTTTCTTTGGACCATTTTCTTGGAAAGCTGTTTTTCAGCGCTTTACTCTGAGGTAGTACCTGTCTTGATACTGAAGTGAATTTCCTGTATGCAGCAAAATGCTGGGTCCTGTTTACATATTCAGTCTGTTATTCTATGTCTTTTTATTGGGAAATTGAGTCCATTGATGTTAAGACTTATTAAGAAATAGTGATTGTGGCCTCCTCTTATTTTTGGTGTTATCTTTCTGTTTGTGTGGTGGCTATCTTCTTTCTTATTTGTTGAAAGAAGATACTGTCTTGCTTTTTCTAGGGTGTAGTTTCCCTAATATTGGCATTTTCCATCTATTATCCTTTGCAGGGCTGGATTTGTGGAAAGATATTGTGCAAATTCGGTTTTGTCACAGAATATCTTGGTTTCTCCATAAAGGTAATTTAGAGAATTGTTGGGTATAGTAACATGGGCTGGCATTTGTGTCCTCTTAGGGCCTTTATAACATCTGCTCAGGATTTTCTAGCCTTCATAGTCTCCTGTGGAAAGTCTGTTGTAATTTTGCTAAGTGCCCTTATATGTTCCTTGACTTTTTTCCCTTATTGCTTTTAATATTCTTTCTTTGTTTTGTGCATTTGGTGTTTTGAAGCTATGTGATGGGAGGAATTTCTTTTCTGATCCAATCTATTTAGAATTCTGTAGGCCTCTTGTATGTTTATGGGCATCTCTTTCTTTAAATTAGTGAAGTTTTCATCTATAATTTTGTTGAAGATATTTACTAGCCCTTTAAGTTGGGAATCTTCACTCTCTTCTATACCTATTGTCCTTAGGTTTGGTCTTCTCATTGTGTCCTAGATTTTCTGGTTGTTTTGGGGTTAGGAGCTTTTTGCATTTTGTATTTTCTTTGACTGTCGTGTCAATGTTTTGTATGGTATCTTCTGAACCTGAGATTCTCTCTTCTATCTCTTGTATTCTGTTTGTGATGCTTGAATTTATGACTCCTGAACTCTTTCCAAGGTTTTCTATCTCCATGGTTGTCTCCCTTTGTGATTTATTTATTGTTTCTATTTCCAGTTTTAGATCCAGGATGGTTTTGTTCAATTCCTTCACTGGTTGGTTGTGGTTTCCTATAATTCTTTAAGGAATTTTTGTGTTTCCTCTTTAAAGGCTTTTAATTATTTACCTGTGTTATCCTGTATTTCTTTAAGGGAGTTATTTATGTAATTCTTAAAGTCCTCTATCATTATCATGAGATGTGATTTTTAAAACAGAGTCTTGCATTTCTGGTGTGGTGGGGCATCCCTGGCTTGCTGTGTTGGGAGAACTGGGTTCTGATGATGCCAAGTGACCTTGGTTTCTGTTGTTTATGTTCTTACTCTTGCCTCTTGCCATCTGGATATCTCTGGTGTTAGCTGTTGTGTCTGACTGTGGCTTGTCTCTCCTCCAAGCCTTTGTCAGTACTCCTGAAAGACCAGTTCTCTCCAGGAGGATTTTGGGTATGGTGAGCTGTGGCACAGAGTGTGCTCAGGAGCACAGACTGAAGCAGGAAGGATCATATCCCAAACTTTTCCCTGGTTCCTGAGTCCTGATGATTCTGGACTGGTCTCTTTTGGGTCAAGAATTTGACCAGAATTGGTGGTCTTACTTGTGCTCACATATATGTTGGCACTCTTGGGAGACCAGCTATTTCCTGCCAGCATTTGGGTGTGGATAGCTGTGGCACAGGGCCAGCTCCGGGCACTGTGGCACAGGATCCAAAATACAACTTCTAATTGATTACCTGTAATTATTATTGTTGTAGCTTTGCCTTCATGAGTAGTACTAATATGATATTCATAATTTTTTCTCAAATAGTCAGAAAATAAATATACTAGATTTCAGTACAATGTATACAATGTAATCTTTCCTGAATTTTTTGCTACCTGATTTTTTTCTAACCTGACATGTATCATAATCATAGCCAAGCCATCATTTTGGTATGGCATTATGACATAAGCATGTTTTGAGAAATATATGCTCTCATATTGTTTTATAGAATTAAATTAAATATTATCACTATGATTTAAGTAGCATATTTAAGAGTCATCAAAATAAAAGGAAAAAGAACCTTCTGTTCAGAATTTAATGCCTATGACTAGTGTTTGTTTCAAACAATATCCCAGGGTGTGCCAGAGTAAACTCAATTAAAATGAAACTAAGTCCATGTTTTACTGTCCATGTATCAATAATGTGCAGTAGAGTGCTTGGGGTAGTCAAGCAAACTACCTTGAGTTCTGGTGATGTCAGAGGCTGTTTTCCTTCTATTAGCAGTACATAAGGATAGAAAGACAATTGGGGCTTGCACAGAGCCATAGAAGCCCAAGTTACTCCATATGTAGAATATTGTTATTGGTCCCATGTTCCCTCACAGAGCTGCTTTGCTTGTTAATGAGATCATGACTACTGCTGCCTTTGAGTCCTTTGAACCACAGAACTCTATAAATAAAAGGTCCTATTATTTCAACACTCCTGTTACTCACCAAAGAATTGGTGCCTGAAAATACAGCCTTTCACTTGCTCTGTGTGTAAAATCTCCATAGCCTGCAATGGGAGGGTTTGTGCAGCTTAATTACAGGAATCTGCCACTTGTGAGGGCATTGTACAGTACTATTCCAAAGCACTTCCAAAGAAAAGAGATGCTAACATCCACCCACATTTCACCTAAAACTACAGATATAGAACAGTAGCTCCAGATGTCCACAGCTTGCTTCCTAAACAACGTCCTCTCAGGGTATTTGAAGTTTAAATGTTAAGAAATTGCCACTTGAGAATGAGTATTAAGATTTTTCATTAATAACTCCACGAGTGCATTGAGGACTCCTGATGACATTTTCATCTGAGGTTTGGTTTAGAAGCTTTCTCTTTGTGTTCTTTTGAGCGGAGTGAGAGATTTAACAATGCCAACAGCACATTAATCTTGACAGGGCTAAGAGTTTCCTCTCTTCTCTCTATTTTCTTCATTTTGTAAAGGACTAAATTGGTGATGAATAGAGACAATCCACTAGTACAAATTCACGCAGCTTTCTTCATCCCTGATACTCTTATACTCCACTGTGAATACACTTTGTTAAAGTGATTTGAATAAAATGCCAGAGTATAATGTAGCAAATGTTGTACACAAACACAATATTTATACAATATTTGTTAAATAGTCTAACCACAAGTATATGCAATACTCAGAAGGGACAAGAGTTTGAAATATTTTATTTTAGGTTTTATATTAAAATACATAAATAACATTGTTTTGATTTTCCTGTAAAAAAAAACTTTAATTGAAACATGAAAAAATATTATCAATAGTCATTCATTTTATTTTGCTTTCTTGAATTTACAAGCTGAATATACTTTGATAACCTCTCTCTACTTTTATTTACTTAAATGGGTCAAGAAGAACTTTTTTATCTCTGTAATTTAGTAGTTCATTTCTGCAAACTTAATGTCTTAAATATATATTGACTAAGAGTTCAGTCATGTAATATATGTAGTCTATAATGAGGAACAGCTTATATATAAAGGAGCACATTTTTATTTAGGCAAATTGCAAATTGTATTGAGAAAAAAGAGTTTGTAAAAGTCTAGTCTTAGAATCAGGTAAATAGGTTGTCTACAGTCAATAAACAACATTTTTTCTCTAATCTAAATATATTGTAATATGTGCAAAATAATCAATATGAATTTAGCAAGTAATAGAAACAAAGATAAAATCTTAGCCATTTTTATAAGTGAATGGCTGACATATTTTCTGTCCAATGAAAATATACCTATTAATCGTCATTGTATACATCTGCTTTTGTGTGTCTGCTTTCTTAATTTTCCTATCTGTACCAAATTTATATTCTATTGAGTATTTTAAAATATAAACTTTACATAATAGGAAAATGACTTAAAGTTATATTTTTCTTCAAGAACATTATAGCTATCAAACACTATTTCAGTATTCTGGGTTAGCCACAAAACTTCAAAACAATAAAGACCCAAATATCAGTGAAGGCACTTGAGTGTCAGAACTCAAGTTAGTGTGCTGATAATAGTAGACTCAGTTTTGCATAAATCCATGCATAGAACCTTAATATAACACTAGGAAACATACAGTGTCAGCAACAATGGGCAGGAAATTCTTTCCTCCTAGAAAGCAAATCACTGAGTTTACTAAAGGATAGACACTTTCTGTAGCAATTTTAAAATTTTCCGTAGAAAATTTTAAAATTTTCTTGAAAAACATGTACCTCAAAATATATAGAGATATTGTTTCTGCTCAACAATTATAGCTAAACTTTAATGAGTGTCCAATATGCTATTTCTAAGTACTTGCAATGAAATAAGAATAATTATTAGTCATGAAAGCTCTATAACATGGGAGCCAGCACTACAGTTTCCATTTTAATTCAAAGAAAGTGAGATCTAATGTTTCAGTGGTTTCTAGTGGTTATGGTCCTGATGAGTGGAAGTTTATTATCAAGAGACAGAGTTTATACTTTTCACCCCATAATGGATAAATTCCATATAACAGTGAAAATCTCAAGCTGCATCCTAGATACTTCCTTTTTCTATCCATTTTCTGTGTGACTAAACAGTTAAAGACAATTAATTTAATATCAGTCTGCTGAAAAAGAAATATTAATTAGCAGAAATATTGTATATCTTCATATTGAATTACTTACTTACTTACTTGCTTGCTTCTTCATTCATATATTACATCCTGACCAGTTTCCCATCTTGCCACTGCCCACCATTATATCTCCCTCTGCCCCAGATCCCCTCCTCTTCAAGAAAGAAAAGTTCTTCCAGGGATATCAACCAAATATGCCATTACAATAAGTCTAGGCATATGTGAAAGCTAGGTGAGAAAACCCAGTCGGAGGAAAAACAAAAACAAAAACAAAAACAAAACAAAACAAACAAACAAAAAAAACAAAAAAACAAAAAAAAAACGTACCAAAGCAGAAAAAAGATTCAACGTGTTGATACTATCTTGTTTTAAACTATATTTTCCTGTCTTTGAAATATAGTCATTATCTTGCTTTAAACTATATTTTCCTGACTTTGAAAATTTGGTATATATATGTATATTGTCTCATGAGTGTATATTGAGAGAGAGAGAGAGAGAGAGAGAGAGAGAGAGAGAGAGAGAGAGAGAGAAAATGTGTGCTGTGTATATGCTATACCACATACATGTCATTGTATATGCATATATTATGGATATGTTTATATATTAAGAGAGGATGTTTATGCAACAAATAAAACAATGAAGTATGTGTCCATATATGCTATTGAAATATGTATGAATATATTCATATGTACATAAAAAGATTAAAAGTTAACTCAACATAGTGCTGTACTAGCATGAGGCTGTAATATGGAAGAGAGTGAGTACATTTAACTATAGTGCCTTGTCTATTAAGAGCATGCTTATTAATGAAAAAGTAGCAACTTCATTTGCAATCAATATTAGATGCCTAAACACAATTTGTGCTTGTGATTCTTTCACCTTTTAAATTTTCCTATTATTGAATGTTTTGTTGTCCAACATTTTCTGAATCTGTTCGAGACTTTCAGTTGTAGGACATTTTGCTTAGCCCAAGTATCTTTCCATGTTTGGGATTTTTTTCCTCTTTGATATTTTATAGGCCTAATGACTCATATTTCTGCTATTTTCTTATACTTTCTCCTCCATGGAAACCATATGCCCCTCATTGTTTAGCCAATGGACAATCATAAACACTGAGAGAAAGAAATCCAAAGCACTATTATTAGTACTTATGGATTTGAACACCATTATTCATCTGTCAAAACCAATAACAACTGAGTCTTGTATTTAAAACTATAAATTATTTTTATCTGTGAAAAATGTTTATATTCCTTCTTACCCAATTTTGTCTTAGCTCAAAATTCTCTTGTCGAGTCTCAATGAACTGTTGCCCAGAGAATCAAATCCAGTGAGTACTGCTTTCATCTTCTTTTCTGCTTTCACAGGACTGACTGACTCATTTTTAAAATATGCAAATGTGATGACTTTACCCACTGGCTTGACTGTTCTGCCACTGTCCATGACCTGGAGACTGAACATCTAATCCCTTAGTGCTTTTCAAGTTCTTATCTGTCACTCAGGTTGTGACTTCAGCAGACATGTAATTGTTTGTTGGTTAACAGAGACTCTGCATAGACGTTTTCTTGATTTTACAGAAGCCCTTATTTTCTCCCTCTTGACTATGACTTTATCTCCTTTGTATATTTAAACTATTTAATCTTAGTCATTTTCTTTGCAGATTTTTTCATGAGAGACTGAAAAGAAATCAACAAACTATAAAATAGTTTACATACTCAATTCAAATTCTTTCAACTAAAAGAATGCAATACTTAACTTTAACTTCTTTAAGAAACTCTCTGCTTTTCCCAGAAGATGGCAATTGTCAAATATTTTTCTTGTTATCTTTATTAAATTAATGGTGTTTTCAAAATGATTCAACATTATTTTCTTAAGGAAGATTTCTTTACATCTCAGTTGCAGTATTCCAGTTCAAATTAGCATACTTGTATGTTGGAGACTAATGGTGTTAATAACATGACCTTGCAAGGATGGTTTTGTATATCAGTTACCCTTCAAAGGTCTCTATTTTCAGGACTGGGACAATATCGCTTTAACAATAAGGACCACCACCCCTAACACCAAGAACAAATCTTTGCCAGTATATCTTCTTTAGCCAGAAAGGATATATTATTACATAACTCTAGTCCCATGAACTTTTGCCTCTATTATCTACAGAACTGTTTTCAATTTCATCATGTCTCATAGGTAAATGATGGCAAACAGACCATATAATTTTATCCCTACACTCTTCTTTGCATTTATAAACCTGTGATAGATACATTTGCTTCTGTCTGTCTTCCTAGACTGTCATAAGCCCTGGTAGATAACAGTTATGCAATGAGTGTGTAAATGAGTGGGTTTTCAGAAAGATATTATAGGATACAATCCTGCCAGTACTCATTAGCTTTGGCTAAAGAGATACAAAACAAAGCATGAGCAAAACCATCTTATCCTCTCCATGAAAATACTCACTTCTTTTAGACAAATTATTGTCCAATATCTCTTTAAACATCTTTCATCCATTCTCTTTCCCAGAGAATACTGAAAAAAATGCAACAATATCAATTAAATTCTTAGGTGCCTTAGATTCCTTTCCTACCGGTGCGATAGAAACTCTGAGCAGAGGAATTTAAGGGAGAAATATTTTAATTAAGTTCCTAGTTTAAAGACTAGCCCTTCATGTAGGAGAGTTCAAGACAGCAGAATCTTTAAACAGCTGGTCATATTATATCTGCAGTCATCAAAAGAGCAATGCATTCATTGCTTTCTGCTTAGCAGTCTTCAGCTTGTAAAGCCCAAAATTCCGTACCCAATATTCATGTATAGTATTCTCATGTCCTATGACTACAATTAATGTAATCAAGGTATCCCAAGCAAGTATGTTGAGGTTCCCATCTCCTGAATGATCCTATATTCTTTTAAGTTCAAAAATAGTTCTAACTAATAACATTTAAAAATAACTTTATTTGAAAACTTTTTTAAAAAGGTAAATTAAGACTCATGTATTGCTTCTGAGTTTGGACCAAAACACTAAACTTTGGATTTCCTTAAGGGCACTGACTTTAAAGTAAATAATATGATCTTTGCAAAGATCCTCAGTAAGTGGGTTAAGTGGTTACATGCTTTAGCCCCCATGCATAAGAGAAATTTAATCTCAAGGGGTATTTTAGACTTTGTATTCTTGCTAGGAATGGTTGTCAAATTACTGCTCCATGACTCTACAATGACCATGTGTGTGTTTACTGTGATTTGGGACTGGTACTCAATTCAAACATACAACCTGGAATAGATCCATGGGATAACAAATTTTTCATGATGATCTCAATTATAAATGACATTTAGAAAGTAAGTTTCAAATTATTTTGAAATGAGGTATATGCCAAATATATGAAAAAAATAATAACTTTGAAAATGTAAGAACAGGGATAGCAAATCATCATAGAAGGTCTCTTTATTGAAAGTTGTACATACTTTAGTTGTCTAAAATTTTTCTTTGCTTCCAAATTATGATGATTATATTTTAACATATCTAAGAAGATTCTTGTAAAAATGAAATTTAAGTTTTGATTCATCAATAAAAGTTAAAATGGAATGCTGTGTTGACAGCAATGAAATGTAGAAACTCAAAGAACTGTTCACAGTGAATATAAAAACTTGATGTGAAACGTTTGTGCCTTAATCTAATGACTCATTTATTCATTTCCATTTTGCTTAGAGAGTTGTGCAATTCATTGGGAAACTTAATAAAAAATACACAAAGCATGCATCTAAGCATATATAGCATTTCATATTTTAGTAAGAAAGTTTGAGTGTGCCATAAAATTTTGACTATCTTCTTAACCTGGATGAAGTTAATATAACTTCACCAATAACTGCAAGAAATCTTAAAAACAAAAGCCAAAGAAAGAGAGCAGAATCTTGTTGATTTAAAAATGCCATAATTAACAAAAGGAGTAATAAAATAGAAAAGAATTTTTAAAACCAAAACTAAAATAATAACACTCAAAAATACTTAGATTAGCATATAAGCAAGTATCAAAGAACTGAATTAATAGCACTTTATGTTTAAGGTAATAAAACAAATTTTGCATGTTTTATTTGGAATGGGAATCAGTACATTTTATTGCAATCAACACTTATCATGAAAAAAAAACAATTGTTTATCTAGAAAATATGTCATATTTTCTTAGTGTATGGTTTTATGAGAAACTAAAAAGATTAGTGAACTAGAAAACTTGTTTGGAACTATTGCCCAGAATTAAACAGAGTAGAAATTTCTGGATCACAGGGACAGGAGCCTACAAGAAAGATTAGTGAGCTTAGTAAAGGCCCAGGGAGGGCAGAGCTAAATGGCAGAAAACAGTCCAAGTGGTTTGAAAGGAGAATTCATTAATGGGAACCAGTCTTAAATTAGGGATTTAAAACAATAGATGAGCAGTGTACATGTTGTACTGAAACATAAGAAATGAATAGATCGGCTTCCAGGAGGCTGGCTGGGAGAAGTCACTGTGCTCTGGTGAATCCAGCGACCCCAGCAGGAGCCTTCAGGTGTCTGCTTTGGGATCTGAACAGCCTGGGCCACAGCACTCAGTCTCCAGGAAGAGCTGGAGACCTGGCGTGCTCCTGGAGGCAGTCTGGGAGCGCACAGCTTGCTCCTGTGGCACGGAGCTTTGGTTCCAGTCCTGAGGCCTCTGGCGGGAGCCCTCAGATCTCTCTGCTTTTGGATCCAGATCAGCCTGGGCAGCAATGCCACATCTCCAGGTCCTGCAAGAGGCAAGAGGGGCTTCCGGTAGGCTGGCTGGGAGAAGTCAGTGTACTCTGGTGAATCCAGCAGGCCCCTGTAGGAGCCTTCAGGTGTCTGCTTTGGGATCTGAACAGCCTGGGAAACAGCACCCTGTCTCCAGGCAGTGCAGGAGGTAAGCTGTGCACCAGAGGCCACCTGGGAAGAGGCAGCTTGCACTGGTGAGTCCAGCATTGACAAGACCAACTAACACCAGTGAGAACTAGATGGCAAACGGCAAACGCAGGAACGTCACTAACAGAAATCAAGGCAATATGGCAACATCTGAACTCAATTCTCCTTTACCGGCATGTCCTGGATACTCCATCACACCAGTAAAACAAGATTTGGATTTAAAATCACTGTTCATGATGCTGGTACAGGAACACATGAAAGACATACTTAAAGAAATTCAGGAGAAAATGGATCAAAAGTTAGAAGCCCTTGCAAGGGAAAGACAAAAATCATTAAAAGAAATTCAGGAGAATACAAAAGCCAATTAGGAGGAAACGCAAAACACACTTAAAGAAATACAGGAGAACTTTGGTCAACAGCCTGAAGTCATGAAAGAGGAAACACAAAAATCTCTTAAAGAATTACAGGAAAGCACAAACAAGCAAGTGAAGGAGCTAAGCAAAACCATCCAGGATCTAAAATCAGAAGTAGAAACAACTAAGAAAACTCAAAGGGAGACAACTTTGGAGATAGAAAGCCTTGGGAAGAAATCAGGGGACATAGATGCAAATATCAACAACAGAATGCAAGAGATAGAAGAAAGAATCTCATATACTGAAGATACCATCGAAACATTGGACTCAACAGTTAAAGAAAATGCAAAATGCAAAAAGCTTGTAACCCAAAATATCCAGGAAATCCAGGACACAATGTGAAGACCAAACCTAAGGATTATAGGCATAGATGAGAGTGAAGATTTACAACTTAAAGGGCCAGCATAAAATTATGGAAGAAAACTTCCCTAACCTAAAGAGAGAGATGCCCATGAATATGCAAGAAGCCTACAGAACTCCAAACAGACTGGACAAGAACAGAAATACTTCCTGTCACATAATAATCAAAATCACATAATAACCAAATGTACTAAACAAAGAAAGAATATTAAAGGCAGTAAGAGAAAAAGGCCAAGTAGCATATAAAGGAAGACCTATCAGAATCACAGCAGACTTTTCACCTGAGACTATGAAGGCTAGAAGATCCTGGTCAGATCTCATGCAGCTCTAAGAGAACACAAATGCCAGCCAAAATTCCTATATCCAGCAAAACTCTCAATCACCATAGATGGAGAAACTAAGATATTCCATGACAAAACCAAGTTTACCCAATATCTATCCACAAAGCCAGCCCTACAAAGGATAATAGGAGGAAAACAGCAATACAAGGAGGGAAACTTCACCCTGGAAAAAGTAAGATAGTAACCTTTCATCAAACCCAAAAGAAGTTAGACAATCAAATTTAAAAAATAACATCAAAAATGACAGGAAATATCAATCACTATTCCTTAATATCGCTTAACATCAATGGACTCAATGCCCCAATAAAAAGACATAGACTAACTGACTGGATATGTGAACAGGACCCTACATTTTGCTGCATACAGGAAACACACTTCGGGGTCAAAGACAAACACTACCTTAGAGTAAAAGGCTGGAGGACAATTTTACAAGCAAATGGTCTCAGGAAACAAGCTGGAGTAGCCATTTTAATATCAGATAAAATTGACTTTCAACCCAAAGTCATCAAAAGAGACTCTGAGGAACACTTCTTACTGGTCAAAGGAAAAATACAACAAGAAGAACTCTCAATCCTGAACATCTATGCTCCAAATGCAATGGCACCCTCATTCATAAAAGAAACTTTATTAAAGCTCAAAGCACACATTGCACCTAACACAATAATTGTGGGTGACTTCAACACTGCACTTTCCTCAATGGACCGATCAGGAAAACAGAAACTAAACAGGGACACAATGAAATTAATTGAAGCTTTGGACCAATTAGATTTAACAGATATATATAAAACATTCTATCCTAAAGCAAAAGAATATACCTTTTTCTCAGAACCTCATGGTACCTTCTCCAAAATTGACCATATAAGTGGTCACAAGACAGACCTCAACAGATATAAGAAGATCGAACTAATCCCATGCCTCCTATCAGATCACTATGGAGTAAAAGTGGTCTTCAATAGCAACAAAAACAACAGAAAAGCCACATACACGTGGAAATTGAACAATATTCTACTCAATGATACCTTGGTCAAAGAAGAAATAAAGAAAGAAATTAAAGACTTTTTAGAACTTAATGAAAATGAAGACACAACATACCCAAATCTATGGGACACAATGAAAGCAGTGCTAAGAGGAAAACTCATAACCCTGAGTGCCTCCAAAAAGAAAATGGAGAGAGCATACACTACCAGCTTAATGACACACCTGAAATACCTGGAACAAAAAGAAGCTATTTCACCCAGGAGGAGTAGAAGGCAGGAAATCATCAAACTCAGGGCTGAAATCAATCAAGTAGAAACAAAGAGAACCATACAAAGAATCAACAAAACCAGGAGCTTGTTCTTTGAGAAAATCAACAAGATAGATAAACCCTTAGCCAGACTAACCAAAGGACACAGAGACAGTATCCAGATTAACAAATGTAGAAATAAAAAGGGAGATATAACAACAGAAACTGAGGAAATTCAAAAAATCATTAGATCCTACTACAAAAGCCTATACTCAACACAACTGGAGAATCTGGAGGAAATGGAAAGTTTCTTAGACAGATATCCGACATCAAAACTAAATCAGGATCAAATAGATCAATTAAACAGTCCCATAACACCTGAAGAAATAAAAAGGGTCATAGAAAGTCTCCCAACCAAAAAAAAGCATGGGACCAGATGGCTTCAGTGCAGAGTTCTATCAGACCTTCATAGAAGACCTAACACCAATACTCTTCAAACTATTCCACAAAATAGAAACAGAAGGAACTCTACCCAACTCATTCTATGAAGCCACAATTACGCTGATACCAAAACCACACAAAGATCTAACAAAGAAAGAGGACTTCAGGCCAATTTCTCTTATGAATATTGATGCAAAAATACTTAATAAAATTCTTGCCAACCGAATCCAAGAACACATCAAAACGATCATCCACCATGATCAAGTAGGTTTCATCCCACGGATTCAGGGATGGTTCAATATAAGGAAATCCATCAATGCTATCCACTACATAAACAAACTCAAAGAAAAAAACCATATGATCATCTCATTAGATGCAGAAAAACCATTTGACAAAATCCAGCATCCTTTCATGCTAAAAGTCTTGGAAAGAACAGGAATTCAAGGCCCATACCTAAACATCATTAAAGCAGTCTGGCGGTTCCTCAGAAAACTGGACATGACACTTCCGGAGGACCTTGCTATACCTCTCCTGGGCATATACCGAAAGGATTCCCTGGCATGCAATAAAGACACATGCTCCATTATGTTCATAGCAGCCTTATTTATAATAGCCAGAAGCTGGAAAGAACCCAGATGCCCCTCAAAGGAGGAATGGATACAGAAAATGTGGTATATTTACACAATGGAATACTACTTAGCAATTGGAAACAATGAATTCACAAAATTTTTAGGCAAATGGTTTGATCTGGAAAATATCATCCTAAGTGAGGTAACCCAATCAGAAAAGAGTACACATGGAATGCAATCTCTGATAAGTGGATATTAATTAGCCCAGAAGCCCTGAATACCCAAGGCACAAATCGCATAACAAATGACTCCCATGAAGTATGGAGAGGGTCCTGATCCGGGAAAGGATTGATCTATCATTGGAGGGGAGTACCAGGACAGAGGAAAAAGGAGGGAGGTGATTGGAGAATGGATGGAGAGAAGAAGGTTTATGGGACATATGGGGAGGGGGGATCCGGGAAAGGGGAAATCATTTGGAATGTAAACAAAGAATATAGAAAATAAAGATATTTAAAAAAAACAAAAAAAAAAGAGAAATGAATAGATCAAAGAAAGCTCTTAAAGTTGAATTATTTTATAGCTTGTATGATATAGGGATGACTGACGTGATTATGCTATCATTGGAAGATACATACAAACAGAACAAGATATTCAATGTAATAAAACAAGCAAACAAACCCTGGTAACCGAGTATTTTCTGCTAAGTTTGTTTTTAAGAAATAAGTAATAAATAATGATGTTTCGATGTTAGTAAAAAGTTTAAAAAAATGAAATATCAATTATATAAATTATTCTCATTTATTACCTGCATGATTTTTAGTTTTGTTTTTATACAATTACACTTGTTTTTGATATAATATACATGAGTGAGAATATTTTTGAAAGTTCTGAATGATTAATTTATTTTTGTATTGCTTTTTACTGAAATCCATGACTTTAGCCATGACTATTCCTAATCAAGTGATAGATACATAATGTTTAGTAAATGTCTCTGAGAATTTTTATAGAGACAGATTTCTCAATGAGTGCTATTTCCCTCTGCCCCTCCTTCCTATTTCCTTCTGGAATTTCTTATGGAATGTGTAACTTTCTGTTTCTAACACCTTTCATAGTTAATATATTGTTGGTAAATGGCTTCTCTAGGCTCTCAGCTTTGGAGGATCTAGTCGTTAGTCACATAAATATTTAGGTGAAAAGTAACGTACAGCATTAAGATTTTTTCATTTCAACACCAAACACTGAAAATTCTCATTAACAAAGGTATATAATTATGTGTGTATGTATGTGTGTGTGTGTGTGTTAATGTGTAAATACATGACAGAAAGGAAAAGGATGGATACACAGATTTATTAATATTTGTTTGTCAGTCTATCTTTTATTTCTTTTAAGATAACAAAAAGAGGGAAGAGGTTGGGATAGAGAAGAATAAAGAGCGAGAGTGGAGAGTTTGTTTTAAAAAATAGTGGTGTTAAACTTCTCAATTGATCAACACTAAAAGTTAGAATTGGAAGAGTGTGTCATATAGAGTCAAGCATGGTCAAGAATAACGTCTTAAACAGGTGTTAAAACTGGAATATTGTGTATCAAAGTCAAGGTGCTATTTGTTTTTGACTAAGATGAGAACATGACAAGAAAGAACAAATTCTAAAGTGCAAAATGCAGTTAATCACCCAAATGTCAGTCTTGAATAAGGCCATCATTCAGACGCTTGACACAACATGGAAGGAGTCTTGTTTTGTCAGCGTCTTATGGTTCCCAGGAGACACTCCCAGGCAGTTACCAAAACCCTCCGCTGTTATTGGCCCTGAATTCTCCCTAATGGATGCCATTCAGACCCTGTTCTCTGATTGTTCTGACAGAAAATTGATGTCTGAAGAGACCTTGTTTGTTTGTCCTTTAATATCCAGGGGGAACAGCACGCTTCGTGTTCCATCTGTGAATCATCCTTATTTTAATCAGGATCTCTTACATAAGCTAAAAGAGAAATTGATTGAAGGTGTTACTCTGCTGTCAAAAAGAATTTTTTTTTATTTGTGAAGCCTCAGGAGAAAAAAATATGCTTTCTATATAGGCATAAACAGAGCCTATCTCTTATCTGTCTGCCTGCCTGTCTGTCTGTCTGTCTGTCTGTCTATCATCTATCTGTATGCCAATCATCTATTTATCTATCTCTTCTGTCTAGCATACAATGACACTGTTTGTTAGCTGAAAATAACAGGCTAAATCTATTTGCATACCTGTTTATTCTCTTTAGCAACCAAAAACTGTCCTAAATGCTTTAGGATTCAATAATCCTGAATAAAGAATACTTTCTTGTATAATAAAATTATGATGGGTTTTCATAAGGTGAACAAAGAACCAATGAATTGTCATTTCTTCAATTTTAAAAAATTATTTGTGTGTACAATGTGTGTGGTCCCATATATACATATATATATGTATATATATATATATACATACATACATACATACATACATACATATGGATACATGTAAATATGTTCATGTACTAGGGATATAAGTAGCTGGATCCCAGGTACCCTCTACCACTCTCTCATTATTTCTTTGAGACAGGGTATATCCTTTAGTACAGTCCTCTATTTTCATGCTTAACTTGTAGTAAAACAGGCCATAATTATCCTTCTAGCAGCACGGACTTGGAGCTGGGGCACAGGACTCCTTGTAATAATGCTAGTATGTGGACTCCAGTGATTACTGTTGCAAACCAAATATTACTAAACACTGAGTTATCTCTCTAGTCCATTTTATAATAGAAAATAAAATCAAAGTATGCTATTGTCATGATTTTTTAATTATGCCTTGATTTGCTATTTTAACAAGTCACTAGCCATTTCTGTTTTTAAATCCAGAAAGGGTTGCAAAGCACCAAAATACTGCAAGAGAGAATGGGTGTCTTGTTAAACCTTGTATATCACAAAACAGGTTGATTGACATACTGGTCAGATGTTGCTATATAAGCCTCCATGGATAATAAAGTGTAATACTTGAAAAATATTCATAGGTTAGTATATTAATAAACACAGACCTCCAATACTGGTTTTGCTCTTTGCATTTAGATTTAACTTAAGAGTTTCTGCAAAAATAGATCTCAAATGTTAAATTACAAGGGACATTGAGAATTTTATCACTACAAGAATTAAGATAATTTGCTTTTAATACAAAATCTATTTTTAAGGATACTTATATGTAATATATATAAGAGTCATGCTACAGAATATGGCAGCTACTATGGTATGGTCTGGTATACTATGGTATGGTCTGCTATATTATGGTATGGTATGGTATGGTATGATATGGTATGGTATGATATGATATGATATGATATGATATGATATGATATGATATGGTATTGTACATGTTAGGAAATAATAAATGAAGCAAATATGCTCATTGAAGTAGAAGTGTAAGACATAGAAAATGTAGAGTTTGCACCTAATTTATTGTTCTTTTAAAATGCTGTTACTGTAGCTTTTTAATGGTATCTTTTTTAATCACATGTAACTGCGATCTCAGAGGATTACTGCCTGTCTACTAACCTGGCCCTAGTCCTGGAGGCGTCTAGACTCCATACAATCTTATTTAGGCCTAGAATCTTTTCAGCATCAAATATTTACTCATGAATAAGATCACTGATCCTACACCTTTCTGATCTGTAGCTGTCTGGTTAACTCAGCTGTTCTGGCTCAAAACTCTTGTCCATGCTTACTGGTCCAAGCTGTCTTTCAGCTTCAGGTGGGATTACTTAGCTTGGCCTCACACTACTTTTGCCATGCTATCTGGGCTAAGTTGTTTTGTCTCTGCATCCTGTCTCTTTATGGCTGGTCCTGTAAAACTGCCCTCACTCCTTTTCTTTCTCTCTGCCCTGCTCTCTCTTAAATAGCCTCTTCTTTTCCTCTGTTCTTGTGAGAGTTGGACATATCATATTCTGTCAATTTTACTTTGTCTATCTCTCAATCACATATCACTTTCAAATATAGGTGTTTCCATCTACAAACATCCTCAATGTTTGTGACTAAAGGTATGTACTAAGGGTGTGCTTTATTTCTGTCTGACTAACCAGGTTGCTAGATCAAATTCCTAGTGTTTTCCAGCAATCTATTTTTAGGGATACATCAGGGAAAGAATGCTACATTAATAATCACACAATCTGGGTTCTTTTTAAGCACTAAAAATATTATATGTTCTTGTCATTTAGATTGGAATTACTCCATCACTACAATAAAAAAATATATTAAACACCTGATATAGTTTCTTTTAACACTTTCATTTTTTAAACTATAAAGTGTTTCTTATAATTATTTTCTTACTTGAGTTGCTGTTTTATCTTTACTGATTAATTTTTTTATTCCCAATTAAGCATCATATGAATGGGAGTATACTAAAGCTTTTGAAACAAAATGAATAAACAGAAAGATATTAAAGACTTTCTAGAATCAATGAAAATGAATACACAGCATACCTAAACTCATGTAACACATGAAAGTACTGCTAAGAGGAAAGTTCATAGCTCTATGTGATTACATAAAAAAAAAAAGTGGAGGATCTCTACCATCTCTCTGGTGGAAGAGCTAGGAGCACACAGGGAATAAGATCAGTGGAGCAGCTGGAACAGAAGTCTTCCTGCCACCATTGGTAGCAGGGAACCAGGAGACTACACAGCCTTCTGTGCATTTCCTCTATTTTATCAGAAATGTGTTCAGTGTAAATCTTTGATTTTATCACAAATGTTTCAAATTCTACCTTCAATTAATTTAAAAAGAGTTTTTATATCGACCATTCTATATGTAAAATTTTCCATAAAATAGTCAAATTTAACATGTTTGTCTATATCTTTCTTGAATTTTACCAGAAATATTTTCCATGTAAATCTTAAATTTTATCTGCAAATGTTTAAAATTCCACCTGTACTCAAATTAGAAGTATCTTTATGCCTATCATTTTATCTGTATAATTTCCATCATCTTTAATTTTAAGATGTTTTTCTATATATTTCTTCAATTTTATCACACATATTTTCCAGGTAAATCTTCAATTTTATCAGAAAATGTTTATAATTCTACTTTCAATCAACTTAGGAATACTTTTACACCTACCTTTATTATACCTATATAAAATTTTGATAATCTTCAATTCTAATATATTTTTCTGCATTTCTACAATTTTATCAGAAATATTTTCCATGTAAATCTTCAATTCTATCATAAAATGTTTCTATTTCATATTTCAATTAATTTAGCAATGTTTTCTGTGTACCACTTTATTCTTTAATTTTCCATGAAAATTGTCAATTTTAATGTGTTTTTCTATGTATCTTTTCTATTTTATCTGCAATATTTTCCACATGTAAATCTTTAATTTTATCATAAAATGTTTTTACTTCCCTTTTCATTTAAAAAATAGAGTAGATTAATTGTGTGGCAAAGGTGTAGAAATAAGAATTCTACAGATATTGCTGACAAACTTTCTGCACTAACTCTTCAAGTTGTCCATTAAATAACTGACTCTATCTTTGTACCTATCTACCACTGTGAAAGGCATCAAGTGTTCTAGACTTCAGAAAACCTTGGAGAATTTTCCAATCTCCTCTACACGTCTCTATCAGTGTGGCTCCCAAGCAACAGACCAAACATTGATAGTAACTGAACCCACTAAAGTGAGGTTGAGTGTGTTAGAACACCTCAGTAACATGGACAGAAACCCACCTCTGTGAAGGCAGATCCACTGTTTCAATGTGACCCTCGACTCCATGGTCACTGCATAAGGAACAGTCATTTCTGACATATCTTTTAAAGTGTCCATCCTCTCTAGACAAAGAAATGTCTCTTGTTATGCTATATAATTATTTTCTGATGTATTTATGTATGCAAACTGGCATATTGTTTCTCATGTGCCAGCCTCGCCATGTACATTCATATATTAGAATTAAAGTTTTATGCATAAAAAGACAAAAAAGAAAGAAAAAGAGAAAGAAAAAAGTGGAGAGCTTTCATATATGCAACTTAACAGCATAGCTGAGAGCTCCAGAAGAAAAACAAGTAACCATACTGTGAGGAAATGGCAACGAATAATCAAGTGGAGAAAACCAGTAAAACAAAAACAAAAAGAAGAATGGAAAGAATCAATGAAACAAGAAGGGGTGTTTATTAGTATGTCTGTTTGTTTTAAGTGTAGAAGATAGGCAAGCCCTTATCAAAATTCACTAAAAGACAGAGAATATCCAAATTATCAAAATCAGAAGTGAAAAGGGAGGCATAACATCAGACACTGAGGAAATTCAGAGGATCATAAATACATACTCTAAAAACCCATATTCCACCAAATTGCAAAATCTAAAGAAAAGGGATAATTTTCTCTACAAGTCCTACTTACTTAAGTTAAATCAAGATCAGATAAATGTGTTCAATAGACATATAAGCCTTAGTGAAATAGAAAAAAAATGATAAAAAAATTTTTCCCAGCCAAAAACATCCTAGAAGATGGTTTTTAGCACAGAATTCTACCAGACTTTGTTTTTTTTTCTTTTTTCTTTTTTATTGATATATTTATTTACATTTCAAATGATTTCCCATTTTCTGGACCCCCACTCCCCGAAGGTCCCATTAGTCCCCCTTCCCTCCCCCTGTTTTCCCACCCAACCCTTCCCACTTCCCTGTTCTGATTTTGTTCTATACTGCTTCACTGAGTCTTTCCAGAACAAGGGGCCACTCCTCCATTCTTCTTGTACCTCATTTGATGTGTGGATTATGTTTTGGGTATTCCAGTTTTCTAGGTTAATATCCACTTATTAGTGAGTGCATACCATGATTCATCTTTTGAGACTGGGTTACCTCACTTAGTATGATGTTCTCCAGCTCCATCCATTTGCCTAAGAATTTCATGAATTCATTGTTTCTAATGGGTGAATAGAAACCCGTTGTGTATATATACCACATTTATTGCATCCACTCTTCTGTTGAGGGATACCTGGGTTCGTTCCAACTTCTGGCAATTATAAATAGGGCTGCTATGAACATAGTAGAACATGTATCCTTATTACATGCTGGGGAATCTTTTGGGTATACGCCCACAAATGGTATAGCAGGATCTTCTGGAAGTGAGGTGCCCAGTTTTCAGAGGAACCGCCAGACTGATTTCCAGAGTGGTTGTACCAATTTGCAACCCCACCAGCAGTGGAGGAGTGTTCCTCTTTCTCCACATCCTCGCCAACACCTGCTGTCTCCTGGATTTTAAATCTTAGCCATTCTGACTGGTGTAAGGTGAAATCTCAGGGTTGTTTTGATTTGCATTTCCCTAATGACTAATGAAGTTGAGCATTTTTTAAGATGTTTCTCCGCCATCCGAAATTCTTCAGGTAAGAATTCTTTGTTTAACTCTGTAGCCCATTTTTTAATAGGGTGGTTTGGTTTTCTGGAGTCTAACTTCTTGAGTTCTTTATATAAATTGGATATGAGCCCTCTATCTGATGTAGGATTGGTGAAGATCTTTTCCCCATTTGTTGGTTGCCGATTTGCCCTTTTGATGGTGTCCTTTGCATTACAGAAACTTTGTAATTTTATGAGGTGCCATTTCTCAATTCTTGATATTAGAGCATATGCTATTGGTGTTCTGTTCAGAAACTTTCTCCCTGTACCGATGTACTCAAGGGTCTTCCCCAGTTTCTTTTCTATTAGCTTCAGAGTGTCTGGCTTTATGTGGAGGTCCTTGATCCATTTGGATTTGAGTTTAGTACAAGGAGACAAGGATGGATCAATTCACATTCTTCTGCATGCTGACCTCCAGTTGAACCAGCACCATTTGTTGAAAAGGCTATCCTTTTTCCATTGGATGTTTTCAGCCTCTTTGTTGAGGATCAAGTGGCCATAGGTGTGTGGGTTCATTTCT